>NC_041386.1:432783850-432956296 GCF_002162155.2 Triticum dicoccoides
TATATATACCTACATACCCCCAAACGATCAGATACGGAGCCAAAACCCTAATTCCACCACCGTAACTTTCTGTATCCATGAGATCCCATCTTGGGGCCTGTTCCGGAGCTCCACCGGCACTACTAGGAAAAGACCTACTAATGGCGCACCTGTTTTGCCTACTAATGGCGCATCACTGGTGCACCATTAGTATCACGCCACTAGTATTTTTTACTAATGGCACACCACTGGTGCGCCATTAGTATCTGGTATACTAATGGCGCACCACCCAGTGCGCCATTAGTATATAACACCATGCGCCATTAGTATGCCTCCCAGGGCCATATTTAACCATGTGCTTTGGCACACTAATGGTGCACCTGCGGATGGATGCGCCATTAGTATACTTGGCATACTAATGGCACACTCTTTAGTGATGCACCATTAGTATGAATATTAGATTTTTTTTACTTTTCTGATTTTTGCATAGGTTACAAAATATATTATTTGATAGAATATAGACAGTAGCACATAGCAACAGCAGATTCATCAAATACAATAGAAGATTAGTCTCCAAATACAATTCATCATATTAGTCTCTGAATTCAAAAGACCGAACAAAGATAAAACATTACAAGTCTCGAGACTGCGAGTATCGAGTTTGTCGGAAGTAATACTAATCCTAACAAGTCCTACTAATCATCATCATACAACTTCTACTCGTTATTCATACCAAGTCATACGATCATCATCTTGATAGTCATCGAACCAACCCTACTTAATTGTTCTTAGCACATGATCATCATTATTAGGCAGGACCTAAATACCCTATTTAAGCTAAAATAGCATAAAACAATATAGACCCTGACTCTACATTATGGAGAATGGAGAACATCCTGTCTCCAATTCTTGCACTTCGCTTCCTTTTTCTTCCAAGAAGCTCCTTACGACTGTCCATACATTTTTTCCATCCTTTGATTTTTCATGTCTCCACTTCTTTTAGAAATCTCGTATGGACAGTTGAGATTCGTAGGACGACCTGGCTGTATGTTCAAAACATTAACACTACCTTTCTAATACATCATATGAGGCACACAATTCTCTGGGATTATCTGTTGAAAAACATAGTAATAACTTCATAGTTAGCAATGATGTACTAGTTTTAGAAGTATGCAAAAGATGCACGGATGTCGTAATAGTAAATATCTTACCAGGGTATCTCCATGGTAGTTACCGTAGTTGAACACATGCACTAGTGGCACGTATTTACCATAATGTTGAGGAGTTTGATTGTGGATAATGTAATTCTCAATGTCAGTACAAAATCCGACCAGATGATTTTTCTCCTTGTAAGTTGTCAATTCGGAGCCATCTGTGTAGTGGGTTTTGTCTACCATCTCCCACACATTCTTTGAACAATAAAAATAAGCTGTCAATGGAAATAAGTTGTCAACTATTTTGAAATAAACAATATAAATTAGCTAATAACTACGTTTGAGAAACTCACATAGCGGTAGAACTAGAGGCGTATCAACAAGGACCCAAATGTCCATATTGACTTGGTTGATGTCAGGATTACCAAGATCCATGGTGATAAGCATACCCTCATCAAAACCATACATCTTGCAAAATGCTTCCCAATTTTTGCAACCAAAATGGGTTACGCTCTCAGAATTATATAGATATACTTCAAAGTCCACATTGTGATGAGTCCTTAGGTGAATTTTCTTTGTTTCAGAAATTTCATGGTCTTCAAAATCCATCCTCTCCAAGACATAGCGTCTTGCATGGCATGGAATAAGCTATACTCGAATTTTAAAATATGAAAATTACACATTGAAATAGTTGAAGTCATGCTTAATTATGAAAATAACACTTGTCGTCTTGTGTACAGTTTCAACTTCGAAGGTCTCCTCGAGCTTAATGCTGAAGCGCCGATCATCGTCCAGGTGAGGCATGTCGCACATACCTCAATCGTCGTGGCACCAGTCGCACTCCGCCAGGAGACTTTCGTCATCCCTTTCGTCGTCCGATGATGATGACGACATATCCTACGTTCATAATTCAAAACTACATCATTTAGGGTTTGTCGACACCGAGGCATCCTAAAAGCTAAGCTTTTATCATTTAGGGTTTGTCGACACTGAGGCACCCTAAAAGCCTAAGCTTTCATCATTTAGGTTCTTATCGACACCGAGGCACCCTAAAAACCAAGGTTTTATCATTTAGGGTTTGTCAATGTTGAGGCACCCTAAAAGCCTAAGCTTCCATCATTTAGGTTTTGTCGACGCCGAGGCACCCTAAAATCCTAAGCGTACATCATTTAGGTTCTCATCGACACCGAGGCACCCTATAGAAGCCAAGTTAAGTTTTCATCATTTAGGGTTTATCGATGCCGAGGCACCCTAGGTTGGGCCTAATCACTTGGCACTAATCGCTTGGCTCTATTGCCACCTATGTTGGGTTTATCATCTAGGATTTAGGGCCTAATCACTTGGCTCTATTGCCACCTATGGTTTAATGCAGCAAGAATGGCGGGGAAGTTGATCCTACTTAACTAAGTACTAAGATACCCCGACCCATCCATTAGTCGCAAGTACCCCATATGTCCCATTTTCAGCAAAGTAATGCTAAAATTCACGGAAAATTTCAGCATGACCTTTGCTGAAAATAGGACATATGGAGTACCCGAATTTTCCAGAACGGAAGTAAATCGACATTCTGGCAAACTCAAGGGCCTCTCGGGGTACCTACAAATTCATCATGACACAATGGTCGGAGACAAAACCCAACAACTTTACAAGTCTTTCACAGATTTGTTTGCAAGTTCTGGTATGTAATAAAGATGAGCCTCAAAGATGAGCCTCCAATGCTGATTTGTTTGCCTCAAGACAAGATGAACCTCCAATGCAACAAGTAATAAAATGTTTGCAAGTTCTGATATATTTGCAAGATGAACCTCCAATGCAACAGTCTTAGACATTAGGACACTACAATGATATACAACCTTATGTAAAGTGCCAACTACACAGATTTCTTTTTCACAGCTTTTATATTATTTCTAGAAGCAACACAACAGGGTTAAACACCAGAATCTTGAGTCTAATTAAACCCTAAAATAAACATTTCTCTTTCCCCTCCCCCCTCCTATCCCTCTGTCTCTCTTTCCCAGCTCCAACCCCAAACACAAATTAAGTTAGCCATGGTTTAAACACCAGCTCATTCATTCTCACCTCTGGTCCAGGTGCTCTTCTCCTCCTCGTGCCTCTATCCTCTCCCTTAGCCCAGGAACACCTGCACATTCACAGCAAAAAGCAACAGCTTGTTCAGACACTTCTTTTTTACTGTGTTATTCCAGCTAGGAAAAAAAACTTTGCTTCAAAAGAAAATAAGAGGAGGAGTGCAAGCATCTAATGCTTGCTGCTCTTCTTTGCGTCCTGATCCTCCTAATGCACCATCACAAAATTAAGTTCGGGTTACCTGAGAGGAGAGGAGGAGGAGAGGAGAAGAGAGGCAGTGGAGGAAGAGAGGAGAAGAGAGGCAGAGGGAGGAGGAAGAGAGGAGGAAGAGAGGAGGAAGAGAGGCAGAGGGAGGAGGGTTACCTGACCACGATGAGGAGGCGCGGGAGCGGCGACAGAGACGGAGGCGCGGGGGCGGCGGCGGCGTGGGTCAGGGCAGCGGGGGGAATTAGCTAGGGGGGCGAGGGAGACGGACGAAGGGGATCTGTCGAGAGGGAGGGAATTAGCTAGGGGGAATCTTACTAATGGCGCACCTGTGGTCGGTGCGCCATTAGTAATCTTTTTTTACATAGCAATGGCGCACCAGGCAGAGGTGCGCCATTAGTAATCTTTTTTTTACATAGCAATGGCGCACCACGCAGAGGTGCGCCATTAGTAATCTTTTTTTATATATAGCAATGGCGCACCAGCCAGAGGTGCGCCATAAGTAATTTTTTTGTTGCATGTAATAATTTTTTAGAAAATGAATATGAATATGAAACAGTAATATTTTTTTTATAAAAACAGTAATAATTGTTGTTTAACAACAATTGTAGTCTACACTTTATTATTATTATTTTTTTAAATGAAGAGGGGAGAGGAGGCGCGGGTGGGATCGAGATCGAGATGGAGGGGGATCGAGATCGAGTGTCCTCATGAATATTCAATATTTTATCATATTGAATATGAAAAATATCATCAAATTTGAAAAAATATTCATGAATTCAAAAAGTGCCCATGAAATTTAAAAATATTCATGAATTCAAAAAGTGCCCATGAAATTTAAAAATATTCATGATATCAAAAAGTGCCCATGAAATACAACCGAGAAATGAAGACTACAATTTAAATACAGCCGATCTTAGCTAGCTATCTGTTCATAATCTTCTTGCCCTTGTTTTTCGCAAATGGAGTTCTTCCGTGGAACGGACGTCCTTTAGGTAGGGTGGTCCTGCTTCTTCTTGTGGTGTATGCTGCTACTTCATCGTCGTCGTCATGTTCGATCTTCGGGTCACCGTACTTGTCGAAGTCTTGCTCATTGGCTACTCCATCCATTCCGATGATCTTCCTTTTGCCTCTCCTCACGACAACACGACTGAGCTTTGACGGGTCGGTAATGAAGAAGCATTGGTCCACTTGGGAAGCCAGTACACATGGCTCATTTTTCGCGGTGACGTTTGCGCCCGCGGTCTTGGATTTGGCTTCGGGTATAACCATGGTGGTGAAATACCAGTCTTCTTTTAGGACACTCTTGGCCCATCTGACACGGAACATTGGGACCTTCTCTCCAGCGTAGCTCAGCTCCCAGATCTCCTTGATCCTTCCGTAGTATCTGTCCTTGTCGTTACCGGTGTAGGATTCCATTGTTACCCCGGAGTTCTGATAACCATCGCTCTTCATGTCCTTGTCCTCGGTGTAGAATGTGTAGCCATTGATATCGTACGCCTCATAGGTCATCAGGTTGTGCTCGGCGCCCTGTGACAAGGCGAATATGAGTTGTTCTTCCGCGGAAGAATCCTCATGTAAAGGGTACGACAGAAGCTTCTGCTTGAACCAACGCGTGAAACATGATTTGTGCTCTTTGATTATATCTCCGTCCGTCCTCTGTTGGCCTCGGTCATTGTATGTCTTCTCAATAAAGGTTTTGTGCTCTACCACCCAAGGATCGACCACGTCTATGTGTTGTAGCGCGACTAGGTTTGCTCTTTCAAAGTCGGCGAGTCGACCCTCGAAGTCTACATGCATTTCGCGGCGACCCTCACGGTGACCCCATCCAGCGAGCCTGCCGAGGTGCCTGTTGAAGGGAAGACCAACGGGGTTCTCGATGCCTAGATAATTCGTGCAGTAGGAGATGCACTCTTCGGTCAGAAAGCCCCTGGCTATACTTCCCTCTGGACGTGACATGTTGCGAATGTATCCTTTGATGACACCATTCATCCTTTCGAACGACATCATGCTGTGCAGGAACGTCAGCCCGAGTTGGATGATATCCTCCACGATATGGACCAGCAGATGCACCATAACGTCGAAGAATGCGGGCGGGAAGTACATCTCAAGCTCGCATAGTATCACCACGATCTCTTCCTGTAGCCTTCTGAGTTGCCTCACACCAACCGACTTCCGAGAGATGACGTCGAAAAAGTTGCATAGGCCAAATAGCGTTTCACGGACGTGCACGTCCATGATCCCACGGATTGCAATTGGAAGTATCTGCGTCATCAGCACATGACAGTCGTGAGACTTCATCCCGCTAAACTTTTGCTTCGCTGGGTCTAGGTATCTGCTTATCTTCCCCGCGTAACCATAAGGAAGTTTTACTCCTACGAGGCAGGTGAAAAACTGCTCGATCTCCTCCTAACTTAGAGTGAAGCACGCGGGAGGGTAGTCATTTCCGGTCTTCTTGGCCTTTTTGCCTTTGCGACGACTTTCTGTGTCCTGCTTCGCCTCATCATCATCATCATTAGCGTGAAGCTCCTGCCTGATGCCCATTGATTTCAAGTCTACCCTTGCTTTCGGCCCATCTTTGGTCCTCTCTGGCATGTTGAGCAGGGTACCAAGCAGACTCTCGCACACATTCTTCGTGATATACATGGCATCAAGGCTGTGAGGCACACGGTGGATCTTCCAGTACGGCAAGTCCCAGAAAACAGACCTCGTTTTCCATACCTTCAGCAGCAGCTCTGGCGCCTTTCACTTCTTTCCCGGCTCTGGTGCCTTTTGCTTCTTTCCCGGCACTGGGCAATCTTTCCAATTTTTCAACAGCCCATCTATTTCCTCGCCGCTCCTCGTACGCGTGCGTCTTCGGAGTTTGGTTTCACCATCGAACAGATCCTTGTGTTTCCTCCATGGGTCATCGTCGCGAAGCCACCTTCGATGTCCCATGAACACGGTTTTCAAAGACCCGGGATCTCTAGCTAGCTGGCGATACGTTGTGTCATCAATGCACCTGATGCATCCAGAAAATCCGTGGACCACCTGCCCCGCGAGATATCCATAACCGAGATAGTCGTGCACCGTCGTGAGCAGTGCGGCTCTCATAGGGAAATATTCTTTCTCTGTGGTGTCCCACGTATTGGCTGGCATTTTCCACAGCGTGTCTCGCTCCTCTTTCAGCAGCCCCAGATACAGATTGATGTCGTTCCAGGGTTGTTTCGGCCCTTCAATTAGCATACTCATGTGAATGTACTTCCTCTTCATGCACAACCAGGGGGGAAGGTTGTACATCCACACAAACATAGGCCAGGTGCTATGTGTGCTTCTCTGGCTGCCAAACGGATTGACTCCATCGGTGCTCGCGCCCAACACGATGTTCCTTGGATCCTTCCCAAATTCTGGGTGTTCGAAGTTCAACGCTTGCCACTAGCTCCCATCCTTAGGGTGACTCAGCATCTTGTCTTTTTTATTTATCTCCGGATCATTTGCGTCATCTTCTCGCTTCTTCTCCTCCCTATCCGTGTGCCAACGCAGGAGCTTTGCTACCTTAGGGTCCGCGAAATACTGCTGCAGATGAGGAGTGATCGGAAAGTACCACACCACTTTTCGAGGAGCTTTCTTCCTCTTCTTGTATCGAGTGACGCCGCACAACGGACATATGGTAGACTCCGCGTGCTCGCCCCGATAAATGATGCAATTGTTCATGCACACATGGTATTTCACGTGCGGTAAATCCAGAGGACACACGACTTTCTTTGCCTCCTCGAAACTGGTCAGGCACTTGTTCCCCTTGGGAAGACATTCGTGCCAGAATGACATGTTCTCGTCGAAGCATGCGTCGGTCATTTTGTGTTTTACCTTCATCTCCAAAGCCATGAGCGTTACTTTCACGCAGGTATCCTCGGGTCTGCATCCTTCATACAATGGAGTAACCGCGTCTATCTCCAGTTGATCTAGCTTGGCTTTCTCTCGGGCGGCAGCTCTTGCATTATCCGTCTGCTTGAGAAGCAGCTCTTGAATATGAGCGTCCTGCACCAGCCCATCGATGGTCCATCATTGTCTGCTCCTCCGGCATCTAGATCTTCATGATCATGCCCTTCGTCTGCTCCGGCATCTTCCTCATCATCATGTCCGGCATCTTCTACATGATGACTGTGTACAGCATCACCGTCGTGATCATGTCCTGGAGATTCTTCGTCTTCTCGCCCACCCGAGCCGCGGTGGTTGTCTTGCTGCCCTTCCTCATTTCTTGCCCGGCCCCCATGGACGACTTCATAGTCATCTTCATCACCTTGCCACCGATAGCCATCCATGAAACCACGCAAGAGCAGGTGGTCCTGCACCTGCCCGGAATCCGGGTCCGCAATAAGGCTCTCCAGCTTGCATCTTCGACACGGACATCTTATCTCCATCTCGTTCTTTTGAAGCATCTCGGCCTTCGCGGAGCTAAAAAACCTATTCACGATGCCTTCGGTCATCGTGCAGACCATGGTCGCCTGCGGGGTAGAGCAAAACGATATTTTAGAACCAAGAAAATTTTTGGCATGACTTTCCCTAAAAATAGGACCAAAAAGAATGCATAGTGCCAAAATTCTCGCCGAAACAGAAATGAACCAACATTCTGGCAAAATATTGGCAACTATCGCATTTCAAATACCGGTACCTGCAAACACAAACATATATGCAACACCACAAACATACATAGATCTAGCTAGGCCACAAAAAGTGCATGTGCACGTTGTTGGAGTGAGCTAGGGAGAAAAAAAGTAGATCTACAACATGAAGATAGCTTTCCCCTTACTTACCTATCAAAAAAGGTAATTTCAACACTTAATTTTGATGAATCTATGGTGCAAATGAGGTGAGGAGGAGGAGGCAGCCGACAAGCTTAGAGAAGGAGGTGGGGGGAATGAAGTGGGGAAAGTGAGTGTGTAGGTGTGGCTGTCCAAAAATATCTAGCTGGTCCCAGGTTACTAATGGCGCACCACAGAGACATGCGCCATTAGTAACCCAACATACTAATGGCGCACCACACAGACATGCGCCATTAGTAGTTTTGCAAAAAAGTAAAAATAATAATTTTTATACTAATGGCACACCGTGGCACAGTGCGCCATTACTAGTTTAAACTATCAATGGCGCACTATGAAACGGTGCGCCATTAGTAGTTTTGCAAAAAAGTAAAAAAAATACAGTAGTGGCGCACTCTATGGCTGGTGCGCCATTAGTAGTTCTAACTACTAATGGTGCACTCTGCCCGGATGCGCCATTAGTATGTTTGAAAAAATGAGAAAAACATTTTGTTACTAGTGGCGCACCGTGTGCCTGGTGCACCATTAGTGTCTTCCACACTAATGACGTACCAACAGATGGTGCGCCATTAGTATATAGTAATGGCGCACCACATGTCTGGTGCGCCATTAGTGTCATTTCCATCTATAGCCCTTTTCCTAGTAGTGCGGAGGGGACATCTATCACAGAGGGCTTCTACATCAACACCATAGCCCCTCCGATGAAGTGTGAGTAGTTCACCTCAGACCTACAAATCCATAGTTAGTAGCTAGATGGCTTCTTCTCTCTTTTTAGATCTCAATACAATTATCTCCCCCTCTCTTGTGGAGATCTATTCGATGTAATCTTCTTTTTGCGGTGTGTTTGTTGAGACCGATGAATTGTGGGTTTATGATCAAGTCTATCTATGAAAAATATTTGAATCTTCTCTGAATTCTTTTATGTATGATTGGTCATCTTTGCAAGTCTCTTCGAATTATCAGTTTGGTTTGGCCTACTAGATTGATCTTTCTTCCAATGGGAGAAGTGCTTAGCTTTGGGTTCAATCTTGCGGTGTCCTTTCCCAGTGACAGTAGGGGCAGCAAGGCACGTATTGTATTGTTGCCATTGAGGATAACAAGATGGGGTTTTCATCATATTGCATGAGTTTATCCCTCTACATCATGTCATCTTGCTTAAGGCGTTACTCCGTTTTCATTAACTTAATACTCTAGATGCATGCTGGATAGTGGTCGCCGAGTGGAGTAATAGTAGTAGATGCAGGCAGGAGTCGGTCTACTTGTCTCGGACGTGATGCCTATATACATGATCATACCTAGATATTCTCATAACTATGCTCAATTCTGTCAATTGCTCAACAGTAATTTGTTCACCCACCGTAGAATACTTATGCTCTCGAGAGAAGCCACTACTGAAACCTATGGCCCCCGGGTCTATCTTCAGCATATTAATCTACCAATACTTAGTTATTTCCTTTTGCTTTTACTTTGCTTTTATTTTACCTTGCATCTTTATCATAAAAATACCAAAAATGTTATCTTATCATATCTATCAAATCTCACTCTCGTAAGTGGCCGTGTAGGGATTGACAACCACTTATCGCGTTGGTCGCGAGGATTTATTTGTTTTGTGCAGGTACAAGGGACTCGCGCGTAGCCTCCTACTGGATTGATACCTTGGTTCTCAAAAACTGAGGGAAATACTTACGCTACTTTGCTGCATCATCCCTTCCTCTTCGGGGAAAACCAACACAGTGCTCAAGAGGTAGCAAGAAGGATTTCTGGCGCCGTTGCCGGGGAGGTCTACGCAAAAGTCAATATACCAAGTACCCATCACATACCCTTATCTCCTGCATTACATTATTTGCCATTTGCCTCTCGTTTTCCTCTCCCCCACTTCACCCTTGCTGTTTTATTCGCCCTCTCTCTCTATTCTCGCTCTCTTTCTCTATTTGCCTCATTTTGCCCGCTTGCTTTTTGTTTGCTTGTGCGTTAGTTCGTTTGCTTGTCATTATGGCTAGTCCCTTATCTTCTCCGTTGTCCCCTGAGTTCGAAATCTTTCACTTCAAACAAAGACTAGGAGAAAACTTAAAAGATGCCTGGTTGAGAATAATGGAGTCTTATCGTAATTGTACCTCTGAAATAAACCTGAGAATTTTGCTTCGCAATTTTTATGTTGGATTAAATATGTCTCATAGACAACTCTTGGATTGTGTTGCCAAAGGCAATTTTATTGAAATTGATCCCCATATTGCGCTTGAAATTATAGAAGGTATAGTGGGAACACTACCTCAACAAAAGGGACCTCAACCTACTCAGGAAGAGACGCAAGTTTTTGAAAAAATTTGTGAAGTTACTAAAATTTTACAGAAGGCTCTTGAACCTCTTAAGAACATTGGTGGAAATATTCACCGCATGAATATGTTGATTACCGTTTGTAATAAGCGGTTAGATTCGTTAGATCTAAAAATTTCATAATATGAAGGGAAACATAAAGAACCTCCATGATTAGAGCTTGATTCCGCTAAAAACTTGAAAACCAAAGATGGCAACACCTAGATCTATCCTTGCTTGTTATGCCTAGCTAGGGGCGTTAAACGATAGCGCTTGTTGGGAGGCAACCCAATTTTATTTTTTATTCCTTGCTTTTTGCTCCTGTTTAGTAATAAATAATTTATCTAGACTCTGTTTTGGTTGTGTTTTTTTGTGTTTAATTAGTGTTTGTTCCAAGTAGAACCGTTGGGAAGACTTGGGGAAAGTCTTGTTACACTTGCTGTAAAAAAAGAAATTTTAGCACTCACGAGAACTGCTGCCATTTTTATTTGGAAAGTGATATTTAGTTAATTATTTTTGAAGATGATTAATAGATAAATTCCTCACGTCCAGCAATTTATTTTAGAATTTTTGGGTTTCCAGATCTTGTGCTAGCTACAGATTACTACAGACTGTTCTGTTTTTGACAGATTCTGTTTTTCGTGTGTTGTTTGCTTATTTTGATGAATCTATGGCTAGTAAAATAGTTTATAAACCATAGAGAAGTTGGAATACAGTAGGTTTAACACCAATATAAATAAATAATGAGTTCATTACAGTACCTTGAAGTGGTCTTTTGTTTTCTTTCGCTAACGGAGCTCACGAGATTTTCTACTTTGAGTTTTGTGTTGTCAAGTTTTCAAGTTTTGGGTAAAGATTTGATGGATTATGGAACAAGGAGTGGAAGAGCCTAAGCTTGGGTATGCCCATGGAACCCCCAATATAATCTAAGGACACCTAAAAGCCAAAGCTTGGGGATGCCCCGGAAGGCATCTCCTCTTTCGTCTACTTCTATCGGTAACTTTACTTGGAGCTATATTTTTATTCGCCACATGATATGTGTTTTGCTTGGAGCGACTTGTATGATTTGAGTCTTTACTTTTTAGTTTACCACAATCATCCTTGCTGTACACACCTTTTGAGAGATCCATACATGATTTGGAATTTGTTAGAATACTCTATGTACTTCACTTATATCATTTGAGTTATATAGTTTTGCTCTAGTACTTCACTTATATCTTTTAGAGCACGGTGGTGGATTTGTTTTATAGAAACTATTGATCTCTCATTCTTCACTTAGATTATTTTGAGAGTCTTAAATAGCATGGTAATTTGCTTAAAATCCTAATATGCTAGGTATTCAAGATTAGTAAAATTTTCTTATGAGTGTTTTGAATACTAAGAGAAGTTTGATGCTTGATGATTGTTTTGAGATATGGAGGTAATAATATCAAAGTCGTGCTAGTTGAGTAGTTGTGAACTTGAGAAATGCTTGTGTTGAAGTTTGCAAGTCCTGTAGCATGCACGTATGGTAAACATTATGTAACAAATTTGAAACATGAGGTGTTATTTGATTGTCCTCCTTATGAGTGGCGGTCGGGGACGAGCGATAGTCTTTTCCTACCAATCTATACCCCTAGGAGCATGCGTGTAGTGCCGAGGTTTTTGATGACTTGTAGAATTTTGCAATAAGTATGTGAGTTCTTTATGACTAATGTTGAGTCCATGGATTATACGATGTCGGTGTCAAAACCGGCGGATCTCGGGTAGGGGGTTCCGAACTGTGCGTCTAAGGCGGATGGTAACAAGAGGCATGGGACACGATGTTTTACCCAGGTTCGGGCCCTCTTGATGGAGGTAAAACCCTACGTCCTTCTTGATTATTCTTGATAATATGAGTAGTACAAGAGTTGATCTACCACGATATCAGAGAGGCTAAACCCTAGAAGCTAGCCTATGGTCTGATTGTATGTTGTCCTACGGACTAAAACCCTCCGGTTTATATAGTCACGGGAGGGGGCTAGGGTTACACAGAGTCGGTTACAAGGAAGGAGATCTAAACATCCGTATTGCCAAGCTTGCCTTCCATGCCAAGGAGAGTTCCATCCGGACATGGTACGAAGTCTTCAATCTTGTATCTTCATAGTCCAACAGTCCGGCCAAAGGATATAGTCTGGCTGTCCGGATACCCCCTAATCCAGGACTCCCTCAGTAGCCTCTGAACCAGGCTTCAATGACAATGAGTCCGGCGCGCAGATTGTCTTCGGCATTGCAAGGCGGGTTCCTCCTCCGAATACTTCATAGAAGATTTTGAACACGAGGATCGTGTCCGGCTCTGCAAAACAAGTTCCACATACCACCATAGAGAGAATAATATTTCCACAAATCTAATCTGCTGACGTACCCCGTAGTGTGACATCACACCACAACCAGGTATTTATTCGAATCGTTTTTCATAACCTATCTCAACATGTTTCGCGAGGCGGTTTCCTTGGCACGTCTTGTCGAAGCAGAATCGTGTCCCCTTATTACGGGATTCCCGTCAATACAGACGTGGGTAACCCAACTGCGCCATCAATTACGGCGCTTGGGGGATAAGCGAGTTTTACCAGGCTGGTGGGGCGCATAGTTTCGTCCGCCCTTATAAAGGGATAAGGTTTCACCTTTTTCTACCCACGCCTTCTTCCTCCTTGCTCATCCATTCTCGCGCACTTGAGCTCCAGCGCCCAAGTCCACATCCTTCTCCTCAACTCTCTCCAAACATGTCCGGAGTGGGAGGCAAGTGGATGGCCTCCTCCGTCACGGAGGGACACATCAAAAAGCTACGTGGAGCCGGATACTTAGCCGCGGATATCGCGCACCGGCTGCCAGCCGCAGGGCAGATCGTCCCTACCCCGGAACCTCACGAAAGGGTGGTATTCCTCCCCCCACTTCGTCTGCGGACTGGGGTTTCCCCTCCATCCATTCGTCCGCGGCCTCATGTTCTATCATGGGTTGGACTTTCATGATCTGGCCCCGAATTTCATCCTCAACATCTCGGCGTTCATCGTCGTGTGCGAGGCTTTCCTCCGCATCCGGCCCCACTTCGGCCTGTGGCTGAAGACCTTCAATATCAAGCCAAAGGTAGTAGGTGGCCAACAAGTGGAATGTGGTGGAGCCATGGTGGGCAAAATGCCCAATGTTACATGGCTCGAGGGCTCCTTCGTGGAGACCATAAAGGGGTGGCAATCGGGGTGGTTCTACATCCCCGAGCCGCGCGACACCAACTGGGTGGCGGCCCCCGAGTTTCGATCCGGAATCCCCACGCGGCTCACTTCCTGGAAGGAGAAGGGCCTGTCCTGGGGTTCATCAGTGGAGCTGGACGGACTCCAGAAGTGTATCCGGAACATGATAAGCAAGAAACTTAAGCTTGTCAACATAGTCCAGGTCACGCTCTTCCACCGGATCCTCCCATGTCAACAACGGGATTTCAACTTATGGGGGTTCGACCCGGCCCAGCACCAGACACTACGCGAGCTCTTCGACACGACGCCTAAGGACGTCTAGAAGGTGCTGTTCAAGGGCGCCGAGGTCCCTCCTTCTCTTACCGAGGACCGCGGGCTAAGCGCGAAGCGCCCTGCAAATCCGGTAAGTTCTGTACATCTGGTAGGGTATTTATTTCCCATAGCTTAACCATGTGCGGGGTCTGAGCTCCCATGCCATTGACAGGACTGGGTGGAGACATCGGAGCAGATTAACTGTCCGGCCCCTCTGCCCGAAGACCCTGTGGACGCTCTCCTGACGAAGATGCGGACTCCGGCTCCTTATGAAGTGCCGGAGAAGACCAAGAAGAAGGCCAAGGGAACCCGAAAGAGTTCCCGACGCCAGGTGGTATCGGACTCATTGTCCGATAACTCCGAGACACACTCCTCCGTGAAAACAAGGAGGAGGAAGATGAAGACTCTCCCCCTCCAGCCAGGGGAGACAAGAAAAGGAAGGCCGCCCCAACCGGGGAGGCCAAAGGGTCCAAGAAGGGAAGGACTCTCCTTCCGGACTGTTCCACCACCGCCGCCGACGGCGAAGACGAATGGTTACTCAGGGCCAAGCCCCTGGCGAAGTCGTAAGTATTTAGATACCAGAGTAACTCATAGCATAGTTTTATTGCACTGCTTATCCTAACCTTGAATATGATCATGCAGTCCGCCCCGAGCACGTATCGACGTATCCTCATCGGACGGTTCCTTGGACTCGTCGGATATGGATAGTGATACACTTCCAACCGCTTCCTCTCCTCGCCCTACGGACGATGTCGAGGTACTATCTCAAGGGGCACCGAGCCGGGTGGAGACAGTCTCGGAGGCGCCTCAAGGCGACCTTCCGGACTCCAGGCGCGAAGGGAGCAAGACTCCCAAGGGCTCCAAGTTCGGCCCCCAGCCGAACGCCGCGCCGGAACCTCCAGTGGTTTCGGACTCCGGCAGGCGGCCCCCTTCCAAGAGGGGCAAGCCACCCGCGCGGGTGACCTCTGTCCATCCAGAGGCACCGGACAACCTGCTGGGAGCGCTTCGTGGCGCTTCCATCGACGAAGAGCACCACACTATTATGAGTGCGGTGATCAAGAAGTTTCAGTCCGCCAAGAGCGGACTGACTGGAGCCTGTGCCAGCCTTCTAACAGGCTTTGAGGTAAGTATTTAAAATATAGGAAAATATTACCGCATAGATAGTAGCCCCTGATGCTCTGTTTGGTGTTCATAGAGAAAAGACGAATAGAGGATCAAATAATATCTGCAGGAGTCTAATATAAGTATGTATGTATGCGTATGCAGGCTTCGCTGCTGACCTCTGCCGCACTGACTGTGGAGGTCGCCGCACTAAAGCAGGACCTCGAGCGGTCCGAGAAAGAGCTCGGCCATGCCAAGAGGCAGCTCAAGGAGAACAAAGGTAAGTAATACCTTGTCTATATAAAAAAGAAAATGTGGTTGTGAAATGACAGGATCATCATGCATGTGCCAGGGGCCACGACCGAAGTGGCGACCCTGAAGCAAGCGCTTTCCGAAGTCAAAAACAAAGCAGCCAAGGAGCTCACCGAGTGGGAAAAATAAGAGGCACGGGTGGGCGAGGTGCAGCTAGAGCTCCAGGCTCTCGTGAAGAAGCACGAGGCTTTGGAGCTTGACTCGAAGACGCGGGAGTCCGAGCTTGCCGCGGCCCTCGAGAGCACAAAGCATGCCGAGGATGAAGCCCAAAAGGCCCTCCAGGAAATTGAGGTGATGAGTAAGATAGCGGCGGGTAAGGCATTCAATATGCAAAGCAAGCATGTGAAAGTAAATTACTTGTTACTTACCCGAGTCCGGAGCTCTCCCGGAGTATTCGCAGATTTGCCCCGCAGCGTGTCGGATGCCGCTAAATATTACCAGGCCGAGGAGGGAAGCTCGACGGAGAAGTTTTTCTGGTCTTAGTATACTGGGACCGAACACCCGATGCCTATGAGCGACCAGCTGAAGCAACTGGTCGAGCTGCACAAGGCGGCCGAACAGGCCATGAGGGGTCTTATAGTCCGGATGTGGCCTGGCGACTCCCTTCCCAACAGCTACTTCGACCTGGTGAGGCGGCTTGTGGAATTGTGCTGAATTGAATCTACAACAACCCTGGAAAATTTCATCGAGTTCCGATTGAGGAATCTCTAGCAATCCATGATATACCGAAGCCCAGTCAAATCTAGACGGGAATCTAGATGAGTTTAGGGCGTGGTGTCGAGCTTCTAGCTCGGACGTCCTTTCGAAGATCTAACCGTTGATCGGCTGCGGAATTCCTTTATCTACCACCTCTCAAAATTTCAGCTCGGTCCAACCGTCCAAACTCCGGGAACCTTCCGATTAGTGCATCATTTTTTGGATCTATTTTCTGCGCGAAAACGAATCCAACCCGAGTTCGTCTTTTTTATGAACGGGATTTTGGACATCCCTTTTGAAGGAAGTTTTGTACGGGGTATTGTGTTTTGTTCCCGAACACATCCCACTAACTTTAAGATCTTTTGAACATGATCTTCAACATCATGCTAGTGTCAAATCAGTCCGGCAATATTGCTCCACGACTGCCGACCTGCGCTAGACACGTCGTCACTTTGTTGAGCCGAGCTCAACTTCTTCGGATCATCATCTCGGCAAGCCGAACAAGAGTCCGGCATCGCGAAGGATAAATCATCACCAACATCACCGCCCCACGAATTACACGGAGTGGGCATACCGGCATCACCGCACGGTCCCTTCATCAAGCCGACATCGACCACGTCACGACCTGCATCGACAGGGCCGCACTATTGCTTCTTCGAGCTGGTGTCCATCACGCTGACCTACTTCGACGTCTCGGCTGGACTGGGGGCTTCACCATCTCTTCATCAACCTACTCCGGACACTTCGACGTCACTAGCCGACCAGCTCCGTCACGTTAGCTGGACCGAGGGCTTTGCCTCAGCGAGCCAACCTTTGCCAGCATTGCCGTGCCGTTGTTTTATCGCCCATCAGGCAATGAGTGTGCGGATCGAGTCCCAATTTTGGGAATCACCTTCCTTTGGATTGCTACATCAAATAAACCAGGTGCTATTAATCCCAGTATTTTTTGCTTGTTTGGTTCATTTTTCCCAAGGAATTATTACTTTCGTTTGTCCATCATATGTACACATGTCTATCAAATGGTGGCCGCATTAACGACAGTCGCATGGTGGTTCGGTCAGTTTGCGTACATAGTCCGGCGAATGCCGCATTCGGAGCTCGGACCGACCTGTGAATTCAGGCTTTGTCACGCCTTCACCGCATCATGCTGACGCCCTGCACCGACATTGACTTCGGCACCAGGCCATATTTCTTTTATTAATCACTTTGCATAAATTATTTATTATGCAACGTTTTTTTAATTATCATTATTACTATTATCTCTGGTTTGCACTATTTTTTGTGCACAGGAAAATGATCCGTAGACTTCGGCGTCACTCTGTCGGTCTGCATTGACCGTGCTATGTCACCACTTTGGCATGTCGAGCTCTCCGCTCCGCCACCTCGGGACCGGCTTGGGGGATGGAACCTTGTCCTGCATCAAGCTCGGACCGCGTCATCAATACCGAACACATTAACCAGCTAAGTCGCTTTCATGCTCAAAGCTTTAATTTCTAACTTGTGTTCGGTTCGGCCAAGCATTATACTTTTTTGGAAAAAAGTTGCTTGTAAAAAATTTCCTTGTCCAAACTTTGTTTGTAACGCATAAATTCAAATACCCAATTCATTTGGGGGCTTCCTTCATGAAGCTTTTCTTCTTGCATATGATTATACTTGTACCGCTTCGTTCCTTGTTCGTGTATTACACCACAATATGCACCATATTGACTTAAGCGATTTGCAAGCTGGGTTGCCTCGCTCCTGTGTTTACCCCTACGTTCCCGATTGTTCGGCTAGGGAGTAAAGGGAGCACCTCTGCGATTGTCACGATCGGGTCACCCAAGCCGGACCTCAGACTTGGTGAAGCCGAAAGCTAGCGCTCTTATTGTTTTCAATTATGGCCGGCACACAACGGAACTCATGAGTACAAAAAATCTATTGCACAAGTCTCATAATAACAATGAGCACCAAAGAAAGGTATCGGTGGGGGTACTATTTTCTTCGAAGATGCTTCTTACACTTTGCAGTAATATAGCATAAGTTCCCTGAGCGCGCTTTGTCTGTTACAGCCTTATGGCCTGATTGCCTGGTTATTGGAAACACCGTCGATATTCCCGACAGATGGAGTACATAACACTTTTCGGTCTTTGACCGAAGAGGGAGAAGCCGACGGTCGGTTAAGACGCGTTTAAAGTTCGGTTGAACATAGATATGATATAAGTACTTCGGTACATGCAATCATTCTTTTACCCAAGTCACTTGAGGGCTCTTGAATTTATTTGAGTCATTTTATAATAAGTGTTCTTCTTCTTAGTCGTTGCAAAGTTTTATTATTATTATTATTATTATTATTATTATTATTATTATTATTATTATTATTATTATTATTATTATTATTATTATTATCTATCACTCCTTTTTTCGACACGAGTGTGTGGTCACTAGCCGGGGAGCCTAATTTCTCTCTCAAAGCCGCTAGAGTTTAGTTTGCTAAGCTGGCCTAACGAGAAGTACTCCGCCTTCGGGATAGGAGGTTGAAGCTGTGGGCTGACCCGCTTGAAGTCTTGAGATAGGATGTGTCATGTTAAAGCACGACAGAAGCACTTTTTTTCTAAGGCCAATTTTCGGATTGGCACCGAACACTTGATCTTGTCCGGACGTCAAGTTTTTACTGACTTTTTTGGTTTTCCAAGCTTGTGGCACTTTTAAACTATTTGTGTGTTTTCAGCACAAGTCTCGTAGTGCAACGCCGAACACCTTTAGAGATTTGACAAAAACATTCTTGGATATTGCTATATATGCATCGGTTTCGAATTGTGTCTTCGGTCAATAGTTGGGTTGCCCGACTCCTGCGCTTGCCTCCTACGTTTCGCTTTGTTCGGCTAGGTGTGCAAAGGGAGAACCACCGCGATTGTGCTTCCAGCTCACATGGTTAAGCACCTCAGTGGAGAAAGCTGAAAAATGACTGTCACAATAAGCGTAAACGGGCCAGTGATCCGATGACGGTGTTAAATGACGGGCCATTCATAACAATGGCCGAAGTGTTTACGGCTTGACCTCGACTGTCGCCGAACACTACTGGGGGCTATTAACTGGCCTCCCAAACTAAATCCTTGATATTTTGCTCTTACATTGGAGCTCAGGTTTCATGATCATGCTTAGCATGACAACCCAAAGAAAGGAACCGATAGCGGGACTATTTTCTTTGGAAGACATTTCTTCTGTTAAACAGTAATATAACATATCTCTCTGCGTACCTTTTTTTATAAAACCATATGGCCAGATTGCCTTGTTTGTTGTAAATCTTTGCCCTCATAAAGGCTTTATAACGTAGGACAAACACTCCTCAGCTATTGGCCGAGGAGGTGGAAGCCGATGGTCGGTCAACAAAGTTTTGTACAATGCGGATCCGAGCATTAATGACGTAAAGTACTTGGATAAATAGAGTCATTACACATAATTTGTGATTTTACTATGGATATCAATCCTTAATTCGGACACCCGTGCCCCCATTAAGGCTCGGGGGCTACTGGGCTTCGGGCTTATTATTTACAAATATTAAAGGGGCACATCGATCCCCTGATCTAGTGTTGCCACCCGACCAGTGTCTCGGGGGCTACTACATTGCCTATCCAATGTAGAAAATTTTAAGTGTAATACAGTTTCCGAGGAGATTTTGATCCTCAGGTTGGTCGGCCGCACCCAACCTGAGTCTCGAGGACTGAACACGCCGCTTTTTGTGTCCCGAGGTATTCTGCCGAGCTAGGACTTGATCCTCAGACCAATTTTGCAAATCAATCTGAGTCTCAGCAACTACTTGTAGGATCGAAAGTATGTCTAGAGGGGGGGGGGTGATTAGACTACTTGACCAAATAAAAACTTAACCTTTTCCCAATTTTAGTTCTTGGCAGATTTTAGCTATTTTAGGACAAGTCAAGCAATCATCACACAATTCAAGCAAGCATGCAAAGAGTATATTGGCAGCGGAAAGTAAAGCATGCAACTTGCAAGAATGTAAAGGGAAGGGTTTGGAGATTTCAAACGCAATTGGAGACACGGATGTTTTTCCCGTGGTTCGGATAGGTGGTGCTATCCTACATCCACGTTGATGGAGACTTCAACCCACGAAGGGTAATGGTTGTGCGAGTCCACACAGGGATCCACCCAAGGGTAACGGTTGCGCGAGTCCACATAGGGCTCCACCCACGAAGGGTCCACGAAGAAGCAACCACCCACAAAGGGTCCACGAAGAAGCAACCTTGTCTATCCCACCATGGCCATCGCCCACACAGGACTTGCCTCACTAGCGGTAGATCTTCACGAAGTAGGCGATCTCCTTGCCCTTACAAACTCCTTGGTTCAACTCCACAATCTTGTCAGAGGCTCCCAAGTGACACCTGGCCAATCTAGGAGACACCACTCTCCAAGAAGTAACAAATGGTGTGTAGGTAATGAACTCCTTGCTCTTGTGCTTCAAATGATAGTCTCCCCAACACTCAACTCTCTCTCATAGGATTTGGATTTAGTGGAAAGAAGATTTGAGTGGAAAGCAACTTGGGAAGGCTAGAGATCAAGATTCATATGGTAGGAATGGAATATCTTGGTCTCAACACATGAGTAGGTGGTTCTCTCTCAGAACATATGAGTTGGAATGGTGTGTGTGTTCTGATTGCTCTCTCCACTGGCTCTCACACGAATGAAGAGGAGGTGGAGGGGTATATATAGCCTCCACACAAAATCCAACCGTTACACATAGTTTTCCAATCTCGGTGGGACCGAATCAACAAACTCGGTCGGACCGAAAATGTAAACCTAGTGACCGTTAGAGATTTTCGGTGGGACTGACATGCAACTCGGTAGGACCGATATGGTTAGGTTTTGGGCATAACGTAATCTCGGTGAGACCGATTACACAAACTCGGTGAGACCGAATTTGGTAATTAGCTAACCAGAGAGTTGGTCAGGCAAACTCGGTGGGACCGATTTGCTCTTTCGGTGAGACCGAGTGGAACTCGGTGAGACCGAAAAGTTACAAAGGGGAAACACTGAGTTTACATTGCAATCTCGGTGGGACCGATTCGCTCTTTCGGTGAGACCGAAAAGTTACGAAAGGGAAACAGAGAGTTTGCAATCCCATCTCGGTGAGACCAAGATCCTTATCGGTAGAACCGAATTGCTAGGGTTTGGCAGTGGCTAATGACAAGTGAAACTCGGTGGCGCCGGATAGGAAGAATCGATAGGACCGAGTTTGGCTTAGGGTTTAGGTCATATGTGGATATGGGAAAGTAGTTGAGGGTTTTGGAGCATATCACTAAGCACATGAAGCAAGAGGCTCATTAAGCAACACCTCATCCCTCCTTGATAGTATTGGCTTTTCCTATGGACTCAATGTGATCTTGGATCACTAAAATATAAAATGAAGAGTCTTGAGCTTTTGAGCTTGA
Organism: Triticum dicoccoides; assembly: GCF_002162155.2. Taxonomy (NCBI): domain Eukaryota; kingdom Viridiplantae; phylum Streptophyta; class Magnoliopsida; order Poales; family Poaceae; genus Triticum; species Triticum dicoccoides. Next base: position 432,805,432 of record NC_041386.1, read on the forward strand.
GCCAATCCTTTGTCCTTAGCATTTTGAGGGTTCCACTTTCACATCCATGCCATGCCAATCATTGAGCTTTCCTGAAATAATCATCTTGGAATAGCATTAGCTCAATGAGCTATATGCTGTTATGAATTACCAAAACCACCTAGGGATAGTTGCACTTTCAATCTCCCCCTTTTTGGTAATTGATGACAACATATAGATCAAAGCTTCGACAAATGATAATAAGCATGAAATATATCGTCGCTTTGAGAAGTATGTGATAAGTAAGAGCTCCCCATAAATTTGTGCATATTTAAAATTTGCTTTGGACTGCAAATGCACAAAGAGTTAGAGTCATGGGTTACTCTTCCATGTCACATACATCTTGGTGGAGCGCTTAAAATGATAAGAATGAAATACATGCACTCATCACCAAGAATAGTGAATGATCACATAAGATAGATAAGATAATAGCATTAAGCAAGCATTAAGTGTAGCTTATGATCAAACACATGATCATCAATGTCTCAAAAGCATAGTATCTCAAGCACTCAAAAGCAAACAAGTTTGAAAAACCACCAAATAAAGCAAGAGAGAAAAGCAACACTCTCTCTCTCGAAGCCTATGATCTATACATCTTCTCCCCCTTTGGCAACAAGTTACCAAAAAGTTCCTAGAAAATGCATAGCACTAGATCGACGCTCAGGCTTGATCTTCTGGTGGTGGTGGAGTCCGGATCACTCCAAGGACGAAGGCTTCGGTAGATCCTAAAGTAGACACTGGAGTTGGAGCTGAGGTAGATGCTGGGGCTGGTGGAACTGAGGCTGTAGCTGGTGCTGAAGTGGTGGCTCTGGTGTCAGCAACTGGCACGGTAGACGACCTTGGACCTTTGGGCACTCTGGCAAAGGCATGAGTGGTAGTCCTGCCTCTCCTCTCCTGCATATCATCTTGGAGCTGCTCCACTGCAGTCTGAATCTCCGTTACCTTGACATCCAAGTCATAGAACTTTTGTTCCATGATTCTCTCTAGGCTTGCCTGGTTTTGAGTGAGGGTGGCTAGTCCTTTCTCAATCCGCAGGGTGGATGCAATGAGGTAACCAAGCTGCTCTTGTTTGGTCTTCAAGAAGTACTCAGATGCCTCCTCTTGAGTTGGCATCTTGGCAGCTTTCTCCTTCCTTGCCTTCTCCCTCTTTGCAAATGCTTGGGCAGATGACGGTTCATTTTCAGTCATGACAACTTCATTGTCCTCAAAATCTGGACGGATGGGCAGGTGTTCCTTGTCCAATAAATATATGCCCGTGCCCATCTTGGAGTTGATGAGCTCCTGGATCTGAGGGGCATATCCGCAACTCCTCTTCTGATCTGCTGCAGTCCTTTTGATAGTTTCCACTATGAGGCTCATCACCTTGAACTTCTGAGGCACATCAAATACATGTAGCAAGTTGATCGCATGGCCTCTGATCATCTTGTGATCACCTGACTTGGGCAACAAGGTGTGCCTCAAGATCCAATTGATGGTTGACAGTCCTGACAGAAGATAGTGCACTGAGCCAAATTTGAAAGTGTCAAGTGCCTCATTTGGAATCTCCTTGTACATATTGGACATTGAGTTGTGGTCCATCTTCTTCTTGGCATATATGTCCATGTCATCATCATGCTCCTCTGGGGCATTAATTAACTTTGCCCATTCCTCATTAGTGGATTGGTACCTCGTACCCTCAGACATCCATGTGATCCTCCCATTTGGATAAAAATGTGTTGTGGAGTAGAATTGCATGATCAGCTCCTCGTTCCACTTTGTGAGCTTCTGCCTAACAAAGTCAGCAACTCCACAAGCACTAAAGTTGTCAAATACTCCAGGGTAGTGCTCCTCATTCTCCTTCATGTAGGTCCAGTCGACCCATCTCATATCACAGACTATGGGCTTCTTATCAAGCAAAACTGTCTCATAAAAATCTTGCTGCTCCTTGGTGTGGAACCTGTAATCCACGGCAGTCCTTCTCCTAGAAGAATATGGGTCTGCTTCTCTCCACTTCCTCAGCCTTGAATCTCTCCTGAGCTTCATGTCCTCAGCCACAGGATGAGCATTGTTGTGGTCTGGGATCTTGGGCTTGAGCTTTCTCAAAACATTCTCTTCCTCTTCTTCAGCAACAGTCTCAGGCACTGGGGCCTTGTTCTTCTCAGCTGCAGGAATGCTCCTTGTATTCCTCTTGGGTGCAGACTAGGGCTTGGAGGCAGCTTTGGGCTTAGATGCAGTAGCCCCTGATCTTATGGCATCACCCATCAGCTTGGGTGCCTTGGGTGCTGGTGCAGCTACCTCTTCTTCCTCTTCCTCTTCCATGATGGAAGCCTTTCCTAGTACTCTGGCCACGGTCTTCTTGACCCTTTCCTTTCTTTTCTTTCCCTCAGCAGCAATTGGCTCTTTGGGAGTGGGCTTCTCAGTTGAAGCTCTTGCCTTTGACATGGGCTGCCTGCCTGCTGGCCTTTTGATCTTCAGCCCTGGCTTTGTGCCTTGAGCTGGCTCAACTCTCTTGGAAGTGGCCTCTTCCTTTGCCACATAGTCTTCATCTTCAGAGTCTGAAGTCCTCTTCTTCCTCTGTCTGGTGGCATCCTTTGGCAAGTTGCTAGGGGTGCTCCTGCTGCCTTCATCTGAAGAACTTAAGGGACTAGTGCCCTCACTCATGTGCACCTGCTGCTCTGACATGTTTTGGCTATCACTTTGATTAGACATGCTGCAAACTGACTGCTGACCCTGTGAACAGATTATAGATGAGGTAGAAAAGATGAGCATCACAAAATGCAGATATTTTTGCAAAAGAATGATTCAAAAAAACTTAGTTTAGTTTCCCACTGAAATCATCTCGGATCTACCGATTTTCAAACTCGGTGATACCGAAGCAGTTTTGGAACCTAAACTAGTGAACTCGGCAGGACCGAGTCACAGTTCGGTGGCACCGAGACTGCTAGGGTTTCACAGAGTTCCAAAATCGGTCACACTGATAAGTAATTCTCGGTCAGACCGAGTCTCACTTGTGCAATGGCATAAGCCAAATCGGTGGGACCGAGTTTTTCAACTCGGTGGGTCCGAGATGGTTTCGGCGGAAACCTAAACCTAGAATTTTCAAATCAAACCTAATCTATGGGTTCATTGACTGGATAGAAGTTTATCAAACGTGGCTAGAATCAATATGATCACAATGTGCTAGGAATCAGATTGGGGAATAGCACAAAGATCGAGTCCATACCCTAGTTCGGCGGAGACTCGCTACGGCGGCAACGGCGGGGCAGAATTCCCATTGATGGCGACGGAGACCAGCGACTGGAGGCGGCTGGCGGCGAGAAGACGATTCGGAGACCACGAGGGCAGAGCAGGCTATCGCGCGGGCGAAGGGGTTCGGAGAAATTTCCAAAATTTTGCCCGTGACTATATATAGCCCGACCCTGTCGGTGTGACCGAGTGGAACAACTCGGTGGCACCGAGATTCATAACTGCAAGCAGTTACTGAAACTCGGTGTGACCGAAAGGTTCAAATCGGTTGCACTGAGATCGAAAACCTAGATCAACTTAATGATCTCGGTAGGACCGAAAGTGGAGTATCGGTCAGACCGAGAATCATAAAGAGGTTTTGGAAGTTTAAGTCTATGACGAATCGGGGACTACGAGCGCTCCTCACACAGAGTGGTTCGAATCTGACTTGATCAAATTTTGTGATGCAGCATGAATAGAATTTGAGACGAGAAAAGCATAGATAGCTAGAGGAGGTTCTTAGGCATTCTTGTCCATCCACTTGGCAAAAAGAAATAAAACCGAACAATCAAAACAACAAGTGGATGTCCTCGAATGAGTAAAATATGCAACCAGCATGCTCACACAATAAGATGGGAAATGAAATATGTGACAAGGCATGCACAACCAATTCTAGCATCTATCAAGCAATTTGCGATGACTAGGTCATCTATATATGAGTATATTGACTTAGGAGTCAAGTGAGAACACTTCATCATAGGTCATACTCATCGTTTTAGCTCAAGTGGGGTTACCACTGTTACATAAAGCATTGTTGTGTTCACATCTTTAGAGTTGCTTTAGCTCAAGTCTTAGAGTAAAGCTCCCCTTAGATGTGATATCCCCCCTAAGAGGGATGAACTAACCTTGAGTTTTGTCGATGATGACTTCATGTAGATATTGAAGATGTGGATGCTCTGTTGATGTAGATCTCCTGGAGCTATCCATTTGAGTGAATTGCACTTTCAATACCTACATGGGTTAGTCCCACAAGGAACAAACAAGGATATCCATAGACATAGAGTGATGCACACACAAGATGATGTCCATGAAAACTTTTAGGTTACCTTGTCCCTTGTCTTACCAACAAGAGGGTTTGTGACTCCTTGAACTAGTGCAAGATGTGGAAGTTGATTGCACTTGTTCTTGCCAAAATGATAAGAGTGAAGTATGTTGGCAGAGTCACCCTCGAGAACTCTCTAGTTCTTCTTCTTTTGGATCCACACCATCTTGATGGGAATCCTTGGAGTTGTAGTCGTACTTGATGAAGTGGAACTTGAAGTAGTCTTGGGAATCCACTTGACTAAGGTCTTTGGAGCTTCTTCAAATGCATCAATTTCCTCTTGAAGCTTGTCCTTGCCTTTTTGCTTGTAGTCTTGTGGTGGAAGATCATCTTGAGCTTGTGTCCCCTTGAAAGAAGTATCATACTTCTCTTGTTGAGGAATAAACTTTGTCTTGGGGTATTGATCTTCTTCCCACTCAACTCCATTGGCATTGAACTTTCGTTCAAAACCAACACCTTGATTCTTCCGGTGCATTCCTTGCTTGCGCACAATTTCCTCGAGTTGCTTACTCCCGGCAAGGCTTTTGTACACTCCTTTCTCTATAATTCCCTTCAATAAACTATTTTCTTGCTCAAGTGTAACTTGGCTAAGAGAATCATTAGTGGAATCAAGAGAACTACTAGAAGCAATAATATTGGATTTAACATGATCATTGTTACTGCTTGAGGAAGAATCTTTCTTGTTACTAGACATGACTTGAGGCATGTAAGTGGATAAGAGTAAACGCTTGGCAATGTAAGAAGAACTTTTCTTGAGGAGATCATCATTGATTGCTTTTAAGAACTCATGCTCTTGCTCAAGATTGAGCTTCTCAAAGCGTAATTTCTCATGAGCTCTTAAAAGTTCTCGATGATCTTCGAAGATGGTTTCATGAGCTAACATAAGAGTGTTTAGTTCTTTAGTTAGGGCCTCAATCTTCTCCTTATCATTGTCATTCATTTTATCTTGATTAGCATGTTTAATTGACATTTCATCATAGTATTCATCACTAGAGTTGTCAATAAGCAAATCATCACCTAACAAGTCATCTTCATCACTATTGAAATCAACATATTCGGGGTGTGTTACCTTAGGACCTTTTGCCATGAAGCATCTTCCAATTCCTTCATTTGGTGAGTCAAATATGTCGTAGGAGTTGGTTGACACAAGTGCTAGACCGGCAACACCTTCATCTTGAGTATCTTCGGAGTCGGAGTGATAACTTCTTTCGGAGTGGCTGTCGGAGTCGGAGCTGGATACCCATTCACCAACATGAGCTTGATGTCTTCGTCTTGTGTAGATTCTTGATGATTTTTCCTTCCTTTCTGAATCCTTGCTTCTCCGTGAGTATCTTCGTTCATAACGATCATCTCTACTCCTTCTCTCTCTTGGTGATGATTCTTTGCTTCTTCTTTTTGGAGAATCTTCTCTTCTCTTGTAGGGAGCCGTACACTCATTGGAGAAGTGTCCGGGTCTACCACAATTGTAGCAGTTTCGCTCTCGACTAGAAGATCTTTTGTCATTATAGGACCTTGACTTGAAGCTTCTATCTTTGCTTCTACTCTTGTAGAACTTGTTGAAGTTCTTCACCATTAAGCTCAATTCTTCATTGAAGTCTTGTTTCTCACTCGACGATGTAGGGGCTTCACATGAGGCTTTATAGGCACCACTTGATTTTTTGTGAAGTTCCTCTTTATCCTTAAGTGACATCTCATGAGCAACAATTCTTCCAATCACCTCCGTTGGCTTGAGATCTTTGTAATTGGGCATCATTTGGATCAATGTGCACACGGTATCATATTTTCCATCCAATGCTCTTAGAATCTTCTTGATGATGAATCTATCGGTCATCTCTTCACTTCCTAAGTCGGCAATCTCATTTGTGATGAGAGCAAGCCTAGAGTACATTTCAGCAACACCTTCACCATCCTTCATCTTGAACTTGTCAAGTTGGCTTTGAAGCACATCCAACTTGGATTCCTTGACGGAGTCGGTACCTTCGTGCATATCAATCAAAGTGTCCCAAATTTCCTTTGCATTCTCAAGACGGCTGATTTTGTTGAATTCTTCGGGGCACAATCCATTGAAGAGAATATCACAAGCTTGAGCATTGTATTGCAACATCTTCAACTCATCTGCGGTAGCTTCACGGTTTGGTTCTCTCCCATCAAAGAAGTCACCTTGCAAACCAACACACACAATAGCCCAAACGGCGGGGTTATGTCCAAGAATATGCATTTTCATTTTATGCTTCCAACTAGCAAAATTAGTACCATCAAAGTAAGGACCTCTACGGTGATAATTTCCCTCGCTACACGCCATACTCTCCTAGGTTGTGAAACCATGGCTATGACCACCAAAAGCTATGGAGATCAAAGCAAATGGAGACCAAAGCTCTGATACCACTTGTAGGATCGAAAGTATGTCTAGAGGGGGGTGATTAGACTACTTGACCAAATAAAAACTTAACCTTTTCCCAATTTTAGTTCTTGGCAAATTTTAGCTATTTTAGGACAAGTCAAGCAATCATCACACAATTCAAGCAAGCATGCAAAGAGTATATTGGCAGCGGAAAGTAAAGCATGCAACTTGCAAGAATGTAAAGGGAAGGGTTTGGAGATTTCAAACGCAATTGGAGACACGGATGTTTTTCCCGTGGTTCGGATAGGTGGTGCTATCCTACATCCACGTTGATGGAGACTTCAACCCACGAAGGGTAACGGTTGCGCGAGTCCACACAGGGCTCCACCCACGAAGGGTCCACGAAGAAGCAACCACCCACAAAGGGTCCACGAAGAAGCAACCTTGTCTATCCCACCATGGCCATCACCCACACAGGACTTGCCTCACTAGCGGTAGATCTTGACGAAGTAGGCGATCTCCTTGCCCTTACAAACTCCTTGGTTCAACTCCACAATCTTGTCAGAGGCTCCCAAGTGACACCTGGCCAATCTAGGAGACACCACTCTCCAAGAAGTAACAAATGGTGTGTAGGTAATGAACTCCTTGCTCTTGTGCTTCAAATGATAGTCTCCCCAACACTCAACTCTCTCTCATAGGATTTGGATTTAGTGGAAAGAAGATTTGAGTGGAAAGCAACTTGGGAAGGCTAGAGATCAAGATTCATATGGTAGGAATGGAATATCTTGGTCTCAAGACATGAGTAGGTGGTTCTCTCTCAGAACATATGAGTTGGAATGGTGTGTGTGTTCTGATTGCTCTCTCCACTGGCTCTCACACGAATGAAGAGGAGGTGGAGGGGTATATATAGCCTCCACACAAAATCCAACCATTACACACAGTTTTCCAATCTTGGTGGGACCGAATCAACAAACTCGGTCGGACCGAAAATGTAAACCTAGTGACCGTTAGAGATTTTCGGTGGGACTGACATGCAACTCGGTAGGACCGATATGGTTAGGGTTTGGGCATAACGTAATCTCGGTGAGACCGATTACACAAACTCGGTGAGACCGAATTTGGTAATTAGCTAACCAGAGAGTTGGTCAGGCAAACTCGGTGGGACCGATTTGCTCTTTCGGTGAGACCGAGTGGAACTCGGTGAGACCGAAAAGTTACAAAGGGGAAACACTGAGTTTACATTGCAATCTCGGTGGGACCGATTCGCTCTTTCGGTGAGACCGAAAAGTTACGAAAGGGAAACAGAGAGTTTGCAATCCCATCTCGGTGAGACCGAGATCCTTATCAGTAGAACCGAATTGCTAGGGTTTGGCAGTGGCTAATGACAAGTGAAACTCGGTGGCACCGGATAGGAAGAATCGGTAGGACCGAGTTTGGCTTAGGGTTTAGGTCATATGTGGATATGGGAAAGTAGTTGAGGGTTTTGGAGCATATCACTAAGCACATGAAGCAAGAGGCTCATTAAGCAACACCTCATCCCTCCTTGATAGTATTGGCTTTTCCTATGGACTCAATGTGATCTTGGATCACTAAAATATAAAATGAAGAGTCTTGAGCTTTTGAGCTTGAGCCAATCCTTTGTCCTTAGCATTTTGAGGGTTCCACTTTCACATCCATGCCATGCCAATCATTGAGCTTTCCTGAAATAATCATCTTGGAATAGCATTAGCTCAATGAGCTATATGTTGCTATGAATTACCAAAACCACCTAGGGATAGTTGCACTTTCACTACTGGGATCAGCGGTCTTATGTCATCCTTCATGTGCATCTCGGGTTTTAGACCGATACCCACCTTGAGGGCTATTGGCTATATATCTCGGCAGACAATAAATTGCACCAATCAAAAATATTGACAAAAATCGGCCCACATTCGGGGTGGTGCACCACCTTGGAAGCAGTCCGGCATAAAGCTCGGGCGCTAGTGGCTGGCTCCATAGAGGGCATTTCCGGCATTGGAGCTCGGATACACAGTCCGGCGTTGGATCTCGGATACATAGTCCGGCGTTGGAGCTCGGATACAGTCTGGTGTTGGAGCTCGGATACATAGTCCGGCGTTGGAGCTCGGATACATTCCGACGTTAGAGCTGGGAAGCAGTCCGGCGTTGGTGCTCGGCTGCAAAACATACCTCGAATGCAGTCCGGCGTTGGAGCTCGGACACAAGAGGACGCTGCCGCCCGGGAACAATTTCAAACCCGAGGTGTGGCCTAAAAATAACAAGGCATTGATAAAGGCCAGAAACTTAAAGGTGCTCCTCGGATACCCGACGTGTAAACTCGTCGAATGCATTTCGGCGATCCTCAAGCTCGAAGATGAGAAGATTTGTTGAACCACTTTTCAAGACCGACGACCGAAGATGAAGAACGGTTCGGAAGAATCGAGGAGCGTCCCTAACTTGAAGACCGGTTCAAGGGGCTACTGACGGTGTCCTGGACTAGGGGGTACACACCACGTCATCTCCCGATCTGTTAGATTGGGTCGAGGACCCCCATGGCCGTATACTCATGGGCCAGTTCGGACAGCTACCGCATACAAGGAAGATTCCACAAGACATGGCAATCAAGACAAGGACTCCTCCCCACCGGCGTATTCGGCTAGGACTCTTGTTATCCTAGGCCTCTGGTGCATTATATAAACCGAGGCCAGGCTAGTCGATAGATATATACAATAACAATCATACCATAGGCTAGCTTCTAGGGTTTAGCCTCTATGTTCTCGTGGTAGATCAACTCTTGCAATACTCATATCATCAATATCAATCAAGCAGGACGTAGGGTTTTACCTCCATCAAGAGGGCCCGAACCTGGGTAAAATATCGTGTCTCCTGCCTCCTGTTACCATCCGCCTTAGACGCACAGTTCGGGACCCCCTACCCGAGATCCGCCGGTTTTGACACCGACACCTGCCCATGGCTGGAAGTCATAAAGCGGTCCGTCTGCATCAAGGGTGCACGCCGGGCTTTTGCCCGTGCGAAGGTGCACTTGGCCAAGATGGACGCCGAGAAGCTGGTGAAAGAGGGGCCGCCGCAGGGCAAGGAGCATCGCCACCCCAAAATGAATTATGAGGGTGTTCTGAATGGTGCCCGTCTTGTGGCGGACGAGTGTGCGAAGGATGTACTTTTTGAATGAACTTGCTCGTGTGATCCTGTACTATGAAAACTTGTTCATATGTGCTATGCAACGCTTGTTTGAATTTAAAATATTACCTTCTGTGCGGTTGTTTATCAAATCTGAGAGATGGCCAGTCGTTGGCTTCTGCCCCCATTGTTGGGTCAGTGCTGGGGTGTTCGGGATAAACCTGAGCACTCTTTTTCCCATTGTTGGGTCCTTCGAGGGAGGTGCTCAGCACAACGAACAAGGCAATCGGACTATAATGCTTTATCACTCTCACTTAGCCATAGAAGTCTACAATTTTAAATTTTGGCGAAGCCCCTAGTATTCGGAAGGCCGAATTCGGGGCGCTATACACGCCTTAAGCCAGACAAAGCCGACTCCTCGCTCTAAGCGGCATAAGTCTTTAGGGACTCGGGACCTCTCGAACAGCGACCAGCTCTCGCCTTATCATGACAGTCAGTTTTAGCTTTCTCTACTGAGGTGCTTAACCTAGATGAACCGGGGCACAATCGCAGTAGTTCTCCCAGTGCTACCTTAACCGATATAGCGGAACGTAAGGTACCAAACCATGGGAGCCGGGCAAACCCAACTATTGACCCAAGACATGATTCGGAGCTGATGCATATAATGCTATAAGTTCGGGGTGCCGCACTGTCAAAAGTGTTCGGACTTCTCACGCCGTATTATGGGGTATGCTTAAGCCCCTGGCGTATTGGCCATACCAGAGTGTACGGGTGCTGAATGTCATGAATGAACACACACACACACACACACACACACACACACACACACACACATATATATATATATATAAGAAGAAGAATAGAGAATTCGATAATAGTCTAGTGCTATGCATTGTTTATTCAAAAAGGTGCGTCGAAGCAGAATGATACAAGTAGTGTGATAAGCAAAAAAGTAGGACTATTTGACATGTCCCCTCCAAGGGCAAGCTGAGGAATGGTATTTAAAGCAAGTATTTCACTCGTTATCAGAGACCACCTGGGAGTTCCGTGGTGCGACGTGGCTTTCTGCCTCCTTGGTTGTTGCATCGTGTGTCTGGCAATCGTACTACCGGACAGGGTTTCCAGAGATTAAAGTCCTGAAAGAGAGAAAAATAATAAGGCGGGAAGCCCCTAGTGTGGTTGAGCCGCGTTTTGGGACGTACCGTAGTCGTGCCCCCCCCCATCTATGCCCATGGTATTTTCAATGCGTAATTATGTATGCGTGGCACAGATTTCGCTGTTTGGCTGGGACTGGGGTGGGGGCTGCATTGCTATGCGAGATCGGAACGTGCCAGGAGGTCTTGTTGCCGATTACTCCGGGCGTGCTTGAAGGTGTCCGGATCTTTAATCGCCGAACTGGTGGATTGCCTTAAGAGGCTGCTTTGTGCATCTGCTGCGAGGGCCACAGTGTGCTCCTCCGTGCAGAGAGAGCGCTCTGTGTTTCCATTGACTTTGATGACCCCCTAGGTCCTAGCATCTTGAGCTTGAGATATTCATAGTGTGGTACCGCATTGAATCTTGCAAATGCGGTTCGCCCGAGCAACACGTGATAGCCACTGCGGAACGAGACTATATTGAAGAGTAACTCCTCGCTCCGGAAGTTATCCGGGGATCCGAAGACCACTTCCAGTGTGACTGAGCTTGTGCAATGGGCTTCTACACCTGGTATGACGCCTTTGAAGGTCGTTTTTGTGGGTTTGATCCTTGAGGGGTCTATACCCATTTTGCGCACTGTGTCCTGATAAAGCAGGTTCAGGCTGCTGCTGCCATCCATAAGGACTCGAGTGAGGTTAAATCTATTGATGATTGGGTCTAGGACCAGTGCGGCGAATCCGCCATGACGGATACTAGTGGGATGGTCCCTGTGATCGAAGGTGATCGGACAGGAGGACCATGGGTTGAACTTTGGGGCGACTGGCTCCAACGCATATACATCCCTTAACGCATGCTTCCGCTCCCTCTTGGGGATGTGGGTTGCGTATATCATGTTCACCGTCCGCACTTGTGGGGGGAACCTCTTCTGTCCTCCGTTGTTCAGCTGCCGGGGCTCCTCCTCGTCATCGCTATGTGACCCCTTATCTTTGTTTTCGGCATTTAACTTGCCGGCCTACTTGAACACCCAACATTCCCTATTGGTGTGGTTGGCTGGCTTGTTGGGGTGCCATGTATTAGACATGAGCGATCGAGTATTCGGTCCAAACTGGACGGCCCCGGAGTGCTTCTTTTGAATGGCTTTTTCCACTGACCGGGTTTAGAGCCTCTGAATTCGGCATTGACTGTCGTATCCTCGGTATTGTCATTGTTGATGCGGCGCTTGTGTTTGTTGCGACGTGACCTACCATTTCCATCCTTAGTATCCGAAGTACCATGGTTCTTTGATATATTATTGCTGCGAGCCAGCCAGCTGTCTTCTCCCGCGCAAAAGCGGGTCATGAGTGTCGTGAGGGCTGCCATAGATTTCGGCTTCTCCTGGCCAAGGTGCCGGGCGAGCCACTCGTCGCGGATGTTGTGCTTAAAAGATGCTAGGGCCTCTGCATCCGGACAGTCGACGATTTGATTTTTCTTTGTCAGGAACCATGTCCAGAATTGCCTGGCCGATTCCTCTGGCTGCTGAATTATGTGGCTCAAGTCATCGGCATCTGGTGGTTGCACATAAGTGCCCTAGAAGTTGTCAAGGAATGCGGCTTCCAGATCTTCCCAACAGCCGATGGATTCTGCTGGCAGGCTGTTGAGCCAATGCTGAGCTGGTCCTTTGAGCTTGAGTGGGAGGTATTTGATGGCGTGTAGGTCATCACCGCGGGCCATGTGGATGTGCAGGAGGAAGTCCTCGATCCATACCACTGGATCTATTGTGCTGGCGTATGATTCAATATTTACGGGTTTGAAACCCTTTGGGATTTGGTGATCCATTACTTCGTTTGTGAAGCATATGGGGTGTGCGGCGCCTCTGTAGTGGGCTATGTCGCGACGCAGCTCAAATGTGTCTTGTCCGCTGTGTTCGGCCCGGCCGGATTTACTTTTACTGTATCCGGCGTGACGGTTATCGTCTCGCGTAGTGGCGCGCCCTCGTGATCCGTAGATCGATCTTGCGTGTTTTCCTTTGTCCTCCAATACGTCTTGCAGGTCTAGCGTGTTTCCCCGTGCCTTGTCATTTTTATTTGAGTGGCGTCGGGGTGCGGGCTGAGTTTTTGGCTTAAATGCCTCTCTGTCGCGGCCACGAGGTGGCTGGTCAGCCGCGTCATATGCTGGAGTTGTAGGTTGTAATGCTTCCTCCTCCAGTCGGGGTAGCAACCTACGCGGTAACTCTTGGAGGGGTGTTCGAGTTCATATTCCTCGGCCGCAAGGACTTCGGTCCATCTGTCAGCTAGCAAATCTTGATCAACTTGAAGCTGCTGCTGCTTTTTCTTAAGGCTAATTGCCGTGGCTATAAGCCGGCGCTTGAAGCGCTCTTGCTCAGCAGGATCCTCCGGCACGACAAATTCGTCGTCGTCGAGGCTTGCCTCGTCTTCAGAGGGAGGCATGTAATTATCATCCTCCGCCTCTCCATCTGCCGCTCTCTCGGGAGGGCTGGCTTCTCCATCCTCCTGCTCTAAATCTTGTTGGAGGGGATTGTTGTCGTCTTCGGCACTATCCGGAGTGCTATTATCTCCTGTGTCGGTGTCACCACTTTTGCTTTGGCGAGACTTAGAGCGGCGCCGCTCACGTTGGCGCTTGGGTTGCTTCTTGGAGGGGTCATCCTCTGCTGTCTCGTCGCCATTGCCTTCTTTGGGTGTGTCCACCATGTATATATGATATGATGAGGTGGCTGTCTAGTGCCCTGTGGGTAGTGGTTCCTCTTCGTCTCCCGCATCGTCGTCCATACCGTCGATGTCTTCGAAGTCAAAGTCGAGCATGTCGGTCAAATTGTCGACAGTGGCTACTAAGTGGGTGGTGGGTGGGCGGCAAATTTCTTTGTCATCTGCATCCCAATCCTACCGAACATAGTTCGGCCAGGACTCTCCTGACAAGGAGAGAGACCTTAATGAGTTCAGTATGTCACCGAAGGGCGAGTGCTGAAAGATATCCGCGGAGGTGAACTCAATGATCGGCGCCCGGTCGGATTCGATAGGCACGGGCGCAGGCGGTTCGGAGTCCGTGGCCAGGGAAGAATCCAGTAGTTCGGCATCACGGCTCCCGTGAAGGGCAAGGTCGATACTCGGCTTGATAGCTGCTGAGAGTATGACCTCCGTGGTGGGGTCTATCCACCCGTCCATGGATGGCGCAATTGGCTCCGAATTGAGGGTCGGAGCGGTTGCCGGTGCGGTCTCCTGAACACTGTCCGATTGTAGGGCTAAATCATGCTCGTCGTGACCGTGCGGCACACTCGACAGGGGCTCGAATCCGTCGAAGATCAAGTCTCCGCGGATGTCGGCCGTGTAGTTTAACCTTCCAAACCTGACCTGGTGACCAGGGGCGTAACTCTCGATCTGCTCCAGATGGCTAAGCGAGTTGGCCCGCAGTGCGAAGCCGCCGAATACAAAGATCTATCCGGGGAGAAAGGTCTCACCCTGGACTGCATCACTATCAATGATCGAAGGAGCCATCAAGCCTAACAGTGACAACACAACGGAACTCTCAATGAAAGCACCAATGTCGGTGTCAAAACTGGTGGATCTCAGGTAGGGGGTCCCGAACTGTGCGTCTAAGGCGGATGGTAACAGGAGGCAGGGGACACGATGTTTTACCCAGGTTCGGGCCCTCTTGATGGAGGTAAAACCCTACGTCCTGCTTGATTATTCTTGATAATATGAGTAGTACAAGAGTTGATCTACCACGAGATCAGAGAGGCTAAACCCTAGAAGCTAGCCTATGGTATGATTGTATGTTGTCCTACGGACTAAAACCCTCCGGTTTATATAGACACCGAAGGGGGTTAGGGTTACACAGAGTCGGTGACAAGGAAGGAGATCTAAATATCCGTATTGCCAAGCTTTCCTTCCACGCCAAGGAGAGTCCCATCTGGACACGGGACGAAGTCTTCAATCTTGTATCTTCATAGTCCAACAGTCCGGCCAAAGGATATAGTTTGGCTGTCCAGATACCCCCTAATCCAGGACTCCCTCATACGCACTCTCACCCTTCCATCCTTGCTAGCCTCTTCGGTACCATGCATTTCCCTTTCTCACATTGAGAGTTGGCGCAAACTTCTCCGGTGCATCCAAACCCTGTGATATGATACGCTCTTTCACACATAAACCTCCTTATATCTTCCTCAAAACAGCCACCATACCTACCTATTATGGCATTTCCATAGCCATTCCGAGATATATTGCCATGCAACTTTCCACCATTCTGTTTATCATGACACATTCATTATTGTCATATTGCTTAGCATGATCATGTAGTTGACATAGTATTTTTGGCAAAGCCACCGTTCATAATTCTTTCGTACATGTCACTCTTGGTCCATTGCATATCCCGGTACACTGCCGGAGGCATTCATATAGTCATCTTTTGTTCTAGTATCGAGTTGTAATCATTGAGTTGTAAATAAATAGAAGTGTGATGATCATCATTTTCTAGAGCATTGTCCCAAGTGAGGAATTATAAGAGAGAGAGAGAGAGAGAGAGAGAGAGAGAGAGAGAGAGAGAAAGGCCATAAAAAAGAGAAGGCCCAAAAAAAGAGAAAGAGAAAGGCCATAAAAAAGAGAAGGCCCCCCAAAAAATGAGAGAAAAATAGAGAAGGGACAATGTTACTGTGCTTTGCCACACTTATGCTTCAAAGTAGCACCGTAATCTTCATGATAGAGAGTCTCTTGTTTTTTCACTTTCATATACTAGTGGGAATTTTCATTATAGAACTTGGCTTGTATATTCCAACAATTAGTTTCTTTTGGGAATTTTCATATACTAGTGGGAATTTTCATTATAGAACTTTCATATACTAGTGGGAATTTTCATTATAGAACTTCAAAGTAGCACCGTAATCTTCTCAAGTGCCCTAGGTCTTCGTGAGCAAGCAACTTGGATACACACCCACTTAGTTTCTTTTGTTGAGCTTTCGTACATTTATAGCTCTAGTGCATCCGTTGCACGGCAATCCCTACTCCTTGTATTAACATCAATCGGTGGGCATCTCCATAGCCCATTGATTAGCCTCGTTGATGTGAGACTTTCTCCTTTTTGTCTTCTCCACATAACCCCCCTCATTATATTCTATTCCACCCATAGTGTATGTCCATGGCTCGCGCTCATATATTGCATGAAAGTTTATAGGTTTGAGATTACTAAAGTATGAAACAATTGCTTGGCTTGTAATCGGGGTTGTGCATGATGAGAGCATTCTTGTGCGACGAAAATGGAGCATGACTAAACTATATGATTTTGTAGGGATGAACTTTCTTTGGCCATGTTATTTTGAAAAGACATAATTGCTTTGTTAGTATGCTTGAAGTATTATTATTTTTATGTCAATATGAACTTTTGTCTTGAATATTTCGTATCTGAATATTCATACCACAATTAAGAAGAATTACATTAAAATTATGCCAAGTAGCACTCCGCATCAAAAATTCTGTTTTTATCATTTACCTACTCAAGGACGAGCAGGAATTAAGCTTCGGGATGCTTGATACGTCTCCAATGTATCTATAATTTTTGATTGCTCCATGCTATATTATCTACTGTTTTGGACATTATTGGGCTTTATTATCCACTTTTATATTATTTTTGGGACTAACCTATTAACCGGAGGCCCAGCCCAGAATTGCTGTTTTTTTGCCTATTTTAGGGTTTCGAAGAAAAGGAATATCAAACGGAGAACAAATGGAATGAAACCTTCGGGAACATGATTTTCTCAACGAACAAGACCCAGGAGACTTGGACCCTAGGTCAATTCACAAAAGAGGAGGCCACGAGGTAGGGGGCGCGCCTACCCCCCAGGCGCGCCCTCCACCCTCGTGGGCTCCCTGTTGCTCCACCGACGTACTCCTTCCTCCTATATATACCTACGTACCCCCAAACGACCAGATACGGAGCCAAAACCCTAATTCCACCGCCGTAACTTTCTGTATCCATGAAATACCATCTTGGGGCCTGTTCCGGAGCTTCGCCGGAGGGGGCATCGATCATGGAGGGCTTCTACATCAACACCATAGCCCCTCCGATGAAGTGTGAGTAGTTCACCTCAGACCTACGGGTCCATAGTTAGTAGCTAGATGGCTTCTTCTCTCTTTTTGGATCTCAATACAATGTTCTCCCCCTCTCTTGTGGAGAACTATTCGATGTAATCTTCTTTTTGCGGTGTGTTTGTTGAGATCGATGAATTGTGGGTTTATGATCAAGTCTATCTATGAACAATATTTGAATCTTCTCTGAATTCTTTTATGTATGATTGGTTATCTTTGCAAGTCTCTTCGAATTATCAATTTGGTTTGGCCTACTAGATTGATATTTCTTGCAATGGGAGAAGTGCTTAGCTTTGGGTTCAATCTTGCGGTGTCCTTTCCTAGTGACAGTAGGTGCAGCAAGGCACATATTGTAATGTTGCCATCGAGGATAACCGATGTCTACTACACAACCTTCTTCTTGTAGACGTTGTTGGCCCTCCAAGTGCAGAGGTTTGTAGGACAGTAGCAAATTTCCCTCAAGTGGATGACCTAAGGTTTATCAATCCGTAGGAGGCGTAGGATGAAGATGGTCTCTCTCAAGCAACCCTGAAACCAAATAACAAAGAGTCTCTTGTGTCCCCAACACACCCAATACAATGGTAAATTGTATAGGTGCACTAGTTTGGCGAAGAGATAGTGAAACAAGTGGTATATGGATAGTAGATAAAGGTATTTGTAATCTGAAATAATGAAAACAGCAAGGTAGCAAGTGATAAAAGTGAGCGTAAACGGTATTGCAATGTGTGGAAATAAGGCCTAGGGTTCATACTTTCACTAGTGCAAGTTCCCTCAACAATAGTAACATAATTGGATCACATAACTATCCCTCAACATGCAACAAAGAGTCACTCCAAAGTCACTAATAGCGGAGAACAAACGAAGAGATTATGGTAGGGTACGAAACCACCTCAAAGTTATTCTTTCCAATCAATCCGTTGGGCTATTCCTATAAGTGTCACAAATAGCCCTAGAGTTCGTACTAGAATAACACCTTAAGATACAAATCAACCAAAACTCTAATGTCACCTAGATACTCCAATGTCACCTCAAGTATCTGTGGGTATGATTATACGATATGCATCACACAATCTCAGATTCATCTATTCAACCAACACAAAGGACCTCAAAGAGTGCCCCAAAGTTTCTACCGGAGAATCACGACGAAAACGTGTGCCAACCCCTATGCATAGGTTCATGGGCGGAACCCGCAAGTTGGTCACCAAAACATACATCAAGTGGCACGTGGTATCCCATTATCACCACAGATATCCACGACAAAACATACATCAAGTGTTCTCAAATCTTTAAAGACTCAATCCTATAAGATTACTTCAAAGGGGAAACTCAATTCATTACAAGAGAGAAGAGGGGGAGGAGAAACATAGGATCCAACTATAATAGCAAAGCTCGCGATACCTCAAGATCGTGCCAAATCAAGAACACGAGAGAGAGAGAGAGATCAAACACATAGCTACTAGTACATACCCTCAGCTCCGAGGGAGAACTACTCCCTCCTCGTCATGGAGAGTACCGGGATGATGAAGATGGCCACCGGAGAAGGATTGCCCCCTTCGGCAGGGTGCCGGAATGGGTCTAGATTGGTTTTCGGTGGCTACGGAGGCTTCTGGCGGCGGAACTCTTGATCTATTGTGTGTTCTAGAAGTTTTAGGTCACGTGGGTATATATGGGTGCAGGGAGGACGTCAGAGGAGCCACGGGGGTCCCACGAGACAGGGGGCACGCCCCCCACCCTCGTGAGCACCTCGTGTCTCCCCTGACGTGGGGTCCAAGTCCATCAGTTGTGTTTCCTTCCAAAAATAACTTCTCCAGTTGATTTCGTTCCATTTCGACTCCGTCTGATATTCCTTTTCTTTGAAACACTGAAATAGGCATAAAACAGCAAATCTGGGCTGGGCCTCCGGTTAATAGGTTAGTCCCAAAAGTAATATACAAGTGGATAATAAAGCCCAATATTGCCCAAAATAGTAGATAATATAGCATGGAGCAATAAAAAATTATAGATACATTGGAGACGTATCAAGCATCCCCAAGCTTACTTCCTGCTCGTCCTCGAGTAGGTAAATGATAAAAAAAAAGATAATTTTTGATGTGGAACGCTAGTTGGCATAATTTCAATGTAACTCTTCTTACTTGTGATATGAATATTCAGATTCGAAAGATTCAAGACAAAAGTTTAATATTGACATAGAAATAATAATACTTCAAGCATACTAACTAAGCAATCATGTCTTCTCAAAATAACATGGCCAAAGAAAGCTATCCCTACAAAATCATATAGTCTGGCTATGCTCCATCTTCACCACATAAAATATTTAAATCATGCACAACCCCGATGACAAGCCAAGAAATTGTTTCATACTTTTGATGTTCTCAAACTTTTTCAATCTTCACGCAATACATGAGCGTGAGCCATGGATATAGCACTATAGGTGGAATACAATGGTGGTTGTGGAGAAGACAAAAAGGGAGAAGATAGTCTCACATCGACTAGGCGTATCAACGGGCTATGGAGATGCCCATCAATAGATATCAATGTGAGTGAGTAGGGATTGCCATGCAACGGATACACTAGAGCTATAAATATATGAAAGCTCAACAAAAGAAACTAGTGGGTGTGCAACCCACTCGCTTGCTCACGAAGACCTAGGGCATTTTGAGGAAGCCCATCATTGGAATATACAAGCCAAGTTCTATAATTAAAGATTCCCATTAGTATATGAAAATGACAAAATATGAGACTCTCTATATGAAGAACATGGTGCTACTTTGAAGCACAATATATGAGACTCGCTATATCATGGTGCTACTTTGAAGCACAAGTGTGGTAAAAGGATAGTAGCATTGCCCCTTTTTATTTATTTTCCCCTTTTTTGGGCCTTTTTTTGGCCTTTCTCCTTTTTTTATTTGGCCTTTTTTTATTTGGGACAATGCTCTATTGAATGATGATCATCACACTTTTATTTACTTACAACTCGATACTTAGAACAAGATATGACTCTATATGAATGCCTCCGGTGGTGTATCGGGATATGCAATGAATCAAGAGTGACAAGTATGAAAGAATTATGAATGGTGGCTTTGCCACAAATACAATGTCAACTACATGATCATGCTAAGCAATATGACAATGATGGAGTGTGTCATAATAATCGGAACGGTGGAAAGTTGCATGGCAATATATCTCGGAATGGCTATGGAAATGCCATAATAGGTAGGTATGGTGGCTGTTTTGAGGAAGGTATATGGTGGGTTTATGGTACCGGAGAAAGTTGTGCGGTACTAGAAAGGCTAGCAATGGTGGAAGGGTGAGAGTGCGTATAATCCATGGACTTAACATTAGTCATAAAGAACTCACATACTTATTGCAAAAATCTAGAAGTTATCAAAGCAAAGTATTACGTGAAGGAAATATGCCCTAGAGGCAATGATAAAGTTATTATTTATTTCCTTATATCATGATAAATGTTTATTATTCATGCTAGAATTGTATTAACCGGAAACATAATACACGTGTGAATACATAGACAAACAGAGTGTCACTAGTATGCCTCTACTTGACTAGCTCGTTGATCAAGATGGTTATGTTTCCTAACCATAGACATGAGTTGTCATTTGATTAACAGGATCACATCATTAGGAGAATGATGTGATTGACTTGACCCATTCCGTTAGCTTAGCACTTGATCATTTAGTTTGTTGCTATTGCTTTCTTCATAACTTATACATGTTCCTATGACTATGAGATTATGCAACTCCCGTTTACCGGAGGAACACTTTGTGTGCTACCAAACGTCACAACGTAACTGGGTGCTTATAAAGGTGCTCTACAGGTGTCTCCGATGGTACTTGTTGGTTTGGCGTATTTCGAGATTAGGATTTGTCACTCCGATTGTCGGAGAGGTATCTCTGGGCCCTCTCGGTAATGCACATCACTTAAGCCTTGCAAGCATTGCAACTAATAAGTTAGTTGCGGGATGATGTATTACGGAACGAGTAAAGAGACTTGCCAGTAACGAGATTGAACTAGGTATTGAGATACCGACGATCGAATCTTGGGCAAGTAACATACTGATGACAAAGGGAACAACGTATGTTGTTATGCAGTTTGACCGATAAAGATCTTCGTAGAATATGTGGGAGCCAATATGAGCATCCAGGTTCCGCTATTGGTTATTGACCGAAGACATGTCTCGGTCATGTCTACATAGTTCTCGAACCCGTAGGGTCCGCACGCTTAAAGTTTCGGTGACGATTGTATTATGAGTTTATGTGATTTGATGTACCGAAGGTAGTTCAGAGTCCCGGATGACATCAGGGACATGACGAGGAGTCTCGAAATGGTCGAGACATAAAGATCGATATATTGGATGACTATATTCAGACATCGAAAAGGTTCGAGTGATTCGGGTATTTTCCGGGGTACCGGGGAGTTACGGGAATACGAGGAAGAAGTAATGGGCCTCATGGGCCAAGTGGTGGAAGAGAGGAGACAGGGCGCGCGCCCCCCCTAGCCCAAACCGAAATGGACTAGGGGGCCGGCCCCCCTTTCCTCCTTTTCCTCCTTCTCCTTCCTTCTCCTTCTCCTCTGTCCTTTCCTCCTCCTAGTAGGAGTAGGAAAGGGGAGTCCTACTCCTACTAGGAGGAGGACTCCTCCTCTTGGCGCGCCCATAGAGGGCCGGCCGGCCTCCCCCCTTGCTCCTTTATATACAGGGGTAGGGGGGAACCTCTAGACACAAGTTGATCAGTTGATCTCTCCCAGCCGTGTTCGGTGCCCCCTTCCACCATATTCCACCTCGGTCATATCGTAGCAGTGCTTAGGCGAAGCCCTGCGTCGGTAGCAACATCATCACCGTCACCACGCCGTCGTGCTGACAGAACTCTCCGGTGAAGCTCTGCTAGATCGGAGTTCGCGGGACGTCATCGAGCTGAACATGTGCTGAACTCGGAGGTGCCGTGCGTTCGGTACTTGGATCGGTCGGATCGTGAAGACGTATGACTACATCAACCGCGTTGTGCTAACGCTTCTGCTTTCAGTCTACGAGGGTACGTGGACAACACTCTCCCCTCTTGTTGCTATGCATCACCATGATCTTGCGTGTGCGTAGGAATTTTTTTGAAATTACTACGTTCCCCAACATTACGCGCATGCTCCTAGGGGGATAGATTGGTAGGAAAAGACCATCGCTCGTCCCCGACCGCCACTCACAAGGAAGGCAATCAATAAATAAATCATGCTCCGACTTCATCACATAACGGTTCACCATACGTGCATGCTACGGGAATCACAAACTTCAACACAAGCATTTCTCAAATTCATAACCACTCAACTAGCATGACTCTAATATCACCATCTCCATATCTCAAAACAATTATCAAGTATCAAACTTCTCATAGTATTCAACACACTCATAAGAGAATTTTATTATTCTTGAATACCTAGCATATTAGGATTTTAAGCAAATTACCATGCTATTTAAGACTCTCAAAATAATCTAAGTGAAGCAAGAGAGTTCATCTATTTCTTCAAAATAAAACTACGACCATGCTCTAAAAGATATAAGTGAAGCACTAGAGCAAATGACAAACTACTCCGGAAGATATAAGTGAAGATCAAGGAGTAGTTGAATAATTATGCAACTATGTGAAGAATCTTTAACATTTAATAATTTCAGATCTTGGTATTCTATTCAAACGGAAAGCACAGCAAAATAAAATGACATTCTAAGAATGGCAAACATCATGTGAAGAAACAAAAACTTAGGATCAACCGTTACTAACCGATAGTTGTTGATGAAGAAAGGTGGGATGCCAACCGGGGCATACCCAAGCTTAGACGCTTGAGACTTCTTGAAATATTATCTTGGGGTGCCTTGGGAATCCCCAAGCTTGAGATTTTGTGTCTCCTTAATTCCTCTCATATCACGGTCTCCCTAAATCTCAAAAGCTTCATCCACACAAAACTCAACAAGGACTCGTGAGATAAGTTAGTATAAACCATTGCCAAAACCTTATCATACTCTACTGTAGCAAATCACTAAAATTATTAGTCTACATTTCATACTAAATGCCTCTGCATATTTAATAGTCCTATCCTCAAATAGAATCATTAAATAAGCAAACATATGCAAACAATGCAAACATAACAGCAATCTTCCTAAACAGGATAGTCTGTAAAGAATGCTGCAACATACATACTTCCCAAGCTCCAAAAATTACGAAAGAAAAATCCCATTGTAGTAAATTTATCAGATCTTAATATGCAAAATGTTTCAACATTTTATCACATTCTGACTTTTCTATGGAATTATTGCAACAGCAGTAAACTTTCTGTTTTCAAACAGCAACATGTATACTTGTAACATAGGCATAGTAAAGGCTATCAATGCCACTTTTATTGAAAATAAAAGATGCAATTTTTTTTCTAAATAACATCAAGCAAATGAAAACAAAATAAATTGACGCTCCAAGCAAAACACATATCATGTGGCGAATAAAAATATAGCTCCAAGTAAAGTTACCGATGAACGAAGACGAAAGAGGGGATGCCTTCCGGGGCATCCCCAAGATTAGGCTCTTGGTTGTCCTTGAATATTACCTTGGGGTGCCTTGGGCATCCCCAACCTTAGGCTCTTACCACTCCTTGTTGCATATTTCATCGAATCCTTACCCAAAACTTGAAAACTTCACAACACAAAACTTAAAGTAGAAAACTCGTAAGCTCCATTAGTATAAGAAAGTAAATCACCACTTCAAGGTACTGAAATGAACTAATTATTTATTTATAATGGTGTTAAACCTACTGTATTCCAAATTCTCTATGGTTTATAAACTATTTTACTATCCATAGATTCATCAAAATAAGCAAACAACACACGAAAAACAGAATCTGTCAAAAACAGAACAGTCTGTAGTAATCTGGATCAAACGTATACTTCTGGAACTCATAAAATTCTAAAATAAATTGCTGGACCTGAGGAATTTATCTATTAATCATCTTCAAAAATAATTAACTAAATAGCACTCTCCAAATAAAAATGGCAGCAATTCCCGTGAGCGCTAAAGTTTCTGTTTTTTACAGCATGATCAACAAGACTTTCCCCAAGTCTTCCCAAAGGTTCTACTTGGCACAAACACTAATTAAAAGCATAAAACCACATCTAATCAGAGGCTAGATGAATTATTTATTACTAAACAGGAACAAAAAGCAAGGGACAAAAATAAAATTGGGTTGCCTCCCAACAAGCGCTATCGTTTAACGCCCCTAGCTAGGCATGATGATATCAATGATGCTCACATAAAGGATAAGAATTGCAATATAGAGAGAGCATCATGAAGAATATGACTAGCACATTTAAGTCTAACCCACTTCCTATGCATAGGGATTTTGTGAGCAAACAACTTATGAGAACAAGAATCAACTTGCATAGGAAGGTAAAACAAGCATAACTTCAAAACTTTAAGCACATAGAGAGGAAACTTGGTATTATTGCAATTCCTACAAGCATATGTTCCTCCCTCATAATAATTTTCAGTATCATCATGAATGAATTCAACAATATAACCAGCACCTAAAGCATTCCTTTCATGATCTACAAGCATAGAAAATTTACTACTCTCCACATAAGCAAAATTCTTCTTATTCGGAATAGTGGGAGTATCATAGGAAACTTGAATACTATAAATTGTTTCCACATTAAAAGAGTAATGTTCAGAGAAGGGGTAATCATAACCATGACAAGTTTTATAAATATAATCAATACTTTTTATAGCATAAGTATCATCACAATAATCATCATAAGTAAGAGGCATGCTATCATCATTATAAACTTGCATATCAAAACTTGGGAGACTAAAAATATCATCTTCATTAATCATAGCTTCCCCAAGCTTGGGACAAACATTAATTGCAGCAAATATATTCTCAAATATTTCATCCTCATCAAACATAGCTTCCCCAAGCTTGGGCCTTTTCATATCATAAGCATAATCACTCTCATCATTAATAGTATAGATAGCGCCGATAGTATAGCAATTATTATATTCTTCCAACCAAGTACCAAAAAGATTTTCAAGATCATAAGAAGTATCATTATCTTCCACAATTATATTTTCATGAGGCACAATAGTAATAGGGGCAGCATTATTTGGGAGAGACATCTTTTTACCTCTCTTCCTTTTTCTTTTCTTCTTCTTCACCACATCATGTGTGGGTTCAATCCTATTTTTGGAGCTCCTTATTAATGAGATTGGTTGAATAGGAGGCTCCTCCTCGTTACCTGATTCATCATAAGAAATAATAGGAGGATATTGGTAAGTCTCTTCCCTTTCATTAGTATTCTCTTCATCTCCTATTTGTTTTCTTTTTCTTTATGTAATTGGCAATATAAGGATTGTTAATGCAATTCACCGCACAATACATATAAATCTTCTCTAGATCAAAACCAAGAAGTTTATCGAGATTAAATTTTGGAATACCCTCAGTTATACGTTTCATTTCTTCATAACCCAAGAGCAAACTAATTTCATTATGATGTGCAAGGGAAATCAAGTCATCACAATTTTTGACACGATACGGTCATGAAACAATTTGCATTTGATATTTAAGTGACCATGTTCATTGCAAAGTTCGCAAGTATGGGTAAGATATCTTAAATTTTCAGCACATTCATCCAGCTCTTCTTGCAACAATTTAGTCTCTAAGTACTTATGCCTCTTGCAATATCTATCTTCCCTATTTGGTGTGTACTTGCAAACCCAGTCTACTCCACAAAAATTGTCATGTTTATAGGAGGCATTTTCATCATAACTAGTGCAATCATCATTAGCATCATGGATATTCAAAGAATTTGTCCTAACAACATTGCAATCATGCTCATCATTCAAAGATTTAGTGCCAACCATTTTATAGATTTCTTCTTCTAGCACTTGAGCACAATTATCCTTTCCATCAAACTCACGAAAGATATTAAAAAGGTGAAGCGTATGAGGCAAACTCAATTCCATTTTTTTGTAGTTTTCTTTTATAAACGAAACTAGTGCTAAAACAAGAAACAAAAAGATTCAATTGCAAGATCTAAAGATATACCTTCAAGTGCTAACCTCCCCGGCAACGGCGCCAGAAAAGAGCTTGATGTCTACTACACAACCTTCTTCTTATAGACGTTGTTGGGCCTCCAAGTGCAGAGGTTTGTAGGACAGTAGCAAATTTCCCTCAAGTGGATGACCTAAGGTTTATCAATCAGTAGGAGGCGTAGGATGAAGATGGTCTCTCTCAAGCAACCCTGCAACCAAATAACAAAGAGTCTCTTGTGTCCCCAACACACCCAATACAATGGTAAATTGTATAAGTGCACTAGTTCGGCGAAGAGATGGTGAAACAAGTGGTATATCGATAGTAGATAAAGGTATTTGTAATCTGAAATAATAAAAACAGCAAGGTAGCAAGTGATAAAAGTGAGCGTAAACGGTATTGCAATGTGTGGAAATAAGGCCTAGGGTTCATACTTTCGCTAGTGCAAGTTCCCTCAACAATGGTAACATAATTGGATCACATACTATCCCTCAACATGCAACGAAGAGTCACTCCAAAGTCACTAATAGCGGAGAACAAACGAAGAGATTATGGTAGGGTACAAAACCACCTCAAAGTTATTCTTTCCAATCAATCCGTTGGGCTATTCCTATAAGTGTCACAAACAGCCCTAGAGTTCGTACTAGAATAACACCTTAAGATACAAATCAACCGAAACCCTAATGTCACCTAGATACTCCAATGTCACGTCAAGTATCCGTGGGTATGATTATACGATATGCACCACACAATCTCAGATTCATCTATTCAACCAACACAAAGGACCTCAAAGAGTGCCCCAAAGTTTCTACTGGAGAATCACGACGAAAACGTGTGCCAACCCCTATGCATAGGTTCATGGGCGGAACCCGCAAGTTGGTCACCAAAACATACATCAAGTGGCACGTGGTATCCCATTATCACCACAGATATCCACGACAAAACATACATCAAGTGTTCTCAAATCTTTAAAGACTCAATCCTATAAGATTACTTCAAAGGGGAAACTCAATTCATTACAAGAGAGAAGAGGGGGAGGAGAAACATAGGATCCAACTATAATAGCAAAGCTCGCGATACCTCAAGATCGTGCCAAATCAAGAACACGAGAGAGAGAGAGAGATCAAACACATAGCTACTGGTACATACCCTCAGCCCCGAGGGAGAACTACTCCCTCCTTGTCATGTAGAGCACCGGATGATGAAGATGGCCACCAGAGAAGGATTGCCCCCTCCGGCAGGGTGCCGGAACGGGTCTAGATTGGTTTTCGGTGGCTACGGAGGCTTCTGGCGGTGGAACTCCCGATCTATTGTGCGTTCTGGAAGTTTTAAGTCACGTGGGTATATATGGGTGCAGGGAGGACCTCGGAGGAGCCACGGGGGTCCCACGAGATAGGGGGGTGCGCCCTAGGGGGGGCGCCCCCACCCTAGTGTGCACCTCGTGTCTCCCCTGACGTGGGGTCCAAGCCCATCAGGTGTGTTTCCTTCCAAAAATAACTTCTCCAGTTGATTTCGTTCCGTTTCGACTCCGTCTGATATTCCTTTTCTTCGAAACACTGAAATAGGCATAAAACAATAAATCTGGGCTGGGCCTCCTATTAATAGGTTAGTCCCAAAAGTAATATAAAAGTGGATAATAAAGCCCAATATTGCCCAAAACAGTAGATAATATAGCATGGAGCAATCAAAAATTATAGATACGTTGGAGACGTATCAATAACAAGATGGGGTTTTCATCATATTGCATGAGTTTATCTCTCTACATCATGTCATCTTGCTCAAGGCGTTACTCTGTTTTCATTATCTTAATACTCTAGATGCATGTTGGATAGCGGTCGATGAGTGGAGTAATAGTAGTAGATGCAGGCAGGAGTTGGTCTACTTGTCTCGGACGTGATGCCTATATACATGATCATACCTAGATATTCTCATAACTATGCTCAATTCTGTCAATTTCACAACAGTAATTTGTTCACCCACTGTAGAATACTTATGCTCTCGAGAGAAGCCACTAGTGTAACCTATGGCCCCCGGGTCTATCTTGCACATGTTGCTAGACTTGAAGCTATTCGCATATTACTTGCTTATGCTAACCATCATGATATCATCTTATATCAAATGGATGTGAAAAGTGCATTCCTCAATGGTAATCTTGAGGAAGAAGTATATGTTGCTCAGCCCCCAGGTTTTGAAGATCCAAAGCATCCTGACAAAGTCTTCTGACTCAATAAGGCCCTCTATGGCCTCAAGCAGGCCCCATGAGCATGGTATGATACTTTGAAGGAATTCCTCATGAAGAAAGGCTTCAAACCCGGTTCACTTGACCCAACTCTTTTCACTAAATCTTATGATGGTGAATTGTTTGTGTGCCAAATTTATGTTGATGATATCATTTTTGGCTGTACTGACCAACGTTACAGTGATGAATTTTCCTATATGATGAGTGAAGAATATCAAATGTCTATGATGGGAGAATTGAAATTCTTCTTAGGTCTTCAGATTCGTCATTAGCGCAATGACATATTCATATCTCAGGAGAAATACCTCAAGGATGTACTGAGGAAATTCGGCTTGCAAGATTGCAAAGGAGTCAAAATCCCTATGCCCACAAATTGCCATCTATGCACTGATGAAAATGGTATTGACTTCGATCAAAAGGTATACCGCTCCATGATTGGTTCTTTATTGTACTTATGTGATCTAGGCCAGATATTATGCTTAGTGTTTGCATGTGAGCCCAATTTCAAGCTACACCGAAGGAATCACACCATAAGGCTGTGAAGCATATTCATTGATATCTAGCTCACACACCAACACTTGGATTATGGTACCCCAAGGGCTCGGCTTTTGATCCCATTGGATATTCATACTCTAACTATGCTGGTGATCGTGTGGACCGCAAGTCAACATCTGGCACATGCCATTTCCTGGGACGATCCTTGGTCTGTTGGTCCTCGAAGAAACAGAACTTCGTATCACTGTCTGCTACCTCTTGAGCACTGCGTTGGCGAAGAGGAAAGGGTGATGCAGCAAAGTAGCGTAAGTATTTCCCTCAGTTTTTGAGAACCAAAGTATCAATCCAGTAGGAGGCTACGCCCGAGTCCCTCGCACCTGCCCAAAACAAATAAATCCTCGCAACCAACGCGATAAGGGGTTGTCAATCCCTACACGGTCACTTACGAGAGTGAGATCTGATAGATATGATAAGATAATATTTTTTGGTATTTTTATGATAAAGATGCAAAGTAAAATAAAAGCAAAGGAAATAACTAAGTATTGGGAGATTAATATGATGAAGATAGACCCGGGGGCCATAGGTTACACTAGTGGCTTCTCTCGAGAGCATAAGTATTCTACGGTGGGTGAACAAATTACTGTTGAGAAATTGACAGAATTGAGCATAGTTATGAGAATATCTAGGTATGATCATGTATATAGGCATCACGTCCAAGACAAGTAGATCGACTCCTGCCTGCATCTACTACTATTACTCCACACATCGACCACTATCCAGCATGCATCTAGAGTATTAAGTTCATAAGAACATAGTAACACCTTAAGCAAGATGACATGATGTAGAGGGATAAATTCATGCAATATGATAAAACCCCATCTTGTTATCCTCGATGGCAACAATACAATACGTGCCTTGCTGCCCCTACTGTCACTGGGAAAGGACACCGCAAGATTGAACCCAAAGCTAAGCACTTCTCCCATTGCAAGAAAGATCAATCTAGTAGGCCAAACCAAACTGATAATTCGAAGAGACTTGCAAAGATAACCAATCATACATAAAAGAATTCAGAGAAGATTCAAATATTGTTCATAGATAAACTTGATCATAAACCCACAATTCATCAGTCTCAACAAACACACCACAAAAGAAGATTACATCGAATAGATCTCCACAAGAGAGGGGGAGAACTTTGTATTGAGATCCAAAAAGAGAGAAGAAGCCATCTAGCTAATAACTATGGACTCGTAGGTCTGAGGTAAACTACTCACACTTCATCGGAAGGGCTATGGTGTTGATTTAGAAGCCATCCGTGATCGATGCCCCCTCCGGTGGAGCTCCGAAACAGGCCCCAAGATGGGATTTCGTGGATACAGAAAGTTACGGCGGTGAAATTAGGGTTTTGGCTCCATATCTGATCGTTTGGGGGTACGTAGGTATATATAGGAGTAAGAAGTACATCGGTGGAGCAACAGGGGGCCCACGAGGGTGGAGGGCGCGCTGGGGGGGGGGTAGGTGCGCCCCCTACCTCATGGCTTCCCTGTTGGTTGCTTGACGTAGGGTCCAAGTCTCCTGGATCTTGTTCGTTCCAAAAATCACGTTCCCGAAGGTTTCATTCCGTTTGGACTCCGTTTGATATTCCTTTTCTTCAAAACCCTAAAATAGGCAAAAAAACAGCAATTTTGGGTTGGGCCTCCGGTTAATAGGTCAGTCCCAAAAATAATATAAAAGTGTATAATAAAGCCCAATAATGTCCAAAACAGTAGCTAATATAGCATGGAGCAATCAAAAATTATAGATACGTTGGAGACGTGTCAGGCGTGTGCAGATTCCTCATGCCAGCATGACCAAGTCGTTGATGCCATAACCAGCGTTCTGAAGCTTTTGCAGGTAGACATGTAGCAGGTTGTGATCCTGTAGAGAAATCAATAATATACAAATCTCCTCTCCTAAAGCCTTCGAAGACTTTGGAATTGTCAGCTTCCATGATCACAACACAACGATACTTGCCAAATACAACAACCATATCAAGATCACAAAGCATTGAGATAGACATGAGGTTGAACCCTAAGGACTCGACAAGCATGACTTTGTCCATGTGTCGATCCTTTGAGATTGCAACCTTACCTAGACCCAATACCTTGCATTTGCCTTTGTCACCGTAGGTGATATGCTTCAGATGTGATGGAGATAAAGCAGAGTCCATCAATAAGCTCCTGTCACCAGTCATGTGATTTGTACATCCACTATTGAGGACCCACTCAGTGGCTTTTGGTTGATCATCCTGCAGATGAATTAGTGCAACTTACGAACTCATATACTTCATCAGTGAAGAATATGGTATCAATTTCATCAAGCAATAGAACAGATAAAGTAGTAGGAGGACGTGAGAAATGAAAATTCATTTCTTCATGATTAGCTTGCGTCCTTTCAAGCAAATTCAGGTCTCCAGCAAATTTTTCAGACGATTAAGTTTGTTTGGAGACCTGACCCTGCATAAGAGGTTAGTTCTTTTTCTTCACCACCAACATCTGAAGGGGTGGCAAAGAGTTCATCATTCTGCGAGCTCCATAAGAGAAAGGTGGCATAGATGCCAATCCATTTTGTTTCACATAAGAGGGGTTAGGGTAAGCATAAGAGTAAGTAGAGAAATTCTTCGAGGACTTATGAACATAATGATTTGAAGAATAAAGCACATATCCATAATCCTTAGATCTTCCCTATGAAACAGACGGGTTAGCAAATGATGCTATATGAGGACTTTGATCCTTTTGGGGAATTTGATCCACGTGAGGAGTTTGGTCCGTATGAGGACTTGGATCCATATGAAGAATTTGATCTGGGGTTCCTATTCTTCACAGGTGGTGTCATGATGACATTCACCTGAAGATTTTCAAGGCACCTTTTGGGAACCCAGATTTTCTTCACCATTCTGATTTTTGAACAGTTTATAATTGGAGTCAAATGACTCATTAGAAGAATATGAAGATTCACATGTAAAGCCAGATAAAGTAGATGGATCCACTGAAGGTCCCTTTGCAGCAACCCATGAGGTTTTGGGATATTGCTCAGGTTTCCAGTAGGTCCCATCAGCATTGAGTTTCCTCTCAAAGGCAATACCCTCTTTCCTAGGGTTCCTATTGAGGATCTTCTTTTTAAGCACGTCACAAAGAGCCTGATGCCCTTTGAGGCTTTTGTACATGCCTATCATATACAATTCCTTCAACCATGCATCATCAGTGATACTAGAAATGTCCTCAGATGAGGAATTAGTGATAGCAGAGGCAGTTGAAGAATTTCCAGCAATGGAAGTATTTGAGCATTCAGGTGAAGAATTGACAGTTTCACGTTCAATGCACTTCAAACATGGAGGAACAAATTCATCCTGAGTAGCGCTGATCTATTGAGCAAGTAATGAATCACGCTCCTTCTGAAGATCTTCATAACTCACTCTTAACTGCTAAAGATCTTGCTTTCTTTGAAGAAATTCATAAGAAAGCTTCTCATGATCAGATAGGAGAGTGTTATGATGACCTTGAAGATTGTCAAACTTGTACTGAAGTCTCTGAAGATTTTCAGTCAAAATTTTAGTGCGATCCATTTCCTCGCCCAACATATCATCGCTTTTATCTAGCATGTTTTGAACCTTTTCAAAAGCCTTTTGTAGTTTCACAGCAATCTTAGCAAGTTTAGAATAGCTGGGTTTGAGGTTTTCAACAGATTCATCCTCACTAGATTTAGAGGAGGGATATTTGAGTAGCTTTGATCCTTTTACCATGAAGCAGTAGGTGGGAGCGTAGTCCTCATCGCCGTCGTCAGTAGTTTTGGGGAGGTCAATTTTCTTCAGAGTTGAAGATGGACTTGTTGACGAACGCGGTAGCGAGGGCTAGGCTCGCCACACCAGAGTCTAACTCCTCAGATTCCTCCTCTTCCTCATTTTCCTCAGATTCAGCCTCAGAGTCCATTTCCTTGCCAATGAATGCCCGAGCCTTCTTGGAGCTGCTCTTCTTGTGAGATGAGGACCTTGAAGACTTTGATGACGAGGACTTTGAAGATTTCTTCTTATTCTTTGAATCATCAGAACTGTAATCCTTGTACTTCTTCTTCTTTGATTCCTTTTCCCACTAAGGACAATCTTCAATGTAGTGTCCGTGTTTCTTGCATTTGTGACAGAGTCTCTTCTTGTAATAATGGGATGAGGAATCTGATCTCAAATCACCACTTCTTGAGGATTTACCAAAGCGACCACGTCTTGAGAACTTCTGAAACTTCCTCACGAGCATTCTAGCTCTTGGCTCAGTTCTTCAGGGTCACCAAGGCTGCTGCTAGAATCTTCACCTTCAGATTCAGACATTGCCTTGGCCTTCAGAGCCCGTGATCTACCATAACTTGGTCCATAGAGATCTCTCTTCTCAGCAAGCTGGAACTCATGAGTGTTTAATCTCTCGAGGATATCAGCGGGATCAAGTGACTTATAGTCTCCACGTTCTTGTATCATCAATGCCAAGGTATCAAATGAGGAATCAAGCGATCTCAGCAATTTCTTCACCACCTCATGGTCTATGATATCAGTGGCACCAAGTGCTTGATGCTCATTTGAGATGTCAGTGAGGCGATCGAAGGTTTGCTAAACATTTTCATTGTCGAGTCTTTTGAAGAGGTTGAAGAGATTGCGAAGAACGTAAACTCGAGAGTCACGTTGTGTTGAGACTCCCTCATTGACCTTGGACAACCTGTCCCAGATAAGCTTAGCTGTCTCCAAAGCACTCACTCTGCCATACTACCCTTTGCTCAGATGGCCACATATGATGTTCTTCGCTTGAGAGTCAAGTTGCTTGAATCTCTTCACATCAGCAGCGTTGATGGTAGGAGTGACAGAGGGGACGCCATTTTCCACAACGTACCAGAGATCATTGTCAATTGCCTCAAGATGCATGCACATCTTATTCTTCCAGTAAGGGTAGTCCGTCCCATCGAAGGTAGGACACCCAGCAGAAACCTTGATCATATCTGTGGTCAACATAACTAAAACTCTAGGCGGTTAAACCAAAATCACATAGAACAAGGGAGTACCTTGCTCTGATACCACTTGAAAGTGCGTTACATCGACTAGAGGGGGGTGAATAGGCAATTTTTATGAATTCTTCACTGAGGAATTTGCCGGTGAGGAAATTCCTGAGTGAAGAACTACTTGCAGTGGAATAAGTACTCAGAAGTAAACATAACAGAACAAGAGCATGGTCTTCATGATGAAATGAAAACAAGCACAGAGTACAGAAAGCGTAAACACAGATAAACAAAATGAAGACAAACAGGTTGACAAAATTGAGCTGAGGAAATAGAGAAAGTCTTCAGCCAAAGTCTTCAAACAGATATGAACAAGCACACAACAGAGAGATGAGGAAATAGAAGGGTTGAGGAATTGGAACAAGGTAGATTGGTGAAGACAATGATTTGGTAGACCAGTTCCAACTGCTGTGACAGTTGTACGTCTGGTTAGGGCAGCTAGGTATTTAAACATGAGGAAACACAGTCCTGGACACCCAGTCCTGAACACGCAGCTCAGGAAACTCAGTCCTCACCGTATTCCCCTTGAGCTAAGGTCACACAGAACTCGCCCAATCACTCGTGGTAAGTCTTCGGGTGACTTCCAAACCTTCACAGACTCAGTCTCTCTGCGATCCACAATTTCCTCTTGGATGCTCTAGACCATGACGCCTAACCGTCTGGAAGATGCACAGTCTTCAAATGTAACAAGCGTCGGATCCACGCAGGATCAATCTCTTCAGTGATGCTCAATCACTTTGGGTTTGTAGGTGTTTGGGTTTGGGTTTTCCTCACTTAATGATTTTCACTCAAAGTCCTCGGAGGATGGGATGCTCTCAAATGACAAGTGTCAGTTTCTCTCGGAGTAGGCAACAATCTAGTGGTTGTAGGGGGCGGCTATTTATAGCCTAGGGAGCAGCCCGACATGATAAGACATAAATGCCCTTCAATGATATGACCGTTAGGTGGGTAGATATTTTGGGACAGCTGGTGCATAGCACCGCAACGGTCAGAATTTTGAGTATCAAATTCCTTAGGGCTATCATGTTCCTCACAGTTAGGCAATCCGCACTAGCGAATTCCTAACTCCTCAGTTAGAACAAATTCCTCAGAGACCAGAAGAACTTCGTCTCTGTCACTGAAGAAATTTGACTGAACTATATGAGATTTCCATTGGCTTCACTCGAAGGGATTGGTAGATGTAGGATTTGAGTTGAGAATCACTTGGAAATTTTTCCTTAGTATTTCCTCGACCCCCTTTAACAGTATGGTGTTTCCTATGACTCAATAAAGAGAAAATGAAACTACGAAAAGAAAAGTCTTCACGCTTCATGTTCCTTGAATGAATACCACGTCTTCAGGATCACACCAATTTCTTCACTTTCAAAGTCTTCAGAAAGTATTCAGAAATCCAAAGTCTTCAGTCGAAGAACTTCATTTTTAGGGGTCAACTTTCTCTGTAAATATCAAACTCCTCATAGACTTATATACCTGTGTACACTCACAAACACATCAGTCCCTTAACTTATAAGTCTTCATTACACCAAAATCACTAAGGGGCACTAGATGCACTTACAATACATAGTGCTCCTTTGGTGGTGAAGAAGAGGTTATTGATGATGTAGGCTTGTCTTCCAGCATCGAGTGCAGGAGATGCTCCAACTTATGAATAATGCCCTTGAGTGCGATGATATAATCTTGCAACAGAATTTTTTCACGAGTTAGATACTTGTTCTGCACCCAAGCTATTTAAATCATCTTGAAAGCTTCAATTTCAGTAGGGGTAAGAAGATTGTGATGAAATTGAAGGAGGTCTTCTTCTCCTGCTGCCGGAGCTTGATCCTCCGTTGCCTTCTTGATCCCATCATCCTTGTTGATCTCCCCGGGTTCTTCTCTCTTCTTCTCTATCTTCATTAGCCAAGCATCGTCGCCCTCATTGTTGGAGGAAGGGTACGACATGATTCCTAGCCTTGACAACTCTGGCAGAAAACAACTCGAAACAAAAATAGAGGATAATCACGTGGTAGGTGGTCAAAACCTTCGGTAGATTATATAATGAATTTTTACTGACCAAAAGAAGTATCGTACAAGAAAATGGAGTCCGGAGGGCACACAAGGTGCCCACGAGGCAGGGGGTGCGCCCTCCACCCTCGTGGATGCCTCGTGTTCTTTCTAGACTGCTTCTTATTTTCCTATTTTCTTAAATATTCCAAAACATGGAAAATGCTATTAGAACTATTTTGGAGTCGGTTTACTTACCGTACCACATACCTCTTCCTTTTCGGAGGCTGAAATGTTCTGGAAGGTGTCCCTTATATACTCCTTCGGGGTAACAGTTTCAATAACATTAGTTTCAACATTTATAGGATTACCTGAGATATAATGTTTGATTCTTTGACCGTTCACCACCCTTGGATTTGTGCCTTCAAAGTTGTTGATTTTTATGGCACTGGAACGGTAGACCTCCTTGATAACGTAAGGACCTTCCCATTTAGCGAGGACTTTTCCCGCAAAAAATCTTAAACGAGAGTTGTATAACAATACATAATCACATACATTAAACTCACGTTTTTGTATCCTTTTGTCATGCCATCTTTTAACTTTTTCTTTAAACAGTTTGGCATTCTCATAGGCATGGGTTCTCCATTCATCAAGTGATCTAATGTCAAATAGTCTCTTCTCACCGGTAAGTTTGAAATCATAATTGAGCTCTTTAGTGGCCCAATATGCCTTATGTTCTAGTTCGAGAGGTAAATGACATGCTTTTCCATAAACCATCTTATACGGAGACATACCCATAGGATTTTTATATGCAGTTCTATAGGCCCATAATGCATCATCAAGTTTCTTGGACATATTCTTTCTAGATCTATTAACAGTCTTTTGCAAAATTAATTTAAGCTCTCTATTACTCAGTTCTACTTGACCACTAGACTGTGGATGATATGGAGATGCAATTCTATGATTAATATCATACTTAGCAAGCATTTTACGAAAAGCACCATGAATAAAATGTGAACCACCATCAGTCATTAAGTATGTAGGGACTCCAAACCTCGGAAAAATAACTTCTTTAAGCATCTTAATAGAGGTGTTATGATCAGCACTACTGGTTGGAATAGCTTCTACCCACTTAGTAACGTAATCAGCTACAACTAAAATATGTGTATACCCATTAGAGGAAGGACACAGTCCCATATAACCAAAGCCCCAAACATCAAATGGTTCAATAAGAAGTGAATAATTCATAGACATTTCTTGACGTCTACTAATATTACCAATTCTTTGACATTCATCACAAGACAAGACAAACTTACGGGCATCCTTGAAGAGAGTAGGCCAATAAAAATCGGATTGCAATACCTTATCTGCAGTTCTATCTCCAGCATGGTGTCCTCCATAAGCCTCAGAGTGACACTTGCGTAGGATTTGTTCCTATTCATGCTCAGGTACACAACTTCTAATAACACCATCTACTCCTTTTTTATAAAGGTGTGGGTCATCCCAGAAGTAATGGCTTAAATCATAGAAAAACTTTTCTTTTTCTGGTATGTGAAACTAGGTGGTATAAATTTAGCAACAATGTAATTAATATAATCAACATACCATGGAGCACTACAAGAAGCATTTATGATAGCTAATTGTTCATTAGGAAAGCTATCATCAATAGGTTGTGGGTCATCAAGAACATTCTCTAACCTAGACAAGTTGTTTGCAACGGGGTTCTTAGCTCCCTTTCTATCAATAATATGCAAATCAAATTCTTGTCGTAGGAGAACCCATCTAATAAGTCTAGGTTTAGCATCTTTATTTTCCATAAGATATTTAATAGCAGCATGATCAGTGTGAACAGTTACTTTAGAATCAACAATATAAGGTCTGAACTTATCACAAGCAAATACAACAGCTAAAAATTCCTTTTTAGTAGTAGCATAATTTCTCTGGGCACTATCTTGAGTTTTACTAGCATATTGGATAACATTTAATTTCTTATCAACTCTTTGTCCTAAAACAGCACCTACAACATAATCACTAGCATCACACATAATTTCAAAGGGTAAATTCCAATCAGGAGGCTGAACAATAGGTGCAGAAATCAAAGCTTTCTTAAGTATTTCAAATGCTTCTACACAATCATCATCAAAGACAAAAGGAACATCTTTTTGTAAGAGATTAGTTAGAGGACTGGAAATTTTTGAGAAGTCTTTAATGAACCTCCTATAAAAACTGGCATGACCAAGGAAACTTATTATACCTTTAATGTCCTTAGGACACGACATCTTTTCAATAGCATCAACTTGAGCTTTATCAACTTCAATACCCCTTTCAGAAATTTTATGCCCCAAGACAATGCCTTCATTAA
Source organism: Triticum dicoccoides (assembly GCF_002162155.2). Classification (NCBI taxonomy): domain Eukaryota; kingdom Viridiplantae; phylum Streptophyta; class Magnoliopsida; order Poales; family Poaceae; genus Triticum; species Triticum dicoccoides. The sequence continues at coordinate 432,843,652 of NC_041386.1, forward strand.
CCATAAAGCAGCACTTCTCCCAATTCAAGACAAGATTAGTTTCTTCACATCTCTGCAAAACTCGATCAAGGTTGCTTAAGCAATCATCAAAAGAAGTTCCATGTATGTAAAAATCATCCATGAAAACCTCAACAATATTTTCACAAAAGTCAGAGAGCATAGCAGTCATACATCTTTGAAAGGTAGCAGGTGCATTACATAAACTAAATGGCATATGTCTATAAGCAAAGGTACCGAAAGGGCAAGTAAAGTGGTCTTTTCTTGATCCTATTTTGACACAGGTATTTGAGAGAAACCGGAATAACCATATAGAAAGCAAAAATGTGTATGTTTGGATAATCTTTCTAGCATTTGATCAATAAAAGGTAAAGGGTAATGATCCTTTTTAGTAGCTTTATTTAGTTTGCGGAAATCAATTACCATTCTATAACCTGTAACAATTCTATATGGGATCAATTCATCTTTATCATTAGGAACAATAGTAATACCTCTCTTCTTAGGGACACAATGGACATGACTTACCCACTGACTATCAGCAACGGGATAAATTATACCTGCCTCCCAAAGCTTTAGTATTTCTTTTCTTACCACTTCTTTCATCTTAGGATTTAACTGTCGTTGGTGATCAACAACCGGTTTAGCATCTTTCTCCAATTTTATTTTGTGCTGGCATAGAGTGGGACTAATGCCCTTAAGATCATCAAGAGTATATGCAATAGCAGCACTGTGCTTCTTTAGAGTTTTCAATAATTTCTGTTCTTCCTACTCTGAAAGGTTAGCACTAATAATAACATGATATATCTTCTTTTCATCAAGATAAGCATATTTAAGAGTATCTGGTAATGGTTTAAGCTCAAACATGGGATCACCCTTGGGTGGAGGAGGATCCCCTAGAATTTCGACAGGCAAGTTGTGTTTCAAAATAGGTCCATGTTTAAAGAATACTTCATCTATTTCCCTTCTTTCATTCATAAACATATCATTTTCATGGTCTAGCAAATATTGTTCTAAAGGATCATTAGGAGGCACGGCTATAGAAGCAAGACCAATAATTTCATCTTTACCAGGCAATTCTTTATCATGGGGTTGTCTATGAAATTTTGCAAAATTAAAATCATGAGACATATCCCCTAAACCAACATAAACAATATCCTTTTTGCAGTCTATCTTAGCATTAACCATATTCAAGAAGGGTCTACCAAATATAATGGGACAAAAGTCATCTTGTGGAGAACCAAGAACAAGAAAATCAGCAGGATATTTAACTTTCCCACACAAGACTTCAACATATCTAACAATCCCAACCGGTGAAATAGTATCTCTATTGGCAAGCTTAATTGTAACATCAATACCTTCTAACTTAGTAGGTGCAATATCATGCATAATTTATTCATATAAAGAATGAGGTATTGCACTAGCACTAGCACCCATATCACACAAGCCGTGATAGAAATGATCTCCTATTTTAATAGAAATAACAGGCATGCCTACAATAGGTCTATGTTTATTTTTAGTATCGGGTCTAGCAATTCTAGCAGCTTCATCACAAAAGTAAATAATATGCCCATCAATATAATCGGCCAACAGATCTTTAACCATAGCAACACTAGGTTCAACTCTAATTTGCTCAAAGGGTGTAGGTGTTCTAGTATTACTCTTACGAACCACAGCTGAAGCTTTAGCATGATCCTTTATTCTAATAGGGAAAGGTGGTTTCTCAATATAAACGGTAGGAACACTAGGATCAACATTATAAGTGATAATATTTTCTTCAACTTTAATAGGTTCAACTACTTTTACTTCAATGGAGGATGATATTTAATCCACTTCTCCTTAGGGAGATCAACATGAGTAGCAAATGATTCACAGAAAGAAGCTACTATCTTAGTGTCAAGTCCATATTTAGTGCTAAATTCACGAAAAGCATCGGTATTCATAAAAGATTTAACACAATCAAACTTAGGTGTTATACCTTACTCCTTACCTTCATCGAGTTCCTAATCTTCAGAGTTGCGTTTAATTCTTTCCAATAAATCCCATTTGAATTCAATAGTCTTCATCATAAAAGAACCAGTACAAGAAGTATCGAGGATGGAGCGATTATTGAGAGAAAGCCGAGCATAAAATTTTTGAATAATAATTTCTCTTGAGAGATCATGATTGGGCAATGAATATAACATTGACTTAAGCCTCCCCCAAGCTTGAGCGATGATTTATCCTTCGTGAAGCCAAAAATTATATATATAATTACGATAACGATGAACCAGATGCATAGGATAAAACTTCTGATGAAATTCCAATTTCAATCGGTTGTAGTTCCATGATCCTATATCATCACATAGCCTAAACCATGTCAATGCATTTCCCTTCAAATATAAAGGGAATACCTTCTTCTTGATAACATCCTCAGGCATACCTGCAAGCTTAAATAATCCACAAACTTCATCCACATAGATTAAGTGCAAATCGGGATGCAATGTTTCGTCTCCTGTAAAAGGATTAGCTAGCAGTTTCTCTATCATACCCGAAGGTATTTCAAAGTAAACACTTTCAGTAGGTTCAGTAGGTTGAGGAGCAACTCTTTGCTCTACTGGTCGGGGTGAAGATACCCTGAACAAGCCCCTCAAAGGATTATTTTCCATGGTAACAAGTGACGGTAAATTTCAGCACACTATATACATTTTTCCTTACCAAATTCCACCTACCAAAGGCGCTTCACTCCCCGGCAACGGCGCCATAAAAGAGTCTTGATGACCCACAAGTATAGGGGATCTATCATAGTCCTTTCGATAAGTAAGAGTGTCGAACCCAACAAGGAGCAGAAGGAAATGATAAGCAGTTTTCAGTAAGGTATTCTCTGCAAGCACTGAAATTATCGGTAACATATAGATTTGTGATAAAGTAATTTGTAATGGGTAACAAGTAATAAAAGTAAATAAGGTGCAACAAGATGGCCCAATACTTTTTGTAGCAAAGGACAAGCCTGGACAAACTCTTATATAAAAGAAAACTCTCCCGAGGACACATGGGAATTATCGTCAAGCTAGTTTTCATCACGCTCATATGATTCGCGTTCGGTACTTTGATAATTTGATATGTGGGTGGACCGGTGCTTGTGTACTGCCCTCCCTTGGATAAGCATCCCACTTATGATTAACCCCTCTGGCAAGCATCCGCAACTACAAAAGAAGTATTAAGGTAAACCTAACCATAGCATGAAACATATGGATCCAAATCAGCCCCTTACGAAGCAACGCATAAACTAGGGTTTAAGCTTCTGTCACTCTAGCAACACATCATCTAGTTATTACTTCCCTATGCCTTCCCCTAGGCCCAAACAATGGTGAATTGTAATGTAGTCGACGTTCACATGACACCACTAGAGGAGAGACAACATACATCTCATCAAAATATTGAACGAATACCAAATTCACATGACTACTTATAGCAAGACTTCTCCCATGTCCTCAGGAACAAACGTAACTACTCACAAATCATATTCATGTTCATAATTAGAGGGGTATTAATATGCATAAAGGATCTGAACATATGATCTTCCACCAAGTAAACCAACTAGCATCAACTACAAGGAGTAATCAACACTACTAGCAACCCACAGGTACCAATTTGAGGTTTTGAGACAAAGATTGGATACAAGAGATGAACTAGGGTTTGAGATGAGATGGTGCTGGTGAAGACGTTGATGGAGATGGACCCCCTCCCGATGAGAAGATCGATGGTGATGACGATGGTGATGATTTCCCCCTCCCAGAGGGATGTTTCCCTGGCAGAGCAGCTCCGCCAAAGCCCTAGATTGGTTCCGCCAAGGTTCCGCCTCGTGGCGGTGGAGTTTCGTCCCGTGAGCTTGCTTATGATTTTTTCCAGGGCAAAAGACTTCATATAGCCAAATATGGGCACCGGAGGCTTACCATGGGGCCCACGAGGCAGGGGCGTGCCCAGGGGGGTAGGGCGCGCCCTCCACCCTCGTGTATGGTGGGTGGCCCCCCTCCGGCGCTTTCTTCTCCCAATATTTTTTATATATTCTGAAACTGACTTTCGTGGAGTTTCAGGACTTTTGGAGTTGTGCAGAATAGGTCTCTAATATTTGCTCCTTTTCCAGCCCAGAATTCCAGCTGTCGGCATTCTCCCTATTCATGTAAACCTTGTAAAATAAGAGAGAATAGGCATAATATTGTGACATAATGTGTAATAACAGCCCATAATGCAATAAATATCGATATAAAAGCATGATGCAAAATGGACATATCAGGAGGGGGTGCCGCCCTCCCACTAGTCTAATTCGGACTAGGTGCATGGGGGGGCGTGCGGTCATCCCTTGGTTGTCCCTCTCTCTCTCTCTCTCCCCTAGGCCCAATAAGGCCCATTACTTCTCCGGTGGTTCCGGTAACCCTTCCGGCACTTCGATATATATATATCCGGTGACCCTCAGAACTATTCCGGTGTCTGAATATAGTTATCCAATGTATCAATCTTTATGTCTCGACCATTCCAAGACTCCTCATCATGTCCGTGATCACATCTGGGACTCCAAAAAACCTTCGATACATCAAATCACATTAACTCATAATACCGATCATCATCGAACGTTAAGCGTGCGGACCCTATAGGATTGAGAACTATGTAGACATGACTGGGACTCATCTTGGGTCAATAACCAACAACGGAACCTGGATGCTCATATTGGTTCCTACATAGTCTACAAAGATCTTTATCGGTCAAATCGCATAACAACATACATTGTTCCCTTTGTCATCGGTATGTTACTTGCCCGAGATTTGGTCGTCGGTATCATCATACCTAGTTCAATCTTGTTACCAACAAGTCTCTTTACTCGTTCCGTAATGCAACATCCCGCAACTAACTTATTAGTCACATTGCTAGCAAGGCTTATTGTGATGTGCATTACTGAGAGGGCCCAGAGATACCTCTCCGACAATCGGAGTGACAAATCCTAATCTCGATCTATGCCAACTCAACAAACACCATCGGAGACACCTATAGAGAATCTTTATAATCACCTAGTTATGTTGTGACGTTTGATAGCACACTAAGTGTTCCTACGGTATTCGGGAGTTGCATAATCTCATAGTCATAGGAACATGTATAAGTCATGAAGAAAGCAATAACAATAAATTAAATGGTCATAGTGCTAAGCTAACGGATGGGTCTAGTCCATCACATCATTCTCTAATGATGTGATCCAGTTCATCAAATGACAACACATGTCCATGGCTAGGAAACTTAACCATCTTTGATTAACTATATAGCCAAGTAGAGGCATACTAGGGACACTCTGTTTGTCTATGTATTCACACACATGTACTAAGTTTACGGTTAATACAATTCTAGCATGAATAATAAACATTTTTCATGATATAAGGAAATATAAATAACAACTTTACTATTGCCTCTAGGGCATATTTCCTTCAGTGTCCCACCTGCACTAGAGTCAATAATCTGGTTCACATCGTCATGTGATTTCGCACCAATAGTTCACATCTTTATGTGATTAGTTCACATCTTCATGTGGCTAATACCCAAAGGGTTTACTAGAGTCAATAATCTAGTTCACATCACTTTGTGATTAACACCCAAAGAGTGATCATGTTTTGCTTGTGAGAGAAGTATAGTCTACGGGTCTGCAACATTCAGATCCGTATGTATTTTGCAAATTTCTGTGTCTACAATACTCTGCACGGAGCTACTCTAGCTAATTGTTCCCACTTTCTATATGTATCTAGATCGAGACTTAGAGTCATCTAGATCGGTGTCAAAAGTTTGCATCGACGTAACTCTTTATGACGAACTCTTTTATCACCTCCATAACCGAGAAATATTTCCTTAGTCCTCTAAGGATAATTTGCTGTCCAGTGATCTATTGCTAGATCACTATTGTACTCCCTTGCCAAAATCATGCTAAGGTATACAATAGGTCTGGTACACATTATATCATACTTCATAGAACCTATGACTGAGGCGTAGGGAATGACTTCTCATTCTCTTTCTATTTTCTACCATGGTCGGGTTTTGAGTCTTTACTCAACTTCACACCTTGCAATACAGGCAAGAACTCCTTGTTTGTCTGTTCCATTTTGAACTACTTCAAAATCTTTTCAAGGTATGTACTCATTGAAAAATCTTATCAAGTGTCTTAATCTATCTCTATAGATCTTGATGCCCAATATGTAAGTAGCTTCTCCGAGGTCTTTCATTGAAAAATTCTTATTAAAGTATCCTTTTGTGCTATCCAGAAATTCAGTATCATTTCTAATCAACAATATGTCGTCCACATATAATATCAGAAATTCTATAGAGCTCCCACTCACTTTCTGGTAAATACAGGCTTCTCCAAAAGTCTGTATAAAACTATATGCTTTGATCATCTCATCAAAGCATATATTCCAACTCCAAGATGCTAGCACCAGTCCATAGATGGATCGTCGGAGCTTGCACACTTTGTTAGCACCTTTAGGATTGACAAAATCTTTTGGTTGCATCATATACAACTCTTCTTTAATAAATCCATTAAAGAATGTAGTTTTGATATCCATTTGCCAGACTTCATAAAATGCGGCAACTACTAACATGATTCACACAGACTTTTAAGCATCAATACGAGTGAGAAAATCTCATCGTAGTCAACACCTTGAACTTGTCGAAAACCTTTTTTGCGACAATTCGAGCTTTGTAGATAGTAACACTACTATCAGCATCCGTCTTCCTCTTGAAGATCAATTTATTCTGAATGTCTCATCGATCATTGGGCAAGTCAATCAAAGTCCATACTTTGTTCTCATACATGGATCCCATCTCAGATTTCATGGCCTTAAGCCATTTCGTGGAATCTGGGCTCATCGTCTCTTCCTCATAGTTCGTAGGTTCGTCATGGTCTAGTAACATGACTTCCAGAACAAGATTACCGTACCACTCTGGTGCAGAACGTACTCTGGTAGACCTACAAGGTTCGGTAGTAACTTGATCTGATGTTTCATGATCATCATCATTAACTTCCTCACTAATTGGTGTAGGCATCACTGCAACTAATTTTTGTGATGAACTACTTTCCAATTCAGGAGAAGGTACAATTACCTCATCAAGTTCTACTTTCCTCCCACTCACTTCTTTCGAGAGGAACTCCTTCTCTAGAAAGGATCCACTCTTTGAAACAAAGATCTTGCCTTTGGATCTGCGATAGAAGGTGTACCCAACAGTTTCTTTTGGGTATCCTATGAAGACACACTTCTCCGATTTGGGTTTGAGCTTATCAGGCTGAAACTTTTTCACATAAGCATCACAACCCCAAACTTTAAGAAACGATAGCTTAGGTTTCTTGCTAAACCACAGTTCAAACGGTGTCATCTCAATGGATTTTCAGACGGTGCCCTATTTAATCTGAATGCAACTGTCTCTAATGCATAACCCCAAAACAATAGTGGTAAATCGGTAAGAGACATCATAGATTGCACCATATCTAATAAAGTACGGTTACGATGTTCAGACACACCATTACACTCTGGTGTTCCAGGTGGCGTGAGTTGCGAAACTATTCGACATTGTTTCAACTGAAGGCCAAACTCGTAACACAAATATTTCGTCTCCGCGATCAGATCATAGAAACTTTATTTTCTTGTTACGACGATCCTCCACTTCACTATGAAATTCTTTGAACTTTTTAAATGTTTCGGACTTGTGTTTCATTAAGTAGATATACTCATATCTGCTCAAATCAGCTGTGAAGGTCAGAAAATAACGATACCCGCCGCGAGCCTCAACACTCATTGGATCACATACATCAGTATGTATTATTTCTAATAAGTCTGTTGCTCGCTCCATTGTTCCGGAGAACGGAGTCTTAGTCATCTTGCCCATGAGGCATGGTTCGCAAGCATCAAGTGATTCATAATCAAGTGATTCCAAAAGCCCATCAGCATGGAGTTTCTTCATGCGCTTTACACTAATATGACCTAAACGACAGTGCCACTAGTATTTTTGCACTATCATGAATATGTGTATCACTACGATCGAGATTCAATAAACCATTCACCTTGGGTGTATGACCACAGAAGGTTTTATTCATGTAAACAGAAATCAATTGTTCTTTGACTTAAATGAATAACCGTATTGCAATAAACATGATCCAATCATATTATGCTCAACACAAACACCAAATAACATATATTTTAGGTTAAACACTAATCCCGAAGGTAAAGGGAGTGTGCGATGGTGATCTTATCAACCTTTGGAATCATTTCCAACACACATCCTCACCTCGCCCTCAACTAGTCTTTGTTCATTTTGTAACTCCTATTTCGAGTTACTAATCATAGCAATTGTATCAAATACCCAGGGGCTACTATGAATACTAGTAAAGTACACATGAATAACATGTATATCATATATACTTTTGTTCACTTTGCCATCCTTCTTATCTGCTAAGTATTTGGGGCAGTTCCGCTTCTAGTGACCATTTCCTTTGAAGTAGAAGCACTCAGTTTCAGGCCTGGGTCTAGATTTGGGCTTCTTCATGGGAGTGACAACTTGATTTCCATTCTTCTTGAAGTTCCCTTTCTTTGCCTTGCCCTTTTACTTGAAACTAGTGGTCTTGTCAACCATCGACATTTCATGCTTTTCTTGATTTCTACCTTCGTTGATTTCAGCATCACGAAGAGCTCGGCAATCATTTTCGTCATCCCTTGCATATTATGGTTCATCACGAAGTTCCAGTAACTTGGCGATAGTGACTAGAGAACTCTGTCAATCACTATCTTATCTGGAAGATTAACTCCCACTTGATTCAAGCGATTGTAGTACTCAGACATTCTGAGCACATGCTCACTGGTTGAGCTATTCTCCACCATCTTGTAGGCAAAGTACTTGTCAGAGGTCTCATACCTCTCGACTCGGGCATGAATCTGAAATACCAATTTCACCTCTTAGAACATCTTATATGCTCCATGGCCTTCAAATCATTTTTGAAGTCCCGGTTCTAAGCCGTAAAGCATGTCATACTAAACTATCAAGTAGTCATCATACCGAGCTTGCCAAACGTTCATAACGTCTGCATCTGCTCCTGCAAAAGGTCCATCACCTAGCGGTGCATCAAGGACATAATCTTCTGTGCAGCAATGAGGATAATCCTCAGATCACAGAGCTAGTCCGCATCATTGCTACTAACATCTTTCAACATAGTTTTCTCTAGGAACATATCATAAATAAAATGGGGAAGCTATACGCGAGCAATTGATATACAACATAGATATGCAAATACTATTAGGACTAAGTTCATGATAAATTTAAGTTCAATTAATCATATTACTTAAGAACTCCCACTTAGATAGACATCCCTCTAATCATCTAAGTGATCACGTGATCCATATCAACTAAACCATGTACAATCATCACATGAGATGGGGTAGTTTTCAATGGTGAACATCACTATGTTGATCATATCTACTATAGGATTCACGCTCGACCTTTCAGTATCAGTGTTCCGAGGCCATAACTGCATATGCTAGGCTCGTCAAGTTTAACCTGAGTATTCTGCTTGTGCAAAACTGGCTTGCACCCGTTGTATGTGAACGTAGAGCTTATCACACCCGATCATCACATGGTGTGTCGGCATGATGAACTATAGCAACGGTGCATACTCAGGGAGAACACTTATACCTTGAAATTTAGTGAGAGATCATCTTATAATGCTACCGCCGTACTAAGGAAAATAAGATGCATAAAGGATAAACATCACATGCAATCAATGTAAGTGATATGATATGGCCATCATCATCTTGTGCCTTTGATCTCCATCCCTGAAGCACCGTCATGATCACTATCGTCACCGGCTTGACACCTTGATCTTCATCGTAGCATCATTGTCGTCTCGCCAACTATTGCTTCCATGACTATCACTATCGCTTAGTGATAAAGTAAAGCAATTACATGGCGATTGCATTTCATACAATAAAGCGACAACCATATGGCTCCTGCCAGTTGCCAATAACCGTGTTACAAAACATGATCATCTCATACAACAATTTATATAATCACGTCTTGACCATATCACATCACAACATGCCCTGCAAAATCAAGTTAGACGTCCTCTACTTTGTTGTTGCAAGTTTTACGTGACTGATACGGGCTTAGCAAGAACCGTTCTTACCTACGCATCAAAAACCACAACGCGGTATAGTGATTGCTTTTTGATCTTCAGAAAGAACCCCGTTCATTGAATCCGATTCAACTAAAGTTGGAGAAACTGACACCCGCCAGCCACCTGTGTGCAAAGCACGTCGGTAGAACCAGTCTCATGAACGCGGTCATGTAATGTCGGTCTGGGCCGCTTCAACAATACCGCCGAATCAATAAACAACTACTGACAACAAGCAATATGTATATACCCACGCCCACAACTCCTTTGTGTTCTACTCGTGCATATAACATCTACGCATAGAACTGGCTTGGATGCCACTGTTGGGGAACGTAGTATTTCAAAAAAATTCCTACAATCACGCAAGATCTATCTAGGGATGCATAGCAATGAGAGGGGAGAGTGTGTCCACGTACCCTTGTAGACCGAAAGTGGAAGCGTTGAGCAACGCGGTTGATGTAGTCGAACGTCTTCGCGATCCAACCGATCAAGTACCGAACGCACGATACCTCCGCGATCTGCACACGTTCAGCTCGGTGACGTCCCTCGAACTCTAGATCTAGCTGAGGCCGAGGGAGAGTTTCGTCAGCATGACGGTGTGTTGACAGTGATGATGACGTTACCGACGCAAGGCTTCGCCGAAGCACTACGACAATATGACCGAGGTGTGTTTCTGTGGAGGGGGCACCGCACATAGTTAAAACAATTGTCAACTTGTGTGTTCTAGGGTGCCCCCATGCCCCCGTATATAAAGGAGCAAGGGGAGGCCGGCCGGCCCTCATAGGGCGCGCCCAAGGGGGGCAATCCGACTCCAAGTAGGAGTTGGATCCCCCTTTCCTTGTAGTACTAGGAGAAGAAGGAAGGAGAGGGGTAAGAGAAGGAAGGAGGGGGATCCGCCCCTCCCCCTAGTCCAATTCGGACTAGGCCCATGGGGTGGGCGCGACCAGCCCTTGGCTGCCCCCCTCTCTGTCCCCTAGGCCCAATAAGGCCATTACTTCTCCGGTGGTTCCGATAACGCTTCTGGCACTCCGATATATATCCGATGACCCTCGAAACTATTCCGGTGTCTGAATATAGTCATACAATATATCAATCTTTATGCCTCAAACATTTGAAGACTCCTCATCATGTCCGTGATCACATTCGGGACTCCAAACAACCTTCGGTACGTCAAATCACATAAACTCATAATACCGATCGTCATCGAACGTTAAGCGTGCGGACCCTACGGGTTCAAGAACTATGTAGACATGACCGAGACTCATCTCCGGTCAGTAACCAACAGTGGGACCTGGATGCTCATATTGGTTCCTACATATTCTACGAAGATCTTTATCGATCAAACCGCAAACAACATACATTGTTCCCTTTGTCATCGGTATGTTACTTGCCCGAGATTCGATTGTCGGTATCATCATACCTAGTTCAATCTCGTTACAGGCAAGTCTCTTTACTCATTCCGTAATGCAACATCCCGCAACTAACTTATTAGTCACATTGCTTGCAAGTCTTATAGTGATGTGCATTACCGAGAGGGCCCAGAGATACCTCTTCGGCATTCGGAGTGACAAATCCTAATCTCGATCTATGCCAACTCAACAAACACCATCGGAGACACCTATAGAGCATCTTTATAATCACCCAGTTATGTTGTGACGTTTGATAGCACACTAAGTGTTCCTCTGGTATTCAGGAGTTGCATAATCTCATAGTCATAGGAACATGTATAAGTCATGAAGAAAGCAATAGAAATAAGCTAAACGATCATAGTGCTAAGCTAACGGACGGGTCTAGTCCATCACATCATTCTCTAATGATGTGATCCCATTCATCAAATGACAACACATGTCCATGGCTAGGAAACTTAACCATCTTTGATTAACGAGCTAGTCAAGTAGAGGCATACCAGGGACACTCTGTTTGTCTATGTATTCACACACATGTACTAAGTTTCCGGTTAATACAATTCTTGCATGAATAATAAACATTTATCATGATATAAGGAAATATAAATAACAAGTTTATTATTGCCTCTAGGGCATATTTCCTTCACGCGCGCGGCGAGACGCGAGTAGAGCGTGTCGCGGCCGCCTCAACCACAAGCAAGCACATGCATAGAGTCGTTGAACACGTAGGAAATCGTCACCTACAAGCCGACCGACAGGTGCGTCACTGCGTAGAGAGCAGCCCTGTGCTACTACCTCCGTCCTGGTCTATAGTCCCCTTTATATTCTGTGCCATACTTTGCCCTTAAATTTAACCAACAAAATGTTAATGCATGTTATGAAAATTATATAATTGGAAACTATGTTCAAATACGAATCCAACTATATAATCTTTGGCGACATGCATTCGTATTTTATTAGTTAAATTCTACTTATAAACCAGGACGGGGGTATAGTAGGTAATTAAATCGCAAACATTTTTTTATTAGCCGTATGTGTACGTGGCCTTTCGTCCTCCTCTCGCACGTCTTGTCACCCCGCCACCGCAGACGGCTTACAGCGGAAGCTTGCGCAGCGCGCGGGAGCATTATTTTGGCCAAACAGTGGCGCCAATGAATCATCGATGATCCTGTTCCCACGCAACTTCGCAGGTTCCCATGAAAGCTTCCTGCCTGACTCGGGGAAATCCCCCAATATCCCAATGCTTACTGGCCTGCTATATAAACCCTCACGGCCTGCGAGTCCTGCGTCACATTTTCCCCTCCCTCCCTGTAGCTTATCTTGTCTACTTCTCCCACAATCGCCAATGGCACCGGTCCGTCGTCCTCGCTCAGCCACTCCGTTGTCATAAGAGGACAGCTCCAGCTGGGAGGCTACACCGCGGCGGCGGTGCATTCCTCGGCGTAGTGTAGTGCGCGTGGCGTCCCTGTTGGGTGTGTGCGGAACACCCACCACACGCTCCGCCACCGCTGCCCGTCGGTAGCTGTTGCCGGCCGCCGTTGCCGCCACACCACACCGTCGAAAGCCAAGGCCATAGCCCGCTCTGCCGCCGCGGTCCAAAGGCAGGAGGTGGCGGCCACTGCCGGCCGCCGTGGCCATCATCCGTTCCGCCACCGCGGCCCGAAGGCGGGAGGTGGTGGTCGTGGCCTCCACCCCATCATCGGCCGCAAGCCCACCGTCGACCACCGGGGTCATCACCCACTCCATCACCGCCGCCTGAAGGCGGGAGGCGGAGGTTGATGCCCGCACGGGCGTCAGCAACCTTGCGTGCTACACCGAGTTCCCGCGGGAGGAGGAGGAGCGCCTCGTCGAGAACGCAAAGAGCCTTACTGCCACCGTGACCGCGACACACACCGCCTCAGAGGCGAGGAATCAGGAGATCTACAAGGAGAACCACTGCTTCGAGAGGGGTCGTCTGGAGCGGCAAAGGCCATTCGAGGTGAGCATCGTTGAAGCTGCAGCAGCGGCAGGCACCGTATTGCAGTTGTCCAGCTCGTCGGTAGGCTCCTCCTCCTCTACCTCTTACTGAGCGCGCTCGGCCAAGGAGAGGCAGCCGGAAGTAGTACAAAGCCCCTCCGTAGTAGTAGTATTTAGGGGCTATTTTGTTCAGTTCATCTAACTATATATGTGGTGGAACTGTACAACTTACTTAAAATTAGGTAGTATATATAGTTGAACTAGCTATTTTAGTACGTGGTTGGCAACAATTGGGGAAAACTTTGGTCAGTTCAGCTGTCGAGTTGAACTGTTTGTATAAATTAAGAACGATTGCTTAATCTATGAATGAAATCTACGCTTAATTACTGAATCTTAGTTGCAAAAATTAGATACTGCTAGTGATTTTTAGCTTCATATTTTGAAAAATCGCAGTGTTACAAGGTTGACAAATGGCAATGTTACTAGGTCAACAAATGTCAATCTTTCCAGTTTGACAAATGGCAACATACCCAAATTGTTTGTAAGTTGTTGCACACGGGTCATCCAAAAGAGTTGTTTGCATTGAAGAGATGTACAAATCCTGCTCTCACTTGGCATATGGGTGTTCTATCTAAAACGTTTGTGATGAAGTGCTACACAAATCTTGCTCGGCACATTTTCCCTTGGCTTCCTAGGGAAGCTGTCAGTTTGCATATGGGTGTTCTAACTAAAACATTTGCGATGAGTGTTTTATATTTAAAAACCATTGACATTTTTTTCAAAATAAAATCGTTTGATAAGTCTGTACATTAAGAGAGAAAAACACAAGTTCGCTCAAACCATATCTTTCATTCAGCCATACTGCAAATTTATATTCATATGATCGAGATACAATATTAAACCCAAGAAAAAACTATTTCTGGTAGCGGTGGAGGCGGCGTGTCGCGCCGTCGTTGTCGTTGTCATCCTCCAGGACGCCGTTGTTAAAGTCTTCAATGCAGCACATAATGTTCTTCACTTGTAAATCAAACATCATGTCATCGCGCGATCGACGGGCGGGGCGCGGGAGGACGGCAACTGGCGGCGCTGAGAGGTAGCGGTTGACTATGGCGTCCCAAGCCGCCGAGGGGCACGCGCACAGGCACGTGCACGGCGGGTGCAGCCAAAAGCACGGGGATTGGCACCGCGGTGGGTGGAGGGGCGCGCACGGGCACGGGCACGGGCGCTGGCGCTGGCATGTACACGAGCTCGCGCGGCTCCATGGAGACCTCACTGACACCCGCGGCTTCCAGCTCTCCGATAGTGCTCGGCGACCAGCCCGTCAATGCCACGGGGATGGTAGCTGGTGCGGGCACGAGGATGGGAGCTGGGACGGGAGAAGGGGCAGCAACCGCCGCGGCCAGCTCATTCTGCGCCAGGTCCATGAGGCCCCATTCCTCCTTATTTTCTATCTCCTCTGGCTCAGAGTCGACTTCACCAAACTTAAAGACTAGTGGCAGATGATCCTTCTGCGCCATGGCATTGGTGGAGGTCTGCGGGAGGGAGGAGAATGGGAGGCGAATAGTAAGGCCACCCGTATTAAGCAGGGGCTCGGGCGCTATTAATGGAGAGGAAGGCGGGCGGCTATGGAAGTCAAAGGGCTCGCTTCCCAATGAGCCTGCACAGTGTACATCTCGCACGCTTCTCGGTAAGCCTGCGCATTGGAGGACAGCTTGCATGACTCTCGGTCAGCCTGCGCATCAGACTGTGCTCGCACGCCTCCCGTTCAGTCAAGGTCAAGCAGCTGTCCGCACGGCACCTCCTATAGCCATTAAAGCCGAGATACGTGGCATCATGTGAATGGTTAACATAACGCACACGGTTTGAATTATACAAACATTTGAGATACTAAAGTGGTAGCTATTTTTTCAAAATATCTTTGTTGGTTGTTATTCGAGTGCGCATTCTCTCAAAATGGACACGAAAAAAACCACAACATGTCGGGTGCCATTCCATGATAGCATGCCAAGTTTCATGAATTTCAGACGAGTTTTGGATTTACTAGAATTTAAAAACAAAGTATCTCAATGTTTTGCCGGCAATCAACGGTGCCCTGGTGTTTGAAATTCATTCCCATTTCTTGCATTGGACTTAAGCATGCACCCAATGATAAAGATTTGATTTTTCAACCAATTTATATGCACTGGAGCATGTGCATGTATTTCAAATTTGAATTATGCACATAAATGCATTGAAAACTCAGTTAATGCATAAAAATGTCCAAACGAACCCCGAAAAATCAATTGACACAACACTCCTATTGTTCTATGTTGACACGAGAATTTTTTTGAAAGAAATAAGAGGCAATGGATATTGTTTCGACCCCAAAGGTTGGACGTTCCCTACCGAACCCATCATGCTTGTTGTGAGAAGCTCTGGTTTGTGAGAAGCATATACCCAAACCTGCCCCAAATGGGACAAAAATTTTACCACGACATGTTGATGCCGCTCCATGATAGCATGCCAAGTTTCATGAATTTCAGACGAGTTTTGGATTTACTAAATTTAAAAACAAGGTATCTCAATGTTCGCGGCCGAGTGACGGTGGCAGGGTGTTTGACATTCATTCCCATTTCTTGCATGGGACCTAAGCATGCAACCAAGGACACAGATTTGAATTTTAAACCAATTTATATGCATTAGAGCATGTGCATGTAATTCAAATTTGAATTATGCACATAAATGCATTGAAAACTCAATTAATGCATAAAAATGTCCAAACGAACCCCGAAAAATCCCAAAAATTGACACAACACTCCTTCTATGTTGACACTAGGAAAAAAATTGGAATCGAGAAGAGGCAATGGATATCGTTTCGTCCAAAAAGGTGAAACGTTCCCCACCGAAACCATCACGCTTGTTGTGAGAAGCTCTGGTTTGTGAAAAGCATATACCAAAACCTGTCCCAAATGGGACAAAAAAATTACCACGACATGTTGATGCCGGTACATGATAGCATGTGAAGTTTCATGAATTTCAGACGAGTTTTGGATTTACTAGAATTTAAAAACAAGGTATCTCAATGTTTGCGGTCGAGTGACAGTGGCATGGTGTTTGACATTCATTCCCATTTCTTGCATGGGACCTAAGCATGCAACCAAGGACACATAATTGAATTTTCAACTAATTTATATGCATGAGAGCATGTGCATGTAGTTGAATTTTGAATTATGCACATAAATGCATTGAAAACTCAATTAATGCATAAAAATGTCCAAATGAACCCCGAAAAATCCCAAAAATTGACACAACACTCATGTTGTTCTATGTAGACACTAGGAAAAAAATTGAAATCGAGAAGAGGCAATCGATATCGTTTCATCCAGAAAGGTGAAACGTTCCCTATCGAAACCATCAGGCTTGTTGTCAGAAGCTCTGGTTTGTGAAAAGCATATCCCCAAACCTGCCCCAAATGTAACAAAAAATTTACCACGACATGTTGATGCCGCTCCATGACAGCATGCCAAGTTCCATGAATTTTAGATTAGCTTCGGATTTACTAGAATTTAAAAACAAGGTATCTCAATGTTTGCGGCCGAGTGACGGTGGCAGGGTGTTTGACATTCACTCCAATTTCTTGCGTGGGACCTAAGCATGCAACCAAGAACACAATTTTGAATTTTCAACCAATTTATATGCATTAGAGCATGTGCATGTAGTTCAAATTTGAATTATGCACATGAATGCATTGAAAACTCAGTTAATGCATAAAAATGTCCAAACGAACCCCGAAAAAACACAAAAATTGACACAACACTAATGTTGTTCTACGTTGGCACGAGGAAATTGTTGAAAGCAATAAGAGGCAACGGATATCATTTCGTCCCCAAAGATGGAACGTTCCCTACCGAAACCATCATGCTTGTTGTGAGAAGCTCTGGTTTGTGAGAAGCATATACCCAAACCTGCCCCAAATGGGACAAGAAATTTACCACGGCATGTTGATGATGCTCCATGATAGCATGCCAAGTTTCATGAATTCCAGACGAGTTTTGGATTTACTAGAATTAAAAAACCAGGTATCTCAATGTTTGTGGCCGAGTGACGGTGGCAGGGTGTTTGACATTCATTCCCATTTCTTGCATGGACCTAAGTATGCAACCAAGGACACATAATTGAATTTTCAACCAATTTATATGCATTAGAGCATGTGCATGTAGTTCAAATTTGAATTATGCACATAAATGCATTGAAAACTCAATTAATTCATAAAAATGTCCAAACGAACCCCGAAAAATCCCAAAAATTGACACAACACTCCTGTTGTTCTATGTTGACACTAGGAAAAAATTGAGTCAAGAAGAGGCAATGGATATCGTTCTGTCTAGAAAGGTGAAACGTTCTCTACCGAAACCATCAGGCTTGTTGTGAGAAGCTCAAGTTTGTGAGAAGCATATCCCCAAACCTGCCCCAAATGGGACAAAAAAATTACCACGGCATGTTGATGCCGCTCCATGACAGCACGCCAAGTTTCATGAATTTGAGACGAGCTTTGGATTTACTAGAATTTAATGTGTAAAATGTTCAAGCGAACCCTGAATAATTCCAATTCTTTTATGACACACATATAGTTGCATGTTCACTGTAGATAAAAGGTTTAGCAATTCAAACACCGTCCATTGCCGCCGTGACCCCATTATGTAATTCAAATCAAGATGAAAAATCAAGTAGATCCCACACAGCTTATTATCACCAACTGTGTGAGATGCAACACAAAATATGTTGGAGCACCATCGGTGTATTGTACACCTATGGCTTACGCGAGAAGGTGCATCGGCTACAGTCCACAACCGGCGTCTCAAGCACACTAGCTCACTCCCCAAATATCATTTAACAGTTCAATCGTCGCCGGTGAAAGATGGGCACGTGGACCCGTGCCATGAGGGCAACATTGGTGGCCCACTCTGGCGAGAGCGCGGCCACAGCCACCATGCGCGTGCTAACAAGGTGCATGAGCGCAACCAAGGCAGCCCAAACGGCCACTGTTGCTTCTCAGGTGGCAGCAGCGACATCTGCCTCGGGGATAGCAACTAGCGAGAGTAGCTCATCAACTGTCTGTTCCGCAGCGGCGGCTTTAGCCCTGATGGACGCCACCCATGACCATGTCGAGGCCGCCCACATCCAGCTCATGGCAGTCACCGCACAAATCGAATGAAGCTTCTCCGACAACGGTCGACAACCCATGGCCGAAGAGTTGGCAATCGTCCAGAGTGTTCAAGCAGCCGTCCGTTCCTCCACCGCATACCTTGCGACAACGGAGCCCGTCCAAGCCTTGTCGCGGATGCCCACACCCAGCTCGTGGCGGCCTTTTCTAAAGATATGGCGGACGCAGATTGCGAGATGCTTGCTGAGTATGGTGCGGTGGATTCCATGGAGCCCCTTCCCCAGGAGACCATCGAGCGTGAGCTGGACATGGAGGCGGTGGCGGAGATCGACGAGCACCAGCCGTAGTAGTACTCTTTGTTTTGTTTAATTAAGAGTGCCGATCTTTAATTTGTTAGAGTAATATTTAGGTCTGCTAGCTCTGTTTAATTGCTGAACATGCTCGATTAAGAAGTGTGGGCGTGCTGTAGTCTCCTTTGTGTTCCCAAATTATGCAATGACGTGGATGACCACTGTAACCAGGGAAATTCAAACCAAAATTTTTGACGTTCAAACTCATCACACACGGGTTAAGCTATATGAATCGTTTGTGATGTTCACATATCGTGCACAGTTCTGAGTAAGGGACCGTGTCTGATGACACTTTGTGCGCCCGTTTTTTCGCTGAAGAGATTCCAAATTTTCGTCTTTCATTGAAATATCTACCTCCCCGCCCCTCCCCCTTACCAAAAGCCACATTTCCCCAGTTTCCGCCTTCCTTTCCAAGCTGAAACCTTCACTCCTTGGTTGCAGCGCCTCCTCCTCGCCGGCGACCCTCCTTCACGCTGCTCGGCCTCATCTATCCAGGAAGGTAATCCACATCTGACCCCCATCCTCCTCCTCCTTCCACATCCCACATACCCCGACTGCCGGCACGACACCTTCCACCCAAATCACCGACCCCTCCACCAAATAAGCACTGCCCTAAGCCATGTTGCGCGTAGTATAGCCATGATCTCAAGGAGCATTTGGCAGCGGAGAAGCAAATTGCGGCCGCACGCGCGGATAAGGTCTCGTTGGCTGCCATTCGTGCTGACTCCCAGATCTAGGAGGAGCACCTTGCCATTTCCTAGCTATGCCGGTTAAGCATGCTCGGTTTACCCATTGCGTGTGCTGCTCTTACCTTTCCTTCACAAATTCTAGTGAATTGTGCTATCTACTTTTACCATGCAATCTGTTGCTCTAGTGTATATGTTCTATATGTTGTGCAGTATGGTGCTCACTTATTAACGGTTGTGTTAATTAGTTGTCATCTTTAGTTAACTGTTTGGTTCAATTCTGCAAATGTGATGTTCAATTCTTCAGGCTGCAATTTTGTATTGTCTTCCATGTGAGAAATAAATCGAAGTTATCTTTACAAAATACATGAGAAACGAATACAATTGTTATATCTCCAAGTTGTAAAGCATGCTTGGTTTGGTTATACATTGTGCAATGTGGTGCTCAGTTAACGTTTGGTTCATTTGTTGTGTTGTGGTGTTTAGTTAACTGTTTGGTTCAATTATGCAATGCGATGTTCAATAGTTGTGGGTGCATTCTGTTATTGTATACCATGTGAGGAATAACTTGAATTTGGATGTAGTAAATACATGAGAAACAAATACAATCGCTATATTTCCAGGTTGTTAAGCATCCTTGGTTTGGTTAACTGTCTGATCTTCTATTAGCAGTATGCTATATTGTGCAATGTGATGCTCAGTTAATATTTGGTTCATTTGTTGTGGTGTTTAGTTAACTGCTTGGTTCAATTCTGCAATGTGATGTCCAATTGTCATTGGTAGAATTTTGTATTGTTGTGCATGTGAGGAATAAATTGAATTTGGCTGCAGTTAATACATGAGAAACATATACAAGTGCTATATTTCCTAGTTCTTAATCATGCTTGGTTTGGATAAATGGGTTTTCCATGTGGCTTGAATTAATTTGATGAATCTGCAATGTGCTTATTTTTCATCAACATATTTTACTAATACCATGCGAACCCTTACTTAATCTGATGACTAACTACCTTATATGTGTTGTAGGGAAACAATGGGAAGCACTGAGGTTTACAATCGAGGTTAGCACATGCAAAGTTCATTGTCTAATAGCACATCATTGTGCAATTGCAGGAAGCATTCTAATATTTAGGTTTTTAACAATCTGGTCTTGCGCATGTAGGTCCTGCTGTTAGAGGTTTTGGCCCACTGTTCAACCCTTTTGACCTAAAAGCATATATGGAGAATTAGCCTGCTAATTGGGTTTTGCTATTGCAAATGGTTATTCAGAAAATACTGTGGGCGATGACCTTAGGCAACACACAGTTTCACCTTGCGCAAACGTTTACCACATAAAAACTGTGTGTGATGGACAGCCTTTGCCACACAGTTTCTTCTACGCACTGTGTGTGATGCATTCAATAACGCAAACGATAAAATTGTTAATATCGTGTGCAATGGCAACGCTATCACAAACGATTTAATAGGGAAAATTGTGTGTGATGTACCTGTGAACGGAAACATTTTCCTTGGAGCGACTGTGTGGGATGTACATACGAACGGAAACGTTTAGCGGGGACTAGCTGTGTGGGATGTACTTGCGACTGAAAACAATTTCGCCTGTATAATTGTATTTTTTAGCTATACTGTACGTATTACCATATTTGAGCGCTCGTCAGTCGCACACGACCTCATTTTGCCGAGCGTGTGTGCCAGGAGGGCATATCCCCGACGGTTTCTAGGTCGTGTGGGAAGGACCCCCTATCGCCATCACTCACTAGGCGATGGTTCCAAATGCCGTCACAGAAAGGGGTTAAAAACCGTTTGTATAGCACTGAAATGTACCAGTGATAGCTCAAATAGAGTATACAATATGGATTTGAAATCCTGTACATCAAGATGAAGAAGTGTATTAATGTAAGGAAACCTTGATTCCAATGGGCTAGTTTGAGGCATGCAAAGACATGCGAGCTGATATTCAACACTTGATGAGCATAATCATGTGCAAACATAGTTGGGGTCTCTTGAAATGTGAAAGATCCCTACACTATAGTTGTAGCAATTAGAGTGGAATGTCGCAAGGTTTTTTGTGATATCCCAATGCACAGGGGGAGCATTGATATTCTTTAGAGCTGCAGTTTTAGTCAGGGTCAGATTATCTATTAGAAAGGTGGTTTCCTGCACCGCAACTTAGCTGCAATTGTTGGGAAACATTGCATGGAAAATAAAAAATTCTACGCACATGCAAGATCTATCCATGGAGATGCATAGCAACGAGAGGAGGAGAGTGTGTCTATGTACCCTCATATAATGTAAGCGGAGCGTTTAACAAGGCGGTTGATGTAGTTGAACTTCTTCACGCTCTAGCCGACCAAGTACCAAGCATACGGCACCTCCGCGTTCTGCACACGTTCAGCTCGGTGACATCCTCCGCCTTCTTGATCGAGCAAGACAACGAGGTAGTAGATGAGTTTCGACAACACAATGGTGTGGTGACGGTGATGGTGAAGTGATCTCCATAGGGCTTCGCCTAAGCACTACGAAAATATGACTGGGGGTGTAACCAGTGGAGGGGCGCTACACATGTCTAGGAAATTGTCTCTTGTGTGCTAGGCGCCCTCTCCCACATATATATAGGTGGGAGGGAGGGAGGGAGGAGCAGCCAAAGGAGGCGCCCAAGTAGGAAGGATCCTACTTGGGGTCCCTCCCAAGCCGCGCCCTCCCTTTCCTTATTTGGAGTGCGGGGAAAGGCAGGGGAGGGTGGCGCCCCCCTTTCCTTTCTCCCATGAGAGGGAAAGGAAGGAGGGGCTAGCCCTCCCCCTTTTCCTTCCCTACGGCTGGCCAAACAAGGGAGGGGGCGCACCAGCCCCCTTGTGGGCTGGTCTGTCCCCTCTGCTACCTCTTGAGCTTGCGTTGGTTTTTCCCTTGAAGAGGAAAGGGTGATGCAGCAAAATAGAGTAAGTATTTCCCTCAGTTTTGAGAACCAAGGTATCAATCCAATAGGAGACAATGCGACAAGCCACCGAATACCTGCACAAACAAACACCAACTTGCACCCAATGCGATAAGGGGTTGTCAATCCCTTCACGATTATTTGCAAAGTGAGATCTAATATAGATGGATAAACGGTAAAGTAATATTTTTGGTATTTTTGGTTCATAGATCATAAAGTAAAAGATTGCGAAGAAAGTAAATAGGAAACTAGAATTGTAGATCGGAAACTTATATGATGGAAAATAGACCCGGGAGCCATAGGTTTCACTAGAGGCTTCTCTCTAAATAGAAATTAATACGATGGGTGAACAAATTACTACCGATAAATTGGTAGAAAAGCGCAAAGTTATGATGAAATCTAAGGCAATGATCAGGAATATAGGCATCACATCCGTGTCAAGTAGACCGAAACGATTCTACATCTACTACTATTACTCCACACATCTGTTGGGGAACGTAGCATGCAATTTCAAAAAAATTCCTATGATCACGCAAGATCTATCTAGGAGATGCATAGCAACGAGAGGGGAGAGTGTGTCCACGTACCCTGTAGACCGAAAGTGGAAGTGTTGGGTTAATGCGGTTGATGTAGTCAAACGTCTTCACGATCCAACCGATCAAGTACCAAACATACGGCACCTCCAAGTTCACCACACGTTCAGCTCGATGACGTCCCTCGAACTCTTTATCCAGCAGAGGGTCGAGGGAGAGTTTCATCAGCACGACGGCCTGGTGACGATTGAGGGAGTCCTAGATTAGGGGGTCCTCGGACAGCCGGACTATATCCCTTGGCCGGACTGTTGGACTATGAAGATCCAAGATTGAAGACTTCGTCCCGTGTCCGGATGGGACTCTCCTTTGCGTGGAAGGCAAGCTTGGCGATTCGGATATGTAGATCTCCTTCCTTGTAACTGACTCTGTGTAACCCTAGCCCCATCCGGTATCTGTATTAATCGGAGGGTTTTAGTCCGTAGAACAACAACAATCATACCATAGGATAGCTTCTAGGGTTTAGCCTCTCCGATCTCGTGGTAGATCAACTCTTGTAATACTCATATCATCAAGATCAATCAAGTTGGAAGTAGGGTATTACCTCCATCGAGAGGGCCCGAACCTGGGTAAACATTGTGTCCCCCGCCTCATGGTACCATCCGCCTTAGACGCACAGTTCGGGACCCCCTATCTGAGATCCGCCAGTTTTGACACCGACATTGGTGCTTTCATTGATAGTTCCACTGTGTCGTCACCATAAGGCTTGATGGCTCCTTCGATCATCGGCAAAGGTGCGATCCAGGGTGAGGTTTTTCTCCCCAGACAGCTCTTCGTATCCGGCGGCTTCGCACAGCGGGCCAACTCGCTTGGCCATCTGGAGCAGATCGAAAGCTACACTCCTGGCCATCAGGTCAGGTTTGGAAGTTTGAACTATACTGCCTACATCCGCGAAGACTTGATCTTCGACGGATTCGAGCCCGCGTCAGGTGTGCCGCACAGTCACGACGGGCATGACTTAGCTCTACCGCCAGACAGTGTTCGGGAGATCACACCTGTGGCGACTCCAGCCCTTGATCCGGAGCAGATTGCGCCATCCGAGGACGGGTGGATGGACCCCGCCCCAGAGGCCGCACACTCAGCGGCGATAGAGCCAAATACTGACTTCACCTCTTACGAGACCTATGTTGCCGGACCTTTGGATTCGTCCCTGGCCACGGTCTCCGAACCGCCTGCGTTCGTACCTATCAAATCTGATTGGGTGCCGATCACGGAGTTTTCCTCCGCGGATATCTTTCAGCACTCGCCCTTGGGTGATGTGCTAAATTCATTAAGGTTTCTCTCCTTGTCAGGAGGCCCTTGGCCGAACTATGTCCGGCTCGAGTGGGAAGTGGACGACGAAGAAACTCGTTTCCACCCACCACCCACTTAATAGTCACTGTCGACGACTTAACCGACATGCTTGATTTCGGCTCCGAAGACATCGACGGTATGGACAACGATGGGGGAGACGAACAGGAACCACCGCCCGCAGGGCGCCGGACTGCCACTTCATCACATGATATATACATGGTGGATACACCCAAAGAAAATGATGACGAGGAATGGGAGGAAGCAACAAAGGACAATTCCCTCGAGAAGCAACCAAAGCGACGGCGTAAGCGCCGCTCCAAATCCCGCCCCGGCAAAAACAATGATAATAGTGCAAGAAAGAGTAACACCCCCGTCCCCCCCAAAGGAGACAACGACCACATGAACCCAGCAGTGGAGCAGGGTGAACCAGCGGACGGCGAACATAGTACGGAGCCGCTGTCCGGTCATGACGACCCCGAGGGTAAAACTCATCAACCTGTCCCCGGAGACATGAATAGTCCGGACGGTGATGCACACATCATCCCTAAAAGACACTTGGAACAAGAGAACCTTCCTAAAAGGCTCATTAAAACCGCGCGGAGCCTGAAGAAGCAGAAGCAAAGGCTTAAGACCGTGCAAAATACGCTCAACAGCAGATGGAATAAAGTGCTTGACACGGAAGAAAAGTACGGCGGTAATCGCCACAGAAAAAGCTATCCAAAGTGCAAGTTGTTGCCTGAATTCGACGATGAGGCCTTAGAGCCCACTCAGCCGGAAAATAAAATGGCCGATCAACTAGACTGGCCACCCCGTGGCTGTGACAGGGTGGCTAACAATGACACACACAAGTCAGCACACGACCTACGTGACGACCTACACAAAAAAGCCAGTTTGACCAGGTCAATTTACGGACCTAGGAAGCGTGTTCCGGCACAGAATCATCGCTGCCCAAATAACTATACTGACAGAATAATAGTTTGGAATCAAAAGCGAACACTACAACCATCAGACACACCCAAATACTGGGGTGCCGCGCACCCCCTATGCTTCACCGACGAGGTACTAGATCATGAATTCCCAGAAGGATTCAAACCCATGAACATAGAGTCATACGATGGAACAACAGGCCCTGGGATCTGGATTGAGGACTTTATCCTTCACATCCACATGGCTCGTGGTGATGATCTCCACGCCATCAAATACTTGCCCTTAAAGTTGAAAGGACCATCTAGACGCTGGTTGAAAAGCCTCCCCGAAAACTCAATTAGAAGTTGGGAAGAGCACGAGGACGCTTTCAGGGCTAATTTTCAAGGGACCTATGTCCGAACTCCGGATGCAGACGATTTGAGTCACATAATTCAACAACCCGAAGAGTTAGCCAGAAAGCTTTGGAACAGATTCCTCACTAAGAAGAATCAAATTGTCGATTGCCCGGACGCCAAAGCCTTAGCGGCTTTCAAACATAGTGTCCGGGACGAATGGCTTGCCAGACACCTCGGCCAAGAAAAACCAAGGACAATGGCAGAGCTAACAAGCCTCATGACCCGCTTTTGCGCGGGCGAGGATAGTTGGCTGGCCCGCAGTGGCACCAATGACCCAAGCACATCTGAAGTCAGGGATGGCAATGGAAAACCATGACACAATAAAAGCAAGCATCGAAGCAACGAAGACAGCCTAGACAACACGGCGGTAAACGCCGGATTCAGGGGCTCTCGACCCGGTTAACGGAAAAAGCCATTCAAAGGCAGCAAAGATGGACTGTCCAGCCTAAACAAGATTCTGGACAGATTATGTCAGATTCACGGCACCTCCGGTAAACCTGCAAATCACACCAACAGAGAATGCTGGGTCTTTAAGCAGGCCGGCAAGCTAAACGCCGAACACAAGGGGAGGGAGACACCAAGTGAAGACGAGGATGAGCCTCACCAACAAAACACTGGGGGACAGAAAAAATTCCCACCAGAAGTCAAAACAGTGAACATGATTCACGTAACGAACAGGAGGAGCACATGCGCACTCCGAGATGTATACACCGTAGAGCCCGTTACCCCCAAGTTCAACCCTTGGCCGGCCTGCCCAATCACTTTTGATCGCAGGGATCACCCGACTAGTATCCGACATGGAGGATTAGCTGCCTTGGTACTAGACCCAATAATTGACGGATACCATCTCACCCGAGTCCTGATGGATGGCGGCAGTAGTCTTAATCTGATATATCAAGACACAGTCCGCAAAATGGGGATAGACCCAACAAGAATCAGCCAAAGCAATACTACCTTTAAAGGAGTAGTACCAGGCCCAGAGGCCCGCTGCACGGGCTCTATAGTACTAGAGGTTGTATTCGGTTCTCCCGACAACATCCGAAGCGAAGAATTAACCTTCGACATCGCTCCATTCCGAAGCGGCTATCAAGCACTACTCGGAAGAACAACCTTCGCTCGTTTTAATGCAATAACGCATTACGCTTATCTTAAGCTTAAGATGCCCGGTCCACGTGGCATCATCATAGTTAGCGGAAACTCAGAGCGTTCCTTACATGCGGAGGAAAGTACGGCGGCTTTCGCAGTCGAACACAGAACGACCCCTCCATCCAAAATAAATGATCGGTCATCAAGACCACGGACACGGCTAGACGAGTTCGGCACACCCCTCGCTGTAACAGTTCAGATAAACCAAAGATTGGGTCGATGGATATACCCCCATAGGTGGCGCTAGGGGCTTCCCGCATAAAAGGACTATAGTTCGGTTTGACCTTACTTAGATTGAATTTCCATGGTCTATTAATAATAACCAATTTTCTGCACATAGACTTTCACCTGGGTTTTCTCTCTCTTGCAGATGACAATCGTGCTACACCCTTCCAGGACATGACACAATGGAGACACAGGCGCAGACGTGCAGCAGGACCCCGCTCAAAGGTTTCTTTTTAGATTAAGACCCTGTGTAAACCTTCCTCACTGTCTCTTATTGCTTCATGCTCTCTGGATGCTTAGCACAACCGAGAGGGATGCTGACGTTATTGGCATTTTCGCCACGTCAGACTGATGCACGTACCTGGAAATTCAGGGTTCATTATCAAGGGCTTTGCTCCGCCTGATATATGTTGTAAAGTCCGAATACCTTAGGGAGTGTTCGGCGTCGCGAGTTTGGCCTTATATGCATCAACTCCGAATCATGTCTTTGGTCAAATGTTAGGTTTGCTCAGCTCCCATGTTTTTCTACCTTACGTTCCGCTCTATCGGCTAAGGTGGCACCGGGAGAACTACTGCGATTATGCCCTGGTTCATCTAGATGAGAACCTCAATAGAGAAAGCCGAAAACTGACTATCATCAAAAAGTGCGAGACTGGTCAACCACTCGAGGACTCAGTGGAATCTTCGCGATTCCTCCGCATTAACGAAAGACCGGTTTCCCGGTCATGTTTGTACGTGCACCATATTCGGATAAGCGCGGAAGTACCAGGGGCTATATAGTAGCCCCACTGTCAAACTCCTATGGCTAAGTGAAAGTGTTAAAGCAATATAGTCCGATTGCCTTGTTCGCCGCGCTATCACCTCCTTCATGGACCAAGACGTTGGATCAAGTGTGAATACGTGCTTTTCCGAACACCCCTGCATTATGTGCGTGGGGGCTGAAGCCGACGACCGCAAACTTTCAGGTTATATACTTACATAAACGGCCGCACAGGAGGCATCATAATACCTCCAGGCAATAAAAATAGCCTGTATAATTCAAATAATACTATTTTTACAATGGGGATACATGTCACTCGAACATGATACTCTTCGAGCACTGAGCCTCTATTAAACGAGCGCCTTTTAGGACTTCTTATAAATAGTGCTTGGCCGAGACCTTGCCTATGGCCGGACCCTGGGTTGCAATAGCGGTGGCATCCATCTCTGCCCGGTATGTCTTAACACGGGCAAGAGCCATCCGCGCACCCTCTATGCACGCCGACCTCTTTACGGCATCGATATGCTGCACAGCACCAAGGAATCGTTGCACTAAACCAAAATAACTATTCGGCTTTGGTCCTTCCAGCCAAAGATGATCCACGACAGACCTCATGGTAAGCCCGGACAACCTATGGAGCTCAGCCCACTCAGCCATTTGCTCATTTAACAGCAGCGGACGTGTCGGAGCACTGAACTGCGACCAGAACAACTTCTCTACTTCGTGATCTTCTTGATCTTTGAAAAACACAGTCGCATTAGCATCACTCATTGCCAAGTCCGCATACGCGTCTACAGCACTCCATAATCGATCCAGAGGGGCATACTTCAGATCTCAGAACTTCGTCTGCAACAAAAAGGGCTTCCCAGCCATGGTATCTCTGGCTTGATGGAGCTCCTCCTCTGCCGCTCTAATTTTAGAACGGGTTTCCTTGGCTGCCTCCACGGCTCTCTTCAGGTCAGTCGCTCTCACTTGGCTTTCCTTTTCAAGAAGCTCATATTGGCCGGCAGCATGTTTCAGCTCAACAGTCATCTTGGCTATTTCATCTTCGCTCTTGCGATGAGCAGCCTGTTCGGCTCTTAAGTCTTCGGACGCCTTTAGGGCAGCCGCATCACTTCTCCTGGCTTGTTCCTTCAATCGGGCAAGTTCCGCCCGAAGGGTCTCCACGGCGGCAGCTCCATCTGCAGTCAAAACCTATTATAGATACTAGCATCATGCTCCTCTTAATACTTGCTGACCACCTGAAAATACATACCCTGTGCCTCGTCAAGCCGCTTGTTCACAAGCACAATGTCGGCATCTGCCGCGTCCAGTTGTCGGCTTAGTCCGGCCAACTCAGCAGTCCGGCCAGCCACCAGACCATCCGCTGCCTGCACATGAAAGCAACGCAATCATTACCTGGGACTATGATCCTCTGTTTGCCGCCTCGGGACCGTAACCAGAGTCTCAGGGGCTACTATCTGTATAGAGCACACCTAGCGTGTGCGGTACCATCAATTTTTTTGCGTACCTCAAAGCCTCTTAGCAGGCTCGTAAAAGCTTCATGTAGCCCACTTTTGGCGGATGAGATCCTCTCAACCACTATACCCATTAAAGTACGATGCTCCTTCGAGATAGCCGCTCGCTCCAAAAGACTCGTCAGCACGTCCGGTTGCACACCAGACAATCCCGGACTCTTTCTGTTACTCCCCTTGGGAGCTGAATACTCTGGACTTCGGGTGGCCGAAGGGTTACATTCTGGCCTTGGCGGACCAGGAGAAATCCTCCGTGATGACACGTCAGGGTCATCCGCCCCAGGAGGCGGGGAGACAAGGGGAGGCGTTTCGCTCTCCATCATCTCCGGAAGAAGATCCCCCGAAGACGAACTCTGTCGGAAGAGCTACGATCCGGACTGCAAGACATACGTCTCGGTTATTGTCCGTGGAGATAAAGCAAAATGCATTTACCAAAAGTACTTTTGTTCACTTACAGCTCGGTGGAGGGCTGGTCCCCTTGTGGGCACTGTGCGGAAGGAACGCCCTCCAGGTCAGGCCCGCTGGCGAGGGTTTCTTATCTCGTTTGGAAACCCTTGTTTCCAAGTCTTCAAGAGCAGTCCTTTTCCTTCCTAGGGGAGAGGGAATTTCAGATTCTTCTCCCCGATTATCCTCCTCCGTGGAGGTACTAATTCCCCCGGTTTGGACGAGTAATGCATGAGGCTCGCTTTCGGCTTCTTCGTCTCTCCCTTTATCTTCCCCTGAGTGCACTTGATAAGGTGCGTACTCCAGCATCCTAGCTAGTACAGGATCCGGCGAGCCCTCGGGAAGGGGGGCTGAACACCTGATCATCTTTGCCTTTCTTACCCAGTCCTGGCCAGGAGCAATTCTTTCAGAATTATGTTATGGCAAATGAAAAGACAGTGTGTTCGGTCGTGGAAATACTTACCTGGGTATCTGGACGATTACAGTTGAGACCCACATCCTCGGTGGTGTCCGGACACTTTATTCGTGATCCGAAGAACAATCCATACATATCTTTGAGCGTTACGCTGAAGAACTGCTGAATAGTTCGCGGTCCTTCCGGGTTGAACTCCCACATACGGAGAGATCTACGATGGCATGGCAGGACCCGATGAACTAGCATAACTTGCATTACTTTGACGAGACCGACATCCCTCTTGAGGAGATCTCAGATGCGACTTTGCAATGTCGGCATGTCATTAACCGGCCCCCAGTCTAGCCCCTTGTTGACCAATGACGCCAGTTGTGGTGGGGGCCCGAACAGAAGGCGGGGGCAGCCACCCACTTATTACTTCGGGGAGCTATGATGTAAAACCACTCCCGCTGCCATAAGTTGGATATCTCCGGGAAGGAACCCTTTGGCCATGGGGCATCGATGCCTTTGCTTATTGTGGCACCTCCGCATTCTGCGTGTCGCCCGTCGATCATCTTCGGCTTCACATTGAAGCTCTTGAGCCATAAGCCGAAGTGTGGGGTGATGCGGAGGAAGGCCTCACATACGACGATAAACAACGAGATGTGAAGAATGGAATCCGGAGCTAGATCGTGGAAGTCGAGCCCATAATAGAACATGAGCCCTCTGACGAAGGGATCAAGGCTAAAGCCTAGCCCTCGGAGGAAGTGGGAAACAAATATGACACTCTCGTTGGGTTCGGGAGTAGGGATGGCCTGTCCTCAGGCAGGCAGCCTGTGCGAGATTTCGGCGGTTAGATACCTGGCCTCCCTTAGCTTCTTGATGTCCTCCTCTGTGACAGAGGAAGCCATCCACCGGCCCTAAAGGTTGGATTCGGACATGATTGAAGGTCCAAAGCGCTTTGCCTCAGCCTCATGTGTTGGAACTCGGGGTGGGGGAAGGGAGGGATTGAGCACGAGAAGAAAAGGACATGCTTTGGCCCCTTTATAAAGAGGGCTAATATCAAGCGTCCTTTGCGTGGCCGTTCGACGAGCACGATTGGGTTACCCACACCCGTATTGATGAGAATCCCGTGATAAGGGGACACGATCTCTGCTTCGACAACACGTGCCAATAAAACCGCCTCGCAACACGTGCAGTGGCTGGTTGAGAAAAACGGTTCGAATAATGACCGGGGCCAGGGCATGATGTCACGTTATGAAAAGTTGTCAGCAGATTAGATTTGTGGAAATATTATACTCTCTATGATGGTATGTGGAATTTGTTTTGCAGAGCCAGACACTATCCTTATGTTAAAAATCTTCTATGGGGTATTCGGAGGAGGAACCCGCCTTGCAATGCCGAAGACAATCTGCGCGCCAGACTCATCGTCATTGAAGCCTGGTTCAGGGGCTACTGAGGGAGTCCTAGATTAGGGGGTCCTTGAACAGCTGGACTATATCCCTTGGATGGACTATTGGACTATGAAGATACAAGATTGAAGACTTCGTCCCGTGTTCGGATGGGACTCTCCTTTGCGTGGAAGGCAAGCTTGGCGATTCGGATATATAGATATCCTTCCTTGTAACCGACTCTGTGTAACCCTATCCCCCTCCGGTGTCTATATAAACCGGAGGGTTTTAGTCCGTAGGACAACAACAATCATACCATAGGCTAGCTTCTAGGGTTTAGCCTCTCCGATCTCGTGGTAGATCAACTCTTGTAATACTCATATCATCAAGATCACTCAAGCAGAAAGTAGGGTATTACCTCCATCGAGAGGGCCCGAACCTGGGTAAACATTGTGTCCCCCGCCTCCTATTACCATCTGCCTTAGACGCACAGTTCGGGACCCCCTACCCGAGATCCGCCGGTTTTGACACTGACAACAGTGATGGTGATGTGATCCGCACAGGGCTTCGCCTAAGCACTACGTGAATATGACCGGAGGAGTAAACTGTGGAGAGAGATGCTGCACACAGCTTAGAACAATTGGTGTGTCTCCAAGGGTTGCCATTCCCATGTATATAAAGGAGGGAGAGGAGGAGGCCGGCCACCAGGGGCGCGCCAAGAGGGGGAGTCCTACTAGGACTCCAGTCCTAATAGGATTTGCCCCCTTTTTCCTTCTCATGGAGGGGAAAGAGGGAAGGGAGAGGGAAGAGGAGAAGGAAAGGAGGGCGCACCCCCTCCCCTAGTCCAATTCGGACTCCCTATGGGAGGGGGCGCGGCCACCCCTTGTGGGCTGCCTCCCCTCTCCCCTATGCCCCATGTAAGCCCATTACTTTCCCCGGGGGGGGGGGGGTCCGGTAACCCCTCGGTACTCCGATAAATATCTGAAACGTCCCGAAACCATTCCAGTGTCCAAATACTATCGTCCAATATATCAATCTTTACCTCTCGAATATTTTGAGACTCCTCGTCATGTCCATGATCTCATGTGGGACTCCGAACAATCTTCGATCACCAAAACACATAACTCATAATACAAATCGCCATCAAACATTAAGCGTGCGGACCCTACGGGTTCAAGAACTATATAGACATGACCGAGACACATCTCTGATCAATAACCAACAGTGGAACCTAGATGCTCATATTGGTTCCTACATATTCTATGAAGATCTTTATCCGTCAAACCGCACTAACAACGTACATCATTCCCTTTTATGTTATTTACCCCAGATTCGATCGTTGGTATCCTCATAACTAGTTCAATCTCGTTACTGGCAAGTCTCTTTACTCGTTCCATAATGCAACATCTCGTAACTAACTCCTTAGTCACATTGCTTGAAAGGCTTATAGTGATGTGCATTACTGAGAGGGCCCAGAGATACCTCTCCGATACACGGAGTGACAAATCCTAATCTTGATCTATGCCAACCCAACAAACACCTTCAGAGACACCTGTAGAGCATATTTATGATCTCCCAGTTACATTGTGATGTTTGATAGCACACAAGGTGTTCCTCCGGTATTCGGGAGTTGCATAATCTCATAGTCAGAGGAATATGTATAAGTCATGAAGAAAGCAATAGCAATAAAACTTAACGATCATTATGCTAAGCTAAATGATGGATCTTGTCCATCACATCATTCTCCTAATGATGTGCCCCGTTCATCAAATGACAACACATGTCTATGGTTAGGAAACTTAACCATCTTTGATTAACGAGATAGTCTAGTAGAGGCTTACCCGAGACATGGTGTTTTGTCTACGTATCCACACATGTATCAAGTTTCTGGTTAATACAATTCTAGCATGAATAATAAAAATTTATCATGATATAAGGAAATATAAAATTACAACTTTATTATTGCCTCTAGGGCATATTTCCTTCAGTCTCCCACTTGCACTAGAGTCAATAATCTATTTCACATCGCCAGTTGATTTAACACCAATAGTTCACATCACCGTGTGATTAACACCCATAGTTCACATCGCCATGTGACCAACACCCAAAGGGTTTACTAGAGTCAATAGACTAGTTCACATCACCATGTGATTAACACCCAAAGAGTACTAAGGTGTGATCATGTTTTGCTTGTGAGAGAATTTTAGTCAACGGGTCTGCCACATTCAGATCTATATGTATTTTGCAAATTTCTATGTCTACAATGCTCTGCATGGAGGTACTCTAGCTAATTGTTCCCACTTTCAATATGTATCCAGATTGAGACTCAAAGTCATCCACATTGGTGTTAAAGCTTGCATCGACATAACTCTTTATGATGAACTCTTTATCACCTCCATAACCGAGAAATATTTCCTTAGTCCTCTAAGGATAATTTTGACCGCTGTCCAGTGATATACTCCTAGATCACTATTGTACCCTTTTGCCAAACTCATGGCAAGGTACACAATAGGTTTGGTATACATCATGGCATGCTTTATAGAACCTATGGCTGAGGCATAGGGAATGACTTTCATTCTCTCTCTATCTTCTACCGTGGTCAGGTTTTAAGTCTTACTTAACTTCATACCTTACAACTCAGGCAACACTAGTAGAAAAAGGGCCTAATGTTTAGCTCATTAGTCCCGGTTTGTATTTGAGCTGGCACTAATGTGACCATTAGTGTCGGTTCCAATGGCTAAGCGGGCCGCTCTCATTAGTACCGGTTCATTGCGAACCTATAGCACCGGTTCGTGCCACGAACCGGTGCTAAAGAGAGTGGTGGAAGGATGTTGTCAGTTTGAGGCCCCTCCAACACCTTTAGTACCGGTTCGTGCCACGAACCGGTACTAAAGGTCATCCTATATAAACCCTTCGTCCACCCACGATCTTGCTCGCTCTGTTTTTCCCCTTTCCACTCTCCTCTCTGTTCTTCCCCTCTTCCTCGAGCTCATCACACATTTTGCCCAAATTTTGTCAAGATTTGAAGGCCCCCATCCATTCAAGTGATCACAAAGGTAAGCAATTTGTCCTTTCATCTCTCATTGTTAGATTAGCTCTTGCAATGCTTTATATAGTGATTAATTTGTGGGTTTTAGTATTTTGGGAGGAATTATATGTGGTAGTTTATTTGATTTATATGCAATTTGAGCTCAAAATAACTCTTAGTTTGCATATGTAGGTGTGGTTTACTTAGTGCCTCCCCGTCTCCGTCCTAACCACCACCGATCATCTGCACCGTCCCGTCACCAGCACCACCTTGTGGTGAGCCTCTTGTTCTTATCTTTTTTATATAAAAAAATCATGTTTGTGTGATTTAGATATATAGTTACTTGTATAACTATCTTACCCGTACGTTGTTTGTTATTCATAGTGCCATGGTTATATCCGTCCCCGTCGGCCCTCGTTCGGGTTATAATTCAAATGTGGTATATTTTCTTTTATAACTATTTGTTGCATTTCGTTTTTATGAAAAATTATGCCCATCAAGTTGACATAGGTATTTTTATCTAGGAGGTATGTGAATCAGAAATTCCAACCGACCCTATTGTCGAGAGGTTAAATTTAGTTGAAAGAGAAAACAAGTATTTGAAAGAAACATTGAAAAGAATTGAGTGGGAGAAGATGGAATTGGAGTTGTATGTTGCCGATGCCGTCGATGATCACAAGATCAAGATGGAAAAAATGCGCCTGAAGATTAGAAAGATTAGAAAATATGCCATTGATAGTGAGGCTTGGTATCATTATGCTGTTGGATCAATTGTTACCTTAGTTGCGATCTTGATAGCATTTGTTGTTGCATTTAAATGCTTTAGCTAGAGAGTTATTTATATGTTTGTTTTATGAGAATAAGTGTTGTATGAACTTTATGTATGAACTTGTATTAATTTAGTCTATTCGGTGCTGGTAATGAAGATGAGCCGGCAATGGATGTACGATGACCGATGCTCTCCCCAGTTCATTGATGGCGTGCATACTTTTCAGTTTGCAGCTCAGGCAAACTAGCGGGTGGATGGTTTTATGCCTTGTCCATGTGTTGGCTGTAAGAATGATTACAATTACTCTAACTCAAGAACCATTCACGTCCACCTATTTGAGTCCGGTTTCATGCCCCACTATAATGTTTGGACCAAGCATGGAGAAAGAGGGGTTATGATGGAAGACAATGAAGAAGAAGAGGACGACGATAGCTACCCTGGCCATGGGTTCCCTGAAGACGATGATACAACAATGGGGGAAGAAGCTGAGCCGGCAATGCGGGAAGAATCTGAGCCGGAAATGCGAGAAGAAGCTGAAGAAGAGGCATCAGATGAGCCAGCTGATGATCTAGGTCGGGCCATTGCCGATGTAGAGAGAAACTGCGCAAGTGAAAAGGATAAGAAGAAGTTGCAGCGCATGTTAGAGGATCACAAGAAATTGTTGTACCCGAATTGCGAAGCTGACAAGAAAAAGCTGGGCACCACATAGGAATTGCTGCAATGGAAGGCATAGAATGGTGTATCTGACAAGGGATTTGGAAAGTTGGTGGTAATGTTAAAGAATATGCTTCCAAAGGACAAAAAATTGCCCGAGAGTAGGTACAAAGCAAAGAAGGCTGTCTACCCTCTAGGGTTAGAGGTGCAGAATATACATGCATGCCTGACGACCCACAAGTATAGGGGATCTATCGTAGTCCTTTCAATAAGTAAGAGTGTCGAACCCAACGAGGAGCAGAAGGAAATGATAAGCGGTTTTCAGCAAGGTATTCTCTGCAAGTACTGAAATAAGTGGTAACAGATAGTTTTGTGATAAGATAATGTGTAACGAGCAACAAGTAACAAAAGTAAATAAAGTGCATCAAGGTGGCCCAATCCTTTTTGTAGCAAAGGACAAGCCTGGACAAATTCTGATATAAGGAAAAGCGCTCCGGAGGACACATGGGAATATCGTCAAGCTAGTTTTCATCACGTTCATATGATTCGCGTTTGGTACTTTGATTGACATGTGGGTGGACCGGTGCTTGGGTGCTGTTCTTACTTGAACAAGCATCCCACTTATGATTAACCTCTATTGCAAGCATTCACAACTACAACAAAAGTATTAAGGTAAACCTAACCATAGCATGAAACATATGGATCCAAATCAGCCCCTTACGAAGCAACGCATAAACTAGGGTTTGAGCTTCTATCACTATAGCAACCCATCATCTACTTATTACTTCCCAATGCCTTCCTCTAGGCCCAAATAATGGTGAAGTGTTATGTAGTCGATGTTCACATAACACCACTAGAGGCTAGACAACATACATCTTATCAAAATATCGAACGAATACCAAATTCACATGACTACTAATAGCAAGACTTCTCCCTTGTCCTCAGGAGCAAACGTAACTACTCACAAAGCATATTCATGTACATAATCAGAGGGGTAATAATATGCATAAAGGATCTGAACATATGATCTTCCACCAATTAAACCAACTAGCATCAACTACAAGGAGTAATTAACACTACTAGCAACCTACTAGCACTAATCCCGGACTTGTAGACAAGAATTGGATACAAGAGATGAACTAGGGTTTTGAGATGAGATGGTGCTGATGAAGATGTTGATGGAAATTGCCCTCTCCCGATGAGAGGAGCGTTGGTGATGACGATGGCGATGATTTCCCCCTCCGGGAGGGAAGTTTCCCCGGTAGAACAGCTCTGCCAGAGCTCTAGATTGGA
Source organism: Triticum dicoccoides (assembly GCF_002162155.2). Taxonomy (NCBI): domain Eukaryota; kingdom Viridiplantae; phylum Streptophyta; class Magnoliopsida; order Poales; family Poaceae; genus Triticum; species Triticum dicoccoides. The sequence goes on from NC_041386.1 coordinate 432,881,110, forward strand.
TCCGCCAAGGTTCTGCCTCGTGGCGGCGGAGTTTCGTCCTGAAAGGTTGCTTCTTAATTTTTTCTCAACGAAAGACTTCATATAGGAGAAGATGGTCATCGGAGAGCCACCAGGGGGCCCACGAGGTAGGGGGCGCGCCCTAGGGAGGGGGCGCCCCCACCCTTGTGGAAAGGGTGTGGGCCCCCTGGTCTTCATCTTTGGCGAGGATTTTTCATTATTTATTATAAGGTATTCCGTGGAGTTTCAGGACTTTTGGAGTTGTGCAGAATAGGTCTCTAATATTTGCTCCTTTTCCAGCCCATAATTCTAGCTGCCGGCATTCTCCCTCCTTATGTAAACCTTGTAAAATAAGAGAGAATAGCCATAAGTATTGTGACATAATGTGAAATAACAGCCCATAATGCAATAAATATCGATATAAAAGCATGATGCAAAATGGACGTATCAACTCCCCCAAGCTTAGACCTCGCTTGTCCTCAAGCGAAAGCAGATAACAATAAATATGTCCCCATTTTTAGAGGTAGAGGCGTTGATAAAAATAAAATACGGACATGAGGGCATCATGATTATTCTCATAACAGCAACATACATAGATATTGTCATATGATTACTTATGTTCAAGTGATGATCTATTCACAATGCAAACGTATGAATCAGAAGCCTTATTGAGAACCAACAAACTATAACCTCAGTCATTGAAGCAATTGCAATTTATCATAACATCAGAAAGAGTCTATGTCAGAGCTAAAAAGCAAGTACACATAGTCAACTATCATCTAGTCCTTCATAATTGCTAACACTCGCGCAATACTTGTGGTTACGGAGTTTTAATCGGACACAGAGAAAGATAGGGGCTTATAGTTTCGCCCCACAACCTTTTTACCTCAAGGGTAATGTCAAAAACAGTAACTCATGCCCCCCTACATCCAATTATATATATATATATATATATATATATATATATATATATATATATATATATATATATATCAGGTTCTTTCCAACATGCTGGGCTTGCCAAAGGATAAAATGAAAAAGGGAGAGGTGAAGATCACCATGACACTTGCATAAGGTAGAAGATAATAATAAAAGATAGGCCCTTCGCAGAGGGAAGCAGCGGTTGCCATGCGCTTTTATGGTTGGATGCACAAAATCTTAATGCGAAAGAACGACACTTTATATTGCCCCTTGTGATATGAACCTTTATTATGCAGTTTGTCTCTTTTATTACTTCCACATCACAAGATCGTATAAAGCTTATTTCTCCCACACCAATCATACATATTTAGAGCAATTTTTATTGCTTTGCACCGATGACAACTTACTTGAAGGATCTTACTCAATCCATAGGTAGATATGGTGGACTCTCATGGCAAAACTGGTTTAAGGGTATTTGGAAGCACAAGTAGTATCTCTACTTGGTGCTGAGAATTTGGCTAGCATGAGGGGGAAAGGCAAGCTCAACATGTTGGATGATCCATCACAACATACTTTATCTCAGATATAAGAAAACATAACCCATTATGTTGTCTTCCTTGTCCAACATCAACTCTTTAGCATGTCATATTTTGATGAGTGCTCCCAATCATAAAAGATGTCAATAATAGTATATTTATATGTGAAACCTCTCTTTCCTTATTACTTCCTATTAATTGCAACGATGACCAAAGCTATGTCTGCCAACTCCCAATAACTTTTAATCATCACACTCTTTCTATGTGAAGTCATTACTATCAATAAGATCAATATGAACTTTTGTTTCTTCTTATTCTTTTTCTATTTTCTTTTATTCACCCAAGATCATAGCAAGAAAATCAAGCCCTTGACTCAACACTAATCTTTATTATATAGCTCACGGACTCGATTACATAGAGAGATCATAAAGCAAAACTTAAAACTAGATCATGCCATAAACTTTATTCTACTAGATCAAAATACTACTAATAGGATCGAACTAAGGAAAACGGTAAAGATAGGAGTTGTGATTGTGATACGATACCGGGGAACCTCCCCCAAGCTTGGCAGTTGCCAAGGGGAATGCCCATACCCATGTGATTATATCTCCTTCTTTGTTGTTGGTGAAGTATTCTTTGCGATGATTCCTCTCAGGATACGATTCTCCTCCTCGAGCTTGTTGACTTGCTTCTTGAGGTCCATTGTTTCCTTACGAAGCTTTCCTGTGACGGCTAAAGCTCCTTGCACCCAAGGGTGTTTCATAGCTGCGGGAGAACAAGTGAGACTCCTCTTCATATTTTCATAAGAAAGAAATCTAACATTGGAAGGGATAACCGAGTTTGGAATAGCTGAGCTCTGTAGTTCCCCCATCGTGAACCCAGCTCGGAAGCGAGAGGTGACTTCTTGATCCTCCATGGCATCTACCCTCATTAGGTCATCCTTCATCACATCCTCCGTTGCTGGCCCAAAGTGGTCAGGGTCGCCATTTGCCCTTGGTTCTGGTGCCGGATTAGATACCCAGCTCTCCCCGACTGACTCTTGAGAAGACATCTTGCTCTAATCTGCAGCACCAACAGCTCAAAACAAAAACACAAGATATTTGCGTGATACGGGAGTCAAAATCTTCGGGACAATATATAATGAACTTTTACCGACCAAAATACGTATCATGCAAGACAACGGAGTCCGGAAGGCACACGAGGTGCTCACGAGGTAGGGGGCACGCCCAGGGGGGTAGGGCGCGCCCTCCTCCCTCGTGGGGCCCTCGTGTCCTTCCCGGACTGCTACTTAATTTTCTATTTTTCTAAATATTCCAAAACGGAGAAATATTGCCTTAAAAATTGTTTTGGAGTCGGTTTACTTACCGTACCACATACCTATTCCTTTTCGGAGTCTGAAATGTTCTGGAAGGTGTCCCTTATGTATTCCTCCGGGGTTACGGTTTCAATAATATTGATTTCAACATTTATGGGATTACCTGAGATATAATGTTTAAGTCTCTGACCGTTTACCACCTTCGGATTTGTGCCTTCGAAGTTGTTGATTTTTATGGCACCGGAACGATAGACCTCCTCGATAACATAGGGGTCTTCTCATTTAGAGAGAAGTTTTCCTGCAAAAAATCTTAAACGAGAGTTGTATAGCAATACATAATCACCTACATTAAACTCACGCTTTTGTATCATTTTGTCATACCATCTTTTAACCTTTTCTTTAAACAACTTGGCATTTTCATAAGCTTGGGTTCTCCATTCATCAAGTGAGCTAATATCAAATAACCTCTTTTCACCAGCAAGTTTGAAATCATAATTGAGCTCTTTAATAGCCCAATATGCCTTATGTTCTAGTTCGAGAGGTAAGTGACATGCTTTTCCATATACCATTTTATACGGAGACATACCTATAGGATTTTTATATGCAGTTCTATAGGCCCATAATGCATCATCAAGTTTCTTGGACCAATTCTTTCTAGACCTATTGAAAGTCTTTTGCAAAATTAATTTGAGTTCTCTATTACTCAATTCTACTTGACCACTAGACTGTGGGTGATACGGAGATGCAATTCTATGATTGACGTCATATTTAGCAAGCATTTTTATGGAAATCACCATGAATAAAATGTGAACCACCATCAGTCATTAAATATCTAGGGACTCCAAACCTCGGAAAAATAACTTCTTTAAGCATTTTAAAAGAAGTTTTATGATCAGCACTACTAGTTGGAATAGCTTCTACCCACTTAGTAACGTAATACACAACAGCTAAAATATGTGTATATCCATTAGAGGCAGGAAAAGGTCCCATATAATCAAAGCCCCAAACGTCAAACGGTTCAATAACAAGTGAATAATTCATAGGCATTTCTTGACGTCTACTAATATTACCAATTCTTTGACATTCATCACAAGATAGGACAAACTTACGGGCATCCTTGAAGAGAGTAGGCCAATAAAAACTGGATTGCAATACCTTATGTGCAGTTCTATCTCCCGCGTGGTGTCCTCCATAAGTTTCGGAGTGGCACTTGCGTAGGATCGTTCCTGTTCATGCTTAGGTACACAACGTCTAATAACACCATCTACTCCTTGTTTATAAAGATATGGGTCATCCCAAAAGTAATGTCTCAAATCATAGAAGAACTTTTTCTTTTGTTGGTATGTGAAGCTAGGTGGTATAAATTTAGCAACTATGTAATTAGCATAATCAGCATACCAAGGTGTACTACGAGAAGTACTTATGACATTTAATTCTTCATCAGGAAAGCTATCATCAATAGGTAGTGGGTCATCAAGGACATTCTCTAACCTAGATAAATTGTCTGCAACGGGGTTCTCAGCTCATTTTCTATCAACAATATGCAAATCAAATTCTTGTAGCAAGAGAATCCATCTAATAAGTCTAGGTTTAGCATCTTTCTTCTCCATAAGATATTTAATAGCAGCATGATCAGTGTGGATAGTTACTATAGAATCAACAATATAAGGTCTGAACTTATCACAAGCAAATACAACTGCTAAAAGTTCTTTTTCAGTAGTATCATAATTTCTTTGGCCATTGTTTAGAGTCTTACTAGCATAATGGATAACATTTAATTTCTTATCAACTCTTTGCCCTAGAACAGCACCTACGGCATAATCACTAGCATCACACATAATTTCAAAGGGTAAATTCCAATTAGGTGGCTGAACAATAGGTGCAGAGACTAATGCTTTCTTAAGTATTTTAAATGCTTCTACACAATCATCATCAAAGACAAATGGTATATCTTTTTGTAATAAATTATTCAGAGGCCGAGAAATTTTTGGGAAGTCCTTAATGAACCTCCTATAAAATCCAGCGTGACCAAGGAAACTTCTTACACCTTTGGTGTCCTTTGGACATGGCATCTTTTCAATAGCATCAACCTTGGCTTTATCAACTTCAATACCTCTTTTAGAAACTTTATGCCCCAAGACAATACCTTCATTAACCATAAAGTGGCACTTTTCCCAATTCAAGACAAGATTAGTTTCTTCACATCTCTGCAAAACTCGATCAAGATTGCTCAAGCAATCATCAAACGAAGATCCATAGACGAAAAAGTCGTCCATGAAAACCTCACAAATCTTTTCACAAAAGTCAGAGAATATAGCCATCATGCATCTTTGAAAGGTAGCAGGTGCATTACATAAACCAAAAGGCATACATCTATAAGCAAAAGTACCAAAAGGGCATGTAAAAGTAGTCTTTGATTGATCTTTAGCCGACACAGGTATTTGAGAGAAACTAGAATAACCATCTAGAAAGCAGTAATGTGTATGTTTGCATAATCTTTATAACATTTGATCGATAAAAGGTAAGGGCTAATGATCTTTCTTAGTAGCCTTATTTAATTTGCGGAAATCAATTACCATCCTATAAACTGTAATAATTCTTTGTGGAATCAATTCATCTTTATCATTAGGAACAACAATAATACCTCCCTTCTTAGGGACACTATGAACATGACTTACCCACTGACTATCAGCAACGGGATAAATTATACCTGCCTCCAGAAGCTTTAGTATTTCTTTTCTTACCACTTCTTTCATTTTAGGATTCAGACGTCGTTGAGGATCATGAACTGGTTTGACATCTGCCTCCAAATTTATTTTATGTTGAGATATAGTGGGGCTAATGCCCTTAAGATCATCAAGAGTATATCCAATAGCAGCATGGTGCTTCTTCAGAGTTTTCAATAATCTTTCTTCTTCATGCTCTGAAAGGTTAGCACTAATAATAACAGGATATATCTTCTTTTCATCAAGATAAGCATATTTAAGATTATCAAGCAACGGTTTAAGCTCAAACACGGGATCACCCTTAGGTGGAGGGAGATCCCCTAGGATTTCAACAGGAAAATTGTGTTTCAGAATAGGTTCCTATTTAAAGAATACTTCATCTATTTCCCTTCTTTCATTCATAAACATATCATTCTCATGGTCTAGCAAATATTGTTCTAAAGGATCACTAGGAGGTACGACAATAGAAGCAAGACCAATAATTTCATCCTTACTAGGCAATTCTTCTTCACGGTGTTGTTTACTAAATTTAGAGAAATTAAACTCATGAGTCATATCATCTAAGCCGACAGTAACAACATCCCTTGTGCAATCTATGGTAGCATTAACAGTATTTAAGAAGGGTCTACCAAATATAATGGGACAAAAGCTATCTTGTGGGGAACCAAGACAAAGAAAATCAGAAGGATATTTAGTTTTCCCACACAAGACTACAACATCTCTAACAATTCCCATTGGTGAAATAGTATCTCTATTAGCAAGTTTAATAGTAACATCAATTTCTTCTAACTCAACAGGTGCAATGTCATGCATAATTTCTTTGTATAAGTCAATAGGTATTGCACTAGCACTAGCGCCCATATCACATAAGCCATGATAACAATGTTCTCCTATTTTAATAGAAATAACAGGCACGCCTACCACAGGTCTATGTTTATCTTTAGCACAAGGTTTAGCAATTCTAGCATTTTCACCACAGAAGTGAATAACATGCTCATCAATATTATCAGACAAGAGATCTTTAACAATAGCAACATTAGGTTCAACTTTAACTTGTTCAGGAGGTATATAAGTTCTAATATTGCTTTTACAAACCACAGTTGAAGCTTTAGCATGATCCTTTATTCTAATAGGGAAAGGTGGTTTCTCATAATAAGAAGTGGGAACAATAGGATCATTATAAGTAATAGTCTTTTCTTCAACTTTAATAGGTGCAGCTACTTTTACTTCTATGGGAGGATGATATTTAAACCACTTCTCCTTAGGGAGATCAGCATAAGTAGCAAAGGATTCACAGAAAGAAGCTACTATCTTATAATCAAGTCCATATTTAGTGCTAAACTTATGGAAAATATCGGTATCCATAAAAGATTTAACAAAATCAAACTTAGGTGTCATACCTGACTCCTTACCTTTGTCGAGGTCCCAATCTTTAGAGTTGCGTTTAATTATATCCAATAAATCCCATCTAAATCCAATAGTCTTCATCATAAAAGAGCCAGCACAAGAAGTATCGAGCATGGTGCGATTATTTTTAGAAAGCCGAGCATAAAAATTCTGAAGAATTGTTTCTCTTGGGAGCTCATGATTGGGGCATGAATATAACATTGATTTAAGCCTCCCCCAAGCTTGATCGATGCTTTCTCCTTCACGAGGCCAAAAATTAAATATATAATTGCGGTCACGATGAACAAGATGCATAGGCTAATACTGTTGATGAAATTCCAATTTCAATCTTCTATAATTCCATGATTTCGTATCATCACATAGCCAATACCATATCAATGCGTCTCCCTTCAAAGATAAAGGGAAGACCTTCTTCTTAGCAACATCATCGGGTATACCCGCAAGCTTAAATAATCCACAAACTTCATCCACATATATTAGGTGTTCATCAGGATGCTTTGTTCCATCTCCTGTAAAAGGATTAGCTAGCAGTTTTGCTATCATACCCGAAGGATACTCATAAGGAATTTCATTTTCAGTAGGTTCAGTAGGTTGAGGAGCAACTCTTTGCTCTACTGGCCGGGGTGATGATACCCCGAACAAGCCCCTCAGAGGATTACTTTCCATAGTAACAAGTGATAGTAAATTTCAGCACACTATATAAATTTTTCCTTACCAAATTCCACCTACCAAAGGCGCTTCACTCCCCGGCAACGGCGCCAGAAAAGAGTCTTGATGACCCACAAGTATAGGGGATATATCGTAGTCCTTTCGATAAGTAAGAGTGTCGAACCCAATGAGGAGCAGAAGGAAATGATAAGAGGTTTTCAGCAAGGTATTCTCTGCAAGTACTAAAATAAGTGGTAACAGATAGTTTTGTGATAAGATAATGTGCAATGAGCAACAAGTAACAAAAGTAAATAAAGTGCAGCAAGGTGGCCCAATCCTTTTTGTAGCAAAGGACAAGCCTGGAAAAACTCTTATATAAGGAAAAGCGCTCCCGAGGACACATGGGAATATCATCAAGCTAGTTTTCATCACGTTCATATGATTCGCGTTCGGTACTTTGATAATTTGACATGTGGGTGGACCGGTGCTTGGGTGTTGTTCTTACTTGAACAAGCGTACCACTTATCGTTAACCTCTATTGCAAGCATCCGCAACTACAACAAAAGTATTAAGGTAAACCTAACCATAGCATGAAACATATGGATCCAAATCAGCCCCTTACGAAGCAACGCATAAACTAGGGTTTAAGTTTCTGTCACTCTAGCAACCCATCATCTACTTATTACTTCCCAATGCCTTCCTCTAGGCCCAAATAATGGTGAAGTGTTATGTAGTCGACGTTCACATAACATCACTAGAGGCTAGACAACATACATATTATCAAAATATCGAACGAATACCAAATTCACATGACTACTAATAGCCAGACTTCTCCCTTGTCCTCGGGAACAAACGTAACTACTCACAAAGCATATTCATGTTCATTATCAGAGGGGTAATAATATGCATAAAGGATCTGAACATATGATCTTCCACCAATTAAACCAACTAGCATCAACTACAAGGAGTAATTAACACTACTAGCAACCTACTAGCACCAATCCTGGACTTGTAGACAAGAATTGGATACAAGAGATGAACTAGGGTTTTGAGATGAGATGGTGCTGATGAATATGTTGATGGAGATTGCCCTCTCCCGATGAGAGGAGCGTTGGTGATGACGATGGCGATGATTTCCCCCTCCAGGAGGGAAGTTTCCTCGGCAGAACAGCTCTGCCGGAGCTCTAGATTGGATCCGCCAAGGTTTCGCCTCGTGGCGGCGGAGTTTCGTCCCGAAAGGTTGCTTCTTATTTTTTCTCGACGAAAGACTTCATATAGGAGAAGATGGTCATCAGAGAGCCACCAGGGGCCCACGAGTTAGGGGGCGCGCCCTAGGGGGGGCGCCCCCCACCCTCGTGGAAAGGGTGTGGGCCCCCTGGTCTTCATCTTTGGCGAGGATTTTTCATTATTTATTATAAGGTATTCCGTGGAGTTTCAGGACTTTTGGAGTTGTGCAGAATAGGTCTCTAATATTTGCTCCTTTTCTAGCCCAGAATTCCAGCTGCCGGCATTCTCCCTCCTTATGTAAACCTTGTAAAATAAGAGAGAATAGCCATAAGTATTGTGACATAATGTGAAATAACAGCCCATAATGCAATAAATATCGATATAAAAGCATGATGCAAAATGGACGTATCAATGTCCTAATGACTGCATCCTCTACCGCGGTGAGTACGCGAATTTGAACGCATGCCCTATATGCGGTGCATTGCGCTATAAGATCAGCCACGATGACCCTGGTGATGTCGAGGGCGAGCGCCCCAGGAAGAAGATTCCTGCCAAGGTGATGTGGAATGTGATACATATCCAGCATATCTATAATTTTTTATTGTTCCATGTTATTATATTATCTGTTTTGGATGTTTAATGGGTGTTATTATGCACTTTTATATTATTTTGGGGACTAACCTATTAACTGAAGGCTGGTATAAATTGCTGTTTTTTGCTTATTTCAGTGTTTCGTAGAAAAGGAATATCAAACGGAATGAAACCTTCATGAGGATCGTTTTTTGAACAAACGCAATCCAGGAGACTTGGAGTGGACGTCAAGGAAGCAGCGAGGAAGACACAAGGCAGGAGGGCGCGCCCCTGGGGGTGGGCACGCCCCCACCCTTGTGGGCCCCTCATGGCTACACCGACCTACTTCTTTCGCCTATATATACTCATATATCCTGAAAACATCCAGGAGCACCACGAAACCCTATTTCCATCACCGTAACCTTCTGTACCCGTGAGATCCCATCTTGGGGCCTTTTTCGGCGCTCCACCGGAGGGGGAATCGATCATGGAGGGATTCTACATCAACACCATTGCCTCTCCGATGATGTGTGATTAGTTTACCATAGACCTTCTGGTCCATAGTTATTAGCTAGATGGCTTCTTCTCTCTCTTTCGATCTCAATACAAAGTTCTCCTTGATTCTCTTGGAGATCTATTCGATGTAATTATTTTTGTGGTGTGTTTGTCGAGATCCGATGAATTGTGGGTTTATGATCAAGATTATCTATGAACAATATTTGATTCTTCTCTGAATTCTTATATGCTTGATTTAAATATCTTTGCAAGTCTCTTCGAATTATCAGTTTGGTTTGGCCTACTAGATTGATCTTTCTTGCAATGGGAGAAGTGCTTAGCTTTGGGTTCAATCTTGCGGTGTCCTTTCCCAGTGATAGCAGTGGCAGCAAGGCACGTATTGTATTGTTGCCATCGAGGATAAAAAGATGGGTTTTATATCATATTGCTTGGGTTTATCCCTCTACATCATGTCATCTTGCCTAATGTGTTACTCTGTTCGTATGAACTTAATACTCTAGATGCATGCTAGATAGCGGTCGATGTGTGGAGTAATAGTTGTAGATGCAGAATCGTTTCGGTCTAGTTGTCACGGACGTGATGCCTATATACATGATCATGCCTATATATTCTCATAACTATGCGCTTTTCTATCAATTGCTCGACAGTAATTTGTTCACCCACCGTAGATTATGCTATCTTGAGAGAAGCCACTAGTGAGACCAATGGCCCTCGGGTCTATTCTCCATCATATTAATCTCCCATCAACTAGCTATTTATGTTGCCATTTATTTTGCAATCTTTACTTTTCAATCTATACAACAAAAATACCAAAAATATTTATCTTATTATCTTTATCAGATCTCACTTCTGCAAGTGGCCGTGAGGGGACTGACAACCCCTTTATCGCGTTGGTTGCAAGGTTCTTGATTGTTTGTGCAGGTATGAGGGATTTGCGTGTAGTCTCGTACTGGATTGATACCTTGGTTCTCAAAAACTGAGGGAATACTTACGCTACTTTGCTGCATCACCCTTTCCTCTTCAAGGGAAAACCAACGCATGCTCAAGAGGTAGCAAGAAGGATTTCTGGCGCCGTTGCCGGGGATATCTACGCACAAGTCAAGACATACCAAGTACCCATCACAAACTCTTCTCCCTCGCATTACATTATTTGCCATTTGCCTCTTGTTTTCCTCTCCCCCACTTCGCCCTTGCCATTTTATTCTCCCTCTTTTTCCGTCTGTCTCTTTCCACTAGCTTCTTGTGTGTCTGTGTGTTAGATCATTTGTTTCATCATCATGGCTAGTCCTTCTATCATTTTTAGTACTCCCGATTAGGAAGTTATTAATTTTAAACAAAGGGAGGTAGAAAATCTAAAAGATGCTTGGCATAGAATTTGCAATGCTCAGAATAGATCTACTAAGAGGCAATCTACTTCCGTTCTTCTTCGCAATTTTTATGTAGGCATCACTCCTTGGAACAGATATATTCTTGATACCACTACCGGAGGGAATTTCTTGGGTAGCCATACTTTTGATTCTTATAATGCTATGTTAGATTTGTTTGGCCCACCACCTCTTTTCGTTAATGGAACTATTTTAACTTTGGAACATGTGATGCAAAGGCTTGAAGTTATTGAAAATAAAGTTTCCACTTTAGAGTTGATTGCAATTTTGGATAAAAAGATCCACAACCAAATTACCCAATACGGATCTAAGGTAGTAGTTGCACTTAAATTTTTTAAAGAAAAGGAACCCATAGTTAACAAAAAGATAGATCAAGATTCCACAAGAATTGATAAAATTGAGGATATTATTACAAACTTAGGGTCTGCCTTTTCTTCCGAGAAAAATACCCAAAATCCTCCTACTAATAAAGTTGCCAAGTTTATGTATGTGCCTAAAAATAAAGGTGAATCTTCTAGTAAGGAAAATGCGGATCTCAAATCAATAAGTGTTCACCCCAACTTTTTCGCTATATCATTAAGGAACCTTTTGCTACAAATGAATTTCTTGATTTCTTGCCTAGGAGTTTGATCATTAATAAAAAGAAGGAAACTCCTAAGGGTTATAAGGGTTCCTTTGAATAAATGCCAACCAAAGATGACAATACCTAAATATATTCTTGCTTTCATGCCTAGCTAGGGGCGTTAAACGATAGCGCTTGTTGGGAGGCCACCCAATTTTATTTTTGTTTCTTGATTTTTGTTTCTGTTTAGTAATAAATAATTCATCTACCTTCTGTTTAGATGTGGTTTTACATTTTTAATTAGTGTTTGTGCCAAGTAGAACCTTTGGGAAGACTTGGGGAAAGTCTTTGCGATCTTGCTGTAAAAAACAGAAACTTTAGCGCTCACGAGATTAGCTGCCATGTTTTACTGGAGAGTGCTATTAGGTTGATTCTTTTTTCATATGATTAGTAGAAAAATTCCTCACGTCCACCAATTTATTTCAGAATTTGTGGGGTTACATAAGTATACGTTTGATACAGATTTCTAGAGATTGTTCTATTTTTGACAGATTCTGTTTTTCGTGTGTTGTTTGCTTATTTTGATGAATCTATGGCTAGTATCGGGGGGTATGAACCATAGATAAGTTGGAATATAGTAGTTTTAACACCAATATAAATAAAGAATGATTTCATTAGAGTACCTTTAACTGGTGGTTTGTTTTCTTATACTAACGGAGCTCATGAGATTTTCTGTTGAGTTTTGTGTTGTGAAGTTTTCAAGTTTTGGGTAAAGATTTGATGGATTTTGAAATAAGGAATGGCAAGAGCCTAAGATATTGCACCCCAAGGTAAAATTGAAGTACAATCAAAAGCCTAAGCTTGGGGATGCCCCGGAAGGCATCCCCTCTTTCGTCTTCGTCCATCAGTAACTTTACTTGAGGCTATATTTTTATTCACCACATGATATGTGTTTTGCTTGGAGAGTCTTGTATGATTAGAGTCTTTGCTTATAAGTTTACCACAATCATCCTTGCTGTACACACATTTTGGAGAGACACACATGAATCGGAATTTATTAGAATACTCTATGTGCTTCACTTATATATTTTGAGCTAGATAATTTTGCTCTAGTGCTTCACTTATATCTTTTTAGAGCGTGGTGGTGGTTTTATTTTGTAGAAATTATCGATCTCTCATGCTTCAATTATATCATTTTGAGAGTCTTTTAGAACAAAATGGTAATTTGCTTTGGCTATAAAATTAGTCCTAATATGACAGGCATCCAAGATGGGTATAATAAAAACTTTCATGAAAAGTGAATTGAATACTATGAGAAGTTTAATACTTGATGATTGTTTTGAGATATGGAGATGGTAATATTAGAGTCGTGCTAGTTGAGTAGTTGTGAATTTGAGAAATACTTGTGTTGAGGTTTGCAAGTCCCGTAGCATGCACGTATGGTGGTCGTTCTGTGACAAATTTGACACATGAGGTGTTCTCTGATTGTCATCCTTATGAGTGGCGGTCGGGGACGAGCGATGGTCTTTTCCTACCAATCTAAGTTTGCAAGTCCCGTAGCATGCACGTATGGTGACCGTTGTGTGACAAATTTGAAACATGAGGTGTTCTTTGATTGTCATCCTTATGAGTGGCGGTCGGGGGCAAGCGATGGTCTTTTCCTACCAATCTATCCCCCTAGGAGCATGCACGTAATGCTTGGTTTTTGATGACTTGTAGATTTTTGAAATAAGTATGTGAGTTCTTTATGACTAATGTTGAGTCCATGGATTATACGCAATCTCACCTTTCCATCATTGCTAGCCTCTTCAGTACCGTGCATTGCCCTTTCTCACCTTGAGAGTTGGTGCAAACTTCGCCGGTGCATCCAACCCCTGTGATATGATATGCTCTATCACACATAAACCTCCTTATATCTTCCTCAAAACAGCCACCATACCTACCTATTATGGCATCTCCCTAGCCTGTTGATTAGCCGCGTCAATGTGAGACTTTCTCCTTTTTTGTCTTCTCCACACAACCTCCATTATCATATTCTATTCCACCCATAGTGCTATGTCCATGGCTCACGCTCATGTACTGCGTGAAAGTTGAAAAAAGTTTGAGATTACTAAAGTATGAAACAATTGCTTGGCTCGTCATCGGGGTTGTGCATGATGAGCGAATTTTTGTGTGACGAAAATGAAGCATCGCCAAACCATATGATTTTATAGGGATAAGCTTTCTTTGGCCATGTTATTTTGAGAAGACATAATTGCTTAGTTAGTATGCTTGAAGTATTATTATTTTTATGTCATTATTAAAATTTTATATTGAATCTTTCAGATCTGAACATTCATGCCACAATAAAGAGAATTACTATGAAAATTATGCCAGGTAGCATTCCACATCAAAAAATCTGTTTTTATCATTTTCCTACTCGAGGACGAGAAGGAATTAAGCTTGGGGATGCTTGATACGTCTCCAACGTATCTATAATTTTTGATTGTTCCATGCTATTATATTATCTATTTTGGATGTTCAATGGGCTTTATTATGCACTTTTATATTATTTTTGGGACTAACCTATTAATCGAAGGCCGAGTGCAGATTGCTATTTTTTTTGCCTATTTCAGTGTTTCGCAGAAATGGAATATCAAACGGAATCCAAACGGAATGAAACCTTCACGAGGATCGTTTTTTGGAACAAATGCAATCCAGGAGACTTGGAGTGGACGACAAGGAAGTAGCGAGGAAGCCACGAGGCAGGAGGGCGCGCCCCCAACCTTGTGGGCCCCTCGTGGCTCCACTGACCTACTTCTTTCGCCTATATATACTCATTTACCCTGAAAACATCCAGGAGCACCACGAAACCCTATTTCCACCGCCGCAACCTTCTGTACCTGTGAGATCCCCTGTTGGGGCCTTTTCCAGTGCTTCGCCGGAGGGGGAATCGATCATGGAGGGCTTCTACATCAATACCATAGCCTCTCCGATGATGTGTAAGTAGTTTACCACAGACCTCCGGGTCCATAGTTATTAGCTAGATGGCTTCTTCTCTCTCTTTGGATCTCAATACAAAGTTCTCCTTGATTCTCTTGGATATCTATTCGATGTAATTCTTTTTGCGGTGTGTTTGTCGAGATCCGATGAATTGTGGATTTATGATCAAGATTATCTATGAACAATATTTGATTCTTCTCTGAATTCTTATATGCATGATTTAAATATCTTTGCAAGTCTCTTCAAATTATCAGTTTGGTTTGACCTACTAGATTGATCTTTCTTGCAATGGGAGAAGTGCTTAGCTTTGGGTTCAATCTTGTGGTGTCCTTTCCCAGTGACAGCAGGGGCAGCAAGGCACGTATTGTATTGTTGCCATCGAAGATAAAAAGCTGGGGTTTATATCATATTGCTTGAGTTTATCCCTCTACAGCATGTCATCTTGCCTAATGCATTACTTTGTTTGTATGAACTTAATACTCTAGATGCATGCTGGATAGCGGTCGATGTGTGGAGTAATAGTAGTAGATGCAGAATCGCTTCGCTCTACTTTTCACGGACGTGATGTCTATATACATGATCATGCCTAGATATTCTCATAACTAGGCGATTTTCTATCAATTGCTCGACAGTAATTTGTTCACCCACCATAGATTATGCTATCTTGAGAGAAGCCACTAGTGAAACCTATGGCCCTCGGGTCTATTCTCTATCATATTAATCTCCCGTCAACTAGCATTTCTGTCGCCGTTTATTTTGCAATCTTCACTTTTCAATCTATACAACAAAAATACCAAAAATATTTATCTTATTATATTTATCAGATCTCACTTTTGCAAGTGGCCGTGAAGGGACTAACAACCCCTTTATCGCGTTGGTTGCAAGGTACTTGATTGTTTGTGCAGGTACGAGGGATTTGCGTGTAGTCTCCTACTGGATTGATACCTTGGTTCTCAAAAACTGAGGGAAATACTTATGCTACTTTGTAGCATCACCCTTTCCTCTTCAAGGGAAAACCAACGCATGCTCAAGAGGTAGCAGTATGCTCCTATAATACCATGGTTGAAACATTTGTTACAAAACAAAGAGCATGCCAAGGTGATGTGATGGCACAGAGAAGACCGTAAGAAACACGGGAAGTTGGGAGTACCCGCTGTCGGGTCGCGGTGGAGAAAATTGAGAGAAATTACAGGGAGGACTTTGTAGGTGACGAAAGGAACGTATGGTTTGGACTAAGCATAGATGGCATTAATCCTTGTGGGGAGCACAGCAGCAACCATAGCACCTGGCATGTGACTCTATGTATGTATAAACTTCCTCCTTGGTTGTGCATGAAGCAAAAGTTCATTATGATGCCAGTGCTCATCCATGGCCCTAAGCAACCCGGCAACGACATTGATGCGTACCTAAGGCCATTAGTTGAAGAACTCTTACAGGTGTGGAATGGAAAAGGTGTACGTCCGTGGGATGAGCACATGGGGGGAAGAATTTGACCTAAAGGCGTTGTTGTTCGTGACCATCAAAGTTTGGTCGGCTCTTAGTAACCTTTCAAGACAGACAAACAAGGGATACCGCACATGCATGCACTATTTGGATGATACCGACAGTATATATTTGAATAATTTTAAGAAGAATGTGTACCTGGGACATCATCGATTTCTTCCGAGCAAGCATCCCATAAGAAAGAAAGGCAATCATTTCAAAGGTGAGGCGGATCACCGGACAAAGCCTCGCCACCGTACTGGTGCTGATGTACATGATATGGTCAAGGATTTGAAGGTAGTCTTTGGAAAGGGACCTGCTACCTCTTGAGCATGCGTTGGTTTTCCCTTGAAGAGGAAAGGGTGATGTAGGAAAGTAGCGTAAGTATTTCCCTCAGTTTTTGAGAACCAAGGTATCAATCCAGTAGGAGACTACACGCAAGTTGCCTAGTACCTGCACAAACAATCGAGAACCTTGCAACCAAGGCGATAAAGGGGTTTTCAGTCCCATCATGACCACTTGCAAAAGTGAGATCTGATAAAGATAATAAGATAAATTTTTTTGGTATTTTTGTTGTATAGATTGAAAAGTACAGATTGCAAAATAAAATAAATAGTAAACTAGAATTGTAGATCGGAAACTTATATGATATAAAATAGACTCGGGGGCCATAGGTTTCACTAGTGGCTTCTCTCATGATAGCATGTATTACGGTGGGTGAACAAATTAGTACCGAGCAATTGATAGAAAAGCGCATAATTATGACAATATCTAGGCATGATTATGAAATATAGGCATCACGTCCATGTTAAGTAGACCAAAACAATTATGCATCTAGTACTATTACTCCACACATCAACCGCTATCCAGCATGCATCTAGAGTATAAAGTTCATAAGAACAAAGTAATGCTTTAGGCAAGATGACATGATGTAGAGAAATAAACTCAAGCAGTATGATATAAACCCCATCTTTTTATCCTCGATGGTAACAATACAATATGTGCCTTGCTGCCCCTACTATCACTGGGAAAGGACAATGCAAGATTGAACTCAAAGCTAAGCACTTCTCCCATTGCAAGAAAGATCAATCTAGTAGGCAAAACAAAACCGATAATTCGAAGAGACTTGCAAAGATATCAAATCATGCATATAAGAATTCAGAGAGGAACCAAATATCCTTCATAGATAAACTTGATCATAAATCCAAAATTCATCGGATCTCGGCAAACACACCGCAAAAGAATATTACATCAAACAAATCTCCATGAACATCGAGGAGAACTTTGTATTGAGAACCAAAGAGAGAGAAGAAGCCATCTAGCTAATAACTATGGAGCCGAAGGTCTGTGGTAAACTACTCACACATCATCGGAGAGGCTATGGTGTTGATGTAGAAGCCCTCCATGATCGAATCCCCCTCTGGCAGATCGCCAGAAAAGGCCCCATATGGGATCTCACGGGTACAGAAGGTTGTGGCGGTGGAAAAGTGGTTTTGTGGCTCCCCTGGATGTTTTTAGGGTATAAGAGTATATATAGGCGAAAGAAGTACATCGGTGGAGCTACGAGGGGCCCATGAGGGTGGGGGGCACGCCCTCCTACCTCGTGGCCGCCTCGTTGCATCTCTGACTTCCACTCCAAGTCTCTTGGATTTGCATTTGTTCCAAGAAAGATCCTCGCGGAGGTTTCGTTCCGTTTGGATTTCGTTTGATATTCCTTTTCTGCGAAACACTGAAATAGGCAAAAAACAGAAACTCGCACTGGGCCTCCAGTTAATAGGTTAGTCCCAAAAATAATATAAAAGAGCATATTAAAGCCCATTAAACATGCAAAACAGATAATATAATAGCATGGAACAATAAAAAATTTATAGATACGTTTGAGACGTATCAGCATCCCCAAGCTTAATTCCTGCTCGTCCTCGAGTAGGTAAATGATAAAAATAGAATTTTTGATGTGGAATGCTTCCTAACATAATTTTCAATGTATTTTTATTTATTGTGGCATGAATATTCAGATCCGAAATATTCTAGACAAAAGTTTAATATTGACATAAAAATAATACTACTTCAAGCATACTAACCAAGCAATTATGTCTTCTCAAAATAACATAGCCAAAGAAAGCTCATCCCTAGAAAATCATATAGTTTGGCCATGCTTCATTTTCGTCACACAAAATGCTCTCATCATGCACAACCCCGATGACAAGCCAAGCAATTGTTTCATACTTTAGTATTCTCAAACTTTTTTAACTTTCACGCAATACATGAGAGCGAGCCATGGACATAGCACTATAGGTGGAACATAATATGATGATGGAGGTTTTCTGGAGAAGAAAAAAAGGTAGAAAGTCTCACATCGACGCGGCTAATCAACGGGCTATGGAGATGCCCATCAATTGATGTCAATGCGAGGAGTAGGGATTGCCATGCAACGGATGCACTAGAGCTATAAATGTATGAAAGCTCAACAAAAGAAACTAAGTGGGTGTGCATCCAACTTGCTTGCTCATGAAGACCTAGGGATTTTTGAGGAAGCCCATTTTTGGAATATACAAGCCAAGTTCTATAATGAAAATTCCCATTAGTATATGAGAGTGAGAAAATAAGAGACTCTCTATCATGAAGATCATGGTGTTACTTTGAAGCACAAGTGTGGAAAAAGGATAGTAACATTGTCCCTTCTCTCTTTTTCTCTCATTTTTGGGGCCTTCTCTTTTTTGTCGTTTCTCTTTTTTTGCTCACACGGGACAATGCTCTAATAATGAAGATCATCACACTTCTATTTATTTACAACTCAAAAATTACAACTCGATACTAGAACGAAATATGACTCTATATGAATACCTCCGGCGGTGTACCGGGATATGCAATGATTCAAAAGTGACATGTAAATAAAATTATGAGCGGTGGCTTTGCCACAAATACGATGTCAACTACATGATCATGTAAGGCAATATGACAATGATGAAGCGTGTCATAATAAACGGAACGGTGGAAAGTTGCATGGCAATATATCTCGGAATGGCTATGGAAATGCCATAATATGTAGGTATGGTGGCTGTTTTGAGGAAGATATAAGGAGGCTTATGTGTGATAGAGCGTATCATATCACGGGGTTTGGATGCACCGGCGAAGTTTGCACCAACTCTCGAGGTGAGAAAGGGCAATGCACGATACCGAAGAGGCTAGCAATGATGGAAGGGTGAGAGTGCGTATAATCCATGGACTCAACATTAGTCATAAAGAACTCACATACTTATTGCAAAAATCTACAAGTCATCAAAACCAAGCACTACGCGCATGCTCCTAGGGGGATAGATTGGTAGGAAAAGACCATCGCTCGTGCACGACTGCCACTCATAAGGAGGACAATCAAAGAAACACCTCATGCTTCAAATTTGTTACACAACGGTTACCATACGTGCATGCTACGGGAATTGCAAACCTCAACACAAGCATTTCTCAAATTCACAAATACTCAACTAGCATGACTCTAGTATCACCATCTTCACATCTCAAAACAATCATCAAGTATTGTAACATCCCAAATTTTCAATTTGGAATGTTATACATAGATCATTCATGCATATCATATTTTATTGCATTTCGTTTCGCGATCCTCGAAATCCTAAGCGACTCAAGGACCCTCGGAGAGAGTTGGGGATTTCCCAGTTTTCATATTTGAGTTTTATCAAATATTGAAACGAGGATTTTGGTTTTAATTATTTTTCTCTCCGAAAATATTTCATATTAAAATACATGAGAGGAGATAATATGACTTCTCCAAAATAAATGAAATATTGGAGAAAAAAGATTAAAATCAAATATTTGATTTTATCCGTAGTTTATTGCTATTTTATTTGAATTAGAAAAATTGCACATTTTTCAAAGTTGCATTTTAGGGCCAAGAAAATGTTCATCTTGTTCTAAATATTTTATTTAGATGGCAAAAATTTGTTTTGGCATTTTAGAATATTAATTTATTTTCGAGGATTTTTTTTAGTTTCAACGGAATTATAAAAAAAATGCGCAGTGGCTAACTGGGCCGAAGCCCAGCCGCCGGCCCACATTCCCCGCGCGCCACCTCCCACCAGGAGACCGAGCCGCCGCCGCATTGGACGAGGAGTCCGGCCGGGACTCCCCTCACCCCCGCCTTGGCCCCTCCTCCAAGCCGCCGCCCTCCCCCTCTCTTAAATACCTCGCCCCCAGAGCCCCGCCACCACCAGCCACCCCGCCGCCCGCAGCCGCGTCGCCGCCTCTGCCGCACTTCTCCGCCGCCGCCGCCGTCGCTGTCGCCTCGCCGCCGCAGTCCGCCACCGCAGCCCCGCCTCACCGGAGCTACACCGGAGGTACCACCGCCGTTCGTCGCCGCCGGGTTTTGTTTTAAAAAAACCGCTTTGGTTTTTTTAAAGAAAAACCCTAGTTCATTTTTTTAGATCGGTTCGCTGGTTTTCTCAGTTTATCTTTTTAGCGGACGTTCGTCCATATGTTCGTCCGTACGTTCGTTTTAACGAATGATTTTCGCTCGATAGTTACAGACAACGAACGTTCGTTCGTTAGCTTGTTTGTCAGTTTTCTTTTTCTCGGATTTTCCGTGATTATTTTCGATCGCGATTTCTGATCCGATTTTCGTTTTAGTTTATCTTTTTGCTCGTTTGTCGGAATCAGTCGATTCAAGCGCCTAGATCTTCGTCTCGAAACCCTCTTTCTGTTTAACGAACTTGAATAAGCTTTTGCTACTGTAAAATTTGACCTTAGTCCAGATTAGTAAACGGATCTTGTTTCTTTCACAGTTTGAGTTTCGTTGCTCTGTTTGATTTGATTCTTTTCGCAAACCGGAGTTCTAAAGTTGAACTTTCTGTTTAGACTTTCTTATTTGAGTTTTACTCGTATTTCTTTGCTTGATTGCTTATGTATGCTATTGTTTGTTTGCGATAGAACACCCGGAGTGCGAAGTGTGCTACTATGAGTCCCTATGTCACACCCTAGCTGGTTCATGCATTAGAGTGTTGCATCATTTCTACTTTTACAGAAACTTGAAATGGCGATGACAGAACCCCCAGCACCCCCCTGGAAACAACTAGGGTTTACTAAAATTATTTTCAATGAACCCAAACTGCCCTTCACAAAATGTTCATCATTTTTGGATTGGGTTAAAACCCCTGGAAAAAATGGTGCACTCTTTTCTAGGACATTCTGGATTCTTTGAATTAAATCATAAGTATTTGAATTTGGGCATTTAAATGCTATAAAATATTTTAAATGCCCAAATAATTCTGGATTTAAGTGAGGGCTGGTAGGAATAATCCCAACAGAGCCCACCATTATTTTCAGGATTTTAGCAAGTGCCTAAGTATTTTTAATAAAGCCCTAAAGTTACAGAAAAATAGAAAAAGAAAACAAACAGGAAAGAGAGGAAGAGAAAGCTTACCTGGCGCCCACCCAGCAGGCCCACCTGCCGGCCTAGCCCAGCCAACGCTCCAGTGAGCTGCTTGGCTTGGCCAGGCAGGCAGGTAGCTGCTCGACGGCGAGCACAGCATGCGCGCCACGCAGCTGCCCGCCGCCTCGCCGCTCCCCTCGTCGAGCTGTCAACATGGGACGACACCCCTCCCTCTCCCCGACCTCGCAGACATTCACTCTTCCCTCTGGTTCCTCTCTCTCGCCCTCCCGGCCTGACGTCACCCGAGACGTCACCGTCGCCGCCGCTCGCCACAGCCACGTCCAACGCCGTCCCTGCGCCCTCTCACCGTGTCCGGACGGTTCATCATCGTCGACTACGTCGACTAGCCAAGCCGCACGACGCCCGAGCCCCTACATCGTCCCCGCCGTCGTCGTCTTCAACCTCGGGCCGCCGAGATCCCCGTCGCCGTTCCGACCGCACCGAGCCTTCCCCGAGCACACGAACGTTCTCTCCAGCTTCCCAGTGAGCTACTGCTCCTCCCCCTTCTCTCCGCTTTGTTGCTAGAGCTCTGTAGCCGCCGTGCTTTTTCCGTCTGAACGCACCGCCGCCTGACCACGTCGCTGGCGATGCTCCGGTGACCTTTTGGTCACGGGTTTGTGCCCGTCACACTCACTGCATCACGTAGATGTTGTAGGTGCAAGCGCCACGCCGCCTAGGCCACTGTAGCCACGCGCACGAGCTGACCAGAGCTTCGGCCTCCGCCAAGCTCGTCGCCGGCGATGCTCCAGCCACTCCCCGGCCAAGCCATCACCACGGCTGGATGCGGGTGAGCACCAGCTGCCCGTAGCTGCTCTCCGCGCAGCAAATGATGCCCTGTGGGCAAATCCCGCAGTGCGCCGTCGCGTCTGGCCTCGCCGGCGGCTAAACTCCGGCAGACTTTGACCCGCTGACCGGCGAGTTGACCACGCCTGACCCATGTGGGCCCAGGCTGACTGCCCTCCTGAGCCTATGACAGGTGGGGCTGGCCTGTTAATTAGTTTAGGATTAGAGTTAACTAATTTTAGTTAGTTTAGGTCACTGACATGTGGGCCCAGGCCCCACTGATAGTTAATTAGTAATAACTTAACTCGGTTAGTTAGCTGAGACACTGACAGACGGGGCCCACCAGTCAGGTTTGACTGGCCCTGGCGCCTTTGACTCACTAATGTCACAGTGACGCAGTGCTGACGCAATTATTCATTTCTGGATTTATTTTTATATAGGAAATTCTAGAAAATAGCCAACACTTATAAAAATCATAGAAAATCAACCATAGCTCCAAATCAAACAAATTATATATGAAAAATGATCAAAAAAAATTCAATATATCCATCTGTAATGGTTTCATGCATGACAAACCAATTTAACCTTGCTGTTTAGGTGAAACAAGCTAACACACTTATTGTGCATAAGAACTTTAACTTCCATTTGAATCTTTGGTTCAAATGTACCCTTTTCAACTTGTTTCACATTGCATTAGGCAGGACACATCATTTTGCCATGTCATAGCATGCATCATATTGTTGCATATTGTCATGTGTTGATGTGTCCTTCGTGGTAGGTTCTGCCTCCGAGGATATCTCCGAGTATCCAACTGAAGGGCAGTACCCTACTACCACTCCATCAGGCAAGCAGCCCCATTGATCATATCGATACAATCCCATGTTCTCGCCTCTGCTCTTATTTACTGCATTAAGACAACATCGTTTCAAACTGCTGTGTGCTACGGTAGTTGAACCCTTATCCTCTGCATGACCTGTCAATTCCACAGTAACTAGATGAAACTCACTAGCATGTGTAGGAGTTGATTGAGCCATGTTTGTGTTTCCTACCTTGCTATGCCTGCTATGCTTAGAGTTGTGTCAGGTCTGGTTCATCTAGGTGATGGGCTAGAGTGAAATGATTGTGTCGGTAATGTGAGGGATGTGTTGAAAATGTTTTGGTAAAGGTAACGATGGGAGGCCATGTAGGAGTACATGGTGGGTTGTTGCATTGAGGCCGTCCCTAAGAACTGAGATCTGTATGTGTGATTTAAGATTCAGTTACTACCATACATTGGGCCCGAAACCAATGGACCCTCTCGGCTTCTTAATCACCCTAGTACTCTGTCCAGGAGTTGCGATTAGTTTCTGGTGTTTGTAGGTTATGTGTTGGCGGCCGTGCGTAGCGCTGACCCTAGGGGTGGGCTATGTTGCGGTAGATACACCGTGGCACGGTGTACCGAGTCAGCCGTTTGGTGTCTCGGGAACCCTGTTCACATCGTTCGGGGCCGTATGTGGAAACCTCGGTCGGACTCCCTACGGATGGAACCTAGATAGGCGATAAACTTGGACTAGAGACTTGAGTGTTTAGGTAGGCCGTGGCCAACACCCTCGTTGGGCCTCCGCTTGAAGGTTGCCGAGTACATGTCGTGTAAACGGCGGTAAGTGGTGAAAGCGTGTATGAAGAAGTACACCCCTGTAGGGTTAACATCATCTATTCGAATAGCCACATCCGTGGTAAAGGACAACTTGGTTGCCTATACAGTTCATAGACAAGTTAATGGATACTACTAAAAGACTCAAGATAAGTGTGAGTAACGAGGATGGCTCTCTCGTAGGATGACGAGGGAGGATCCCCGGTGGAGTATTGTGTTGGTGATTAGTGGACTCGTGTGCGAAAACTTTTTTACTAGTGGAGTCTCGTAGGATAGCTTAGCCAAGAGTCAAAGCTGGCTTGCTGCAATAACTCCACCACCTTCTTGAGAATGAGCATGTACAGTAGGTTCTGATGTAAGACTTGCTGAGTACCTTTGTACTCATGTTTGCTTAATTACTATTTTCAGACGACGACACCGCCCCCTCCGATGGGTTTTATGTAGATCTTGACATCGATGAGTGACTTGCCACCCAGGTGGTGATCCTGGCCATGGAGGGCCCTATGTAGATAGACAGGCTTCGAGAAGCCTTCTTTCTTTCTAGTGTCTGTACTCAGACTATTTGCTTCCGCATGTGCTTGTATGCTTGTATGACTTGAGTGACGGGTCATGTGACCCCTACCTGTATGAACTTGTTATGTATGGCTCTCTGGAGCCTTTAAATAAAGTACTTGAGTTGTAGAGTTTTTTTGTGATGCCATGTTGTATTTGCACATATCGAGCATATTGTGTGTATGATTGAAATGCTTGGTATGTGTGGGATCGGACAATCTAGTTGTTTATCCTTGGCAGCCTTTCTTATGGGGAAATGTAGTCTAATGTTCTGCGAGCCATAGTAGTCCGCTACAGCCCGGTTCACCGGAGTCCTGCTAGCCCAGCACTACTGCTCAGGACACTTGACTGGCCGACATGTGTTTCACTTCGTTCCTATGTCTGTCCCTTCGGGGAAATGTCACGCGGTGACATCCGGAGTCCTGCCTAGCTTGCTACAGCCCGGGTTCCCGGAGTCCTGTTAGCCAGTGCTACATCCCGGATTCACTCGCTGATGACCGACATGCTCGATGTGATTCATGTATGCCTGTCTCCATAGGTCTGTGCCGCTTTGGGTTCACGACTAGCCATGTTGGCCCGGGTTCTCCGTCATATGGATGCTAGCGACACTATCATATACGTGAGCCAAAAGGCGCAAACAGTATCGGGCCATGGTAAGGCGACACCCGTGGGGATACAGTGCGTGAGGCCGCAATGTGATATGAGGTGTTACCGGCTAGATCGATGTGACTTGGAATCGGGGTCCTGACAGCGTTGGCATCAGAGCCGGATTGCCTGTAGGTTCGTTGAGCCAAACTAGTTGATGTCGAGTCTAGAAATGCTTTAGTTATACGTAGGGGAATTGATTGTGGGAGGGAACGTAACGCTCTTTTACTCCTTTACCTTATGCCCTCTGATCTGAGTCATTCTCTTCTCATTCAACATGGGTTAAGGACTAGGCTCTCTTCTTCTATCAGGTTCACGTGTTACTAATCCGTAGTAGCTTATAGATTGTTGTTACAAGCCTCAGTATAGTTTCTACTATTTTTAGTATGTTGCAAGTTGAATCAGAAGCTTGATATGATGTTGTTGAGTGGTATTGAAAACTATTGTGGATGTCTCAAATCTTTTTCTGAGCATTTACAGCCGTTATGCTGTCCAATTTTCCCTAGAAATTATAATGTCTTTGCATTGTGGTTGTGCTTTCATATGGCCACTCGTGCTCAAAACCAAGTGGTTTGCCTGACCCAGTGCCTCGATGTGCCCGGTCATACTGCTATGTTAGTCCGGGTAATGATTGAGACGGGTTACCGTTGGTATATCGAATACACTGTCGAAGAGCAATTCCGAGACTTTAATCAAAGCCAATATTTCTGCACCGTCAAGATATTTCCTTCTTATCCTGCATCTACCGAGCCCCTCCACTGTTCCCATGGACTCGGGGTTACTGTTGGGATGGCTGTGTAGGATGCTGCCTATTCCATGATGACCATCATGCGAGTCCGGACTGGCCTGCTTCGGAACACCGACTTCCGTGATATGCCAGCTTCACTCCCGGGAGAGCAATGCTATCTCCAGGCTATCTACGCTGACTCCACACGTGAGGACTCACTAACTCGCACCACTGCCGAGATGCTCGAGGATAAGGACCGAGAGAATCGGGCCTTGAGACTGGAGCTTTTCAACACCCTTGCTGATCATTGGGCCATTTTGACTCGGTTTGCACCTGCTGTGCAAGCTGGATGTATGGATACAAGGGATCTGTATCCTGTGAGATCGGCTCTGCTAGACATGGTGGATTGGCGTGATGTGTGAGGCATCACCCCACCCCGTGGTCCCCGCAGGCCACCGTTTGTTGGTCCAAGACCTCATGCTAGCCCCTATGGTCCACAAGCTCCTCAGGACCGTCTGTTCCCGGATGATCACGTTGAACTTCTAGGCTATGGAGGTGACTTCTATGAGGACTACTACGGAGCTGTCTGAGTTAGTAGTAGTATCACTAGTATTGTAATAGTTGTATCTCCACTGTCATGCGTGACTTGTGGAATATGACTTAGTGTGTAATCAATTCCGGAGGTGTAGAAAAATAATGTATAGGAGCTTGGAATGCCTCCGATGAGATGTAACGTCTTTAATCATAGTTGTACTACAGACTGGGCTTGTACTAAACCATGTATGGTGTGTATGACTGTTGGTATATATATGGCAGTTCTATATTACCATGTCATACGGATGAACATCTTTGTATTCCGTGTTATCCATTACATTCTGCACTTCCTTGCTAAGTTGTGCCATCCTTATCTAAACTGTTCTCTTGTCTTCTCCTAGGATGGTCAACACCCGCAGCAACCCTGCTGCCCCGGAGCAGGGGGAAGCCGGTGCAGTTAGGGGTGAAAATCTGCCTCACCCGCCTTCTCTGGCCGAAGTGGTGCTGGAGGCGGAAAGAAACAAGCATGAGACTAACCGCTTGCTAGAGCGGATTGAGCAGAACACTGCACGCCATCAGCGAAATGACTTGGTGTCAATCAATGACTTCATCAAGTTGTACCCACCAAAGTTTAACCATTCCGTCGAGCCCCTCGACGCGGATTACTGGCTTCGCAGCACCACCCACAAGCTACGTTCTGCCAAAGTAGCTGAAGCTGATAAGGTTACTTATGCTGCCTATCACATCGAAGGACCTGCTAGCCTTTGGTGGGAAAATTTTGAAGGTATGCGCCCGGTCGGCCAAATCACTACTTGGGCTGAATTCAGTGAGGCTTTCCATGAGCATCACATCCCGGAAGGTCTCATAGATCGCAAGAGGGAAGAGTTCTGCAATTTCACCCAAGGAAGACTGACTGTGGATGCATATAGTCATGAATTTGGGAATCTGGCACTATATGCTCCTGAAGAGGTATCCACCGACGCTAAGAAGCAGGCAAGGTTCCGCAAGGGACTTAGCCCTGAGCTTCACCGTGATCTTCGTCTGCACGAGTGCACCACCTTTCAGACGCTGTTCAATAAAGCCATCAGTGCTGAGACAAGCCAGTCTGACTATGACGCTTCACGCAAGCACTCTCGTGATTTTGGCTCTTCATTCGGCTCTAGATCTCAGAAGCGCCGGGTTTGGATTCCAAGCACGGCACTGCCACCCAGGTTCATTCCGAGGCCATCCTTTGAGGCACCTCGCCCCAACCAGCAGTTTGCACTGTCCAAGTCCTATGGTGGCCCCGCTGCTAATGCTGCTCCACGCCCCAATGTTGTGACATGTTTCAAGTGTGGAGAGCCGGGTCACTATAGTCGAGAGTGTCCCCAGAACAACAACCCCAATCAGTCTGGAAAGTCCGTTGGCCGTGGTAAGCAAGCGGGAAAGGCATTCTACGCCAAGCCGGTCACCACTGCACGTGGCCATGTCAACTATGTCTCAGCCGAGGAGGCTCATGAGGATCCTAACGTCGTCCTTGGTACGCTCCTTGTTAATTGCCATCCGGCATCTGTTCTTTTCGATACTGGAGCATCTCATTCATTCATATCTAAGAGCTATGCTCGATTGCATAACACAACATTCTGTGACATGGCCATTTCCATGGTAATTCAAACTCCGGGTTCCAAATGGCAAACTTCTAGAGTAAGCCATGGGAACGAAATTCTTGTCGATAGACTTGTCTTCCTTGCATCCTTAATAGCTCTCAAGTCCTCGGACATTAACATCATCTTGGGTATGGACTGGATGTCAGCTCATTACGCTAAGATTGATTGTGCCACTAGAACCGTTCAACTTACTCACCCATCGGGCAAGACAGTCAATGTCTTAACTCGAGTGGCCAAGCGCCAGCTTTACTCCCTAAATGCCAACCCCCTTCCAGACCTTGAAGATATTCCGGTAGTCCGGGACTTTCCGGATGTATTTCCAAAAGATCTGCCAAGTGTTCCACCTGACAGGGATGTCGAGTTTGTGATAGACCTTGTTCCAGGAACCGTTCCAATTTCTAGAAGACCCTATAAGATGGCACCCTTAGAACTAGCCGAGCTTAAGGACCAACTCGATGATTCCTTGAAAAAGGGTTTCATCCGTCCTAGTTCCTCTCCTTGGGCTTGCCCCATCCTCTTCGTCAAAAAGAAGGATGGAACGGATCGGATGGTTGTAGATTACCGACCTGTCAACTTGGTCACTATCAAGAACAAGTATCCGCTTCCCAGGATCAATGATCTGTATGACCAGCTCGCTAGATCCTCAGTCTTTTCCAAGATGGATTTGAGGTTGGGCTACCATCAAATCAAAATCAGAAATGGGGACATTCCCAAAACGGCCTTTGTTACTCGCTATGGCCAATACGAGTACACCGTTATGTCCTTCGGTTTAACCAATGCCCCAGCCACCTTCTCTCGGTTAATGAACTCGGTCTTCATGGAGTATTTGGATAAATTCGTCGTAGTATACCTCGATGACATACTCATCTACTCCAAGAATGAAGAGGAACATGCCGAACATCTAAGGCTGGTATTGACGAAACTTCGAGAGCATCGCCTTTATGCCAAATTCTCCAAGTGTGAATTTTGGTTGCCATAAGTGACCTATCTAGGCCATGTAATCTCTGGTAAGGGTATTGCTGTCAATCCCGAGCGAGTTCAAGCCGTCCTTGATTGGACTCCACCTGAGACGGTCAAGCAAGTTCGGAGCTTCCTTGGCTTAGCGAGCTATTGCCGCCGCTTCGTCGAGAATTTCTCCAAGGTTGCTAAACCTCTAACTGAACTCCTCAAGAAAGATAAAAAGTTCGAGTGGACCCCACAGTGCGAGTTCAGCTTTCGGGAACTGAAAAGATGCCTGACATCTGCTCCCGTACTGGTACCACCAGATTTCTCCAAGGACTTTATTATCTATTGCGATGCCTCGCGACAAGGACTAGGTTGCATACTCATGCAAGATCGTCAGGTAATTGCCTATGCTTCACGGCAATTACACCCACATGAGGAAAATTATCCCACACATGATCTAGAGCTTGCAGCTGTAGTCCATGCACTTAAAACTTGGCGACATTACCTCCTCGGTAATCGTTGCGAGATCTTCACCGATCACCAAAGTTTGAAATATATCTTCACCCAACCGGATTTGAATCTCAGGCAAAGACGTTGGGTCGAGTTGATCTTGGATTACGACTTAGGAATAACTTACACCCCGGGAAAAGCCAATGTCATGGCTGATGCACTAAGTCGTAAAACCTATTGTTACAACCTGATGTTACAACAAAGTCAACCACTTCTCCATGAGGAATTTTGTAAGCTTAATCTTCACATTGTTCCTCGAGGATTCCTATCCACCCTGGTGGCAAAACCTACCCTTACGGATCAGATCATCAAGGCACAGAAGGTAGATCCGGGAATCTCCCATATTAAGAGAAACATTAAGAAAGGAGTCACGAATTGTTTCTCCGTTGATGATCAAGGTGTCATATACTTTGGAAACCGCTTAGTGGTTCCCAAGGCATGAAACCTGAGGCGGCTGATCCTTAAGGAAGCTCATGAATACCCTCTCACCATTCGTCCCGGTAGTACTAAGATGTATCAAGACCTACGCCAGAGGTTTTGGTGGACTAGGCTGAAGAGAGAAATTTCTCAATACATTGC
Source organism: Triticum dicoccoides (assembly GCF_002162155.2). Taxonomy (NCBI): domain Eukaryota; kingdom Viridiplantae; phylum Streptophyta; class Magnoliopsida; order Poales; family Poaceae; genus Triticum; species Triticum dicoccoides. The sequence continues at coordinate 432,911,378 of NC_041386.1, forward strand.
TAGCTGCGACGTCTGTCGTCGTGTTAAAGCAGAGCATGAACGGCCTGCTAGCACCCTTCAACCTTTGGCTATTCCTGAGTGGAAATGGGATAAAATCAGTATGGATTTCATTACTGGGTTTCCCAGGACCAAGAGAGGGAATAATGCCATCTTCGTCGTGATCGACCGTCTTTCCAAAGTAGCCCACTTTCTACCTGTTCGTGAGAGTATCACCGCTAGCCAGCTAGCTGAATTATACATCTCCCGAATAGTATCTCTTCATGGTGTCCCATTGGAAATTAACTCAGACCGTGGGAGTCTCTTCACCTCTCGATTTTGGGAAAGTTTCCAAAATGCTATGGGAACTCGTCTCTCTTTTAGCACCGCCTTCCATCCTCAATCAAGTGGTCAAGTAGAGAGAGTCAATCAAATTTTGGAAGATATGCTCCGAGCTTCTGTCACCTCATTCAGAATGGGTTGGGAGAAATGCCTTCCATTCGCGAAGTTTTATTATAACAATAGTTATCAAGCTAGCTTGGGCAAAGCTCCTTTCGAAATTCTCTATGGACGAAAATGTCGAACGCCTCTTAACTGGTCAAAAACCGGGGAAAGACAACTCTTTGGCCCGGATATGATTCAGGAAGCAGAAGAGCAGGTCCGCGTTATTCGTGAGAAATAGAAAACAGCCCAATCTCCTCAAAAGAGCCAATATGATCGTAAACATAAGCTCATGACTTATGAAGTCGGCGAGAAGGCTTACCTTCGGGTTACTCCGTTAAAGGGAACCCATCGTTTCGGTATCAAAGGCAAATTGGCTCCTCATTACATTGGACCTTTTCGCATTCTTGCCAAATGAGGAGAAGTTGCCTACCAATTGGAACTACCTTCGCATCTTTCCAGAGTTCACGATGTCTTCCACATTTCTCAACTCAGGCGTTGCTTCGCGGATCCTATCCGTGGAGTAGACCACGAAACGCTTGATCTACAAGATAACCTCTCATATAGGGAATATCTCGTTCGTATCCTTGATCAAGCCGAGCATACCACTCGACGCCATAATATCAAGTTTCTCAAGGTTCAATGGTCACACCATTCCGAGAAAGAAGCCACTTGGGAAAGGGAGGATCGTCCTTGGCTCGAGTACCCCACCTTCTTCCCGGAGGATCCTAAATCTCGGGACGAGATTCTTTTGAGTGGGGTGAGTTCTCACACCCTAGCTAGTTCATGCATTAGAGTGTTGCATCATGTCTACTTTTACAGAAACTTGAAATGGGGATGACAGAACCCCCAGCACCCCCTGGAAACAACTAGGGTTTACTAAAATTATTTTCAATGAACCCAAAATGCCCTTCACAAAATGTTCATCATTTCTGGATTGGGTTAAAACCCCTGGCAAAAATGGTGCACTCTTTTCTAGGACATTCTGGATTCTTTGAATTAAATCATAAGTATTTGAATTTGGGCATTTAAATGCTATAAAATAGTTTAAATGCCCAAATAATTCTGGATTTAAGTGAGGGCTGTTAGGAATAATCCCAATAGAGCCCACAATTATTTTCAGGATTTTAGCAAGTGCCTAAGTATTTTTAATAAAGCCCTAAAGTTACAGAAAAATAGAAAAAGAAAACAAACAGGAAAGAGAGGAAGAGAAATCTTACCTGGCGCCCACCCAGCAGGCCCACCTACCGGCCCAGCCCAGCCAACGCTCCAGCGAGCTGCTTGGCTTAGCCAGGAAGGCAGGCAGCTGCTCGACGGCGAGCACAACATGTGCGCCACGCAGCTGCCCGCCGCCTCGCCGCTCCCTTCGTCGAGCTGTCAACGTGGGACGACCCCCCTTCCTCTCCCCGACCTCGCAGACATTCACTCTTCCCTCTGGTTCCTCTCTCTCGCCCTCCCCGATGTCGCCCGAGACGTCACCGTCGCCATCGCTTGCCGCAGCCACGTCCAACGCCGTCCCCGCGCCCTCTCACTGTGTCCGGATGGTTCGCCATCGTCGACTACGTCGACTAGCCAAGCCGCATGATGCCGGAGCCCCTAGATCGTCCCCGCCGCCGTCGTCTTCAACCTCGGGCCGCCGAGATCCCCGTCGCCGTTCCGACCGCACCGAGCCTTCCCCGAGCACGCTGACCTTCTCTGCGGCTTCCCAGTGAGCTACTGCTCCTCCCCCTTCTCTCTGCTTCGTCGCTAGAGCTCTGTAGCCGCCGTGCTTTTTCCGTCCGAACGCACCGCCACCTGACCATGTCGCCGGTGATGCTCCGGTGACCTTTTGGTCACGGGCTTGTGCCCATCACACTCATTGCATCGCGTAGATGTTGTAGGTGCAAGCGCCACGCCGCCTAGGCCACTGCAGCCACGCGCACGAGCTGACCCGAGCTTCGGCCTCCGCCAAGCTCGTCACCGGCGATGCTCCGGCCACTCCCCGGCCAAGCCATCACCACGGCTGGATGCGGGCGAGCACCAGCTGCCCGTAGCTGCTCTCCGTGCAGCAAATGATGCCCTATGGGCAAATCCCGCAGTGCGCCGCCGCGTCTGGCCTCGCCGGCAGGCTTTGACCCGCTGTCCGGTGAGTTGACCACGCCTGACCCATGTAGGCCCAGGTTGACTCCCCCTCCGAGCCTATGACAGGTGGGGCCGGCCTGTTAATTAGTTTAGGATTAGTGTTAACTAATTTTAGTTAGTTTAGGTCACTGACATGTGGGCCCAGGCCCCACTGACAGTTAATTAGTACTAACTTAACTCTGTTAGTTAGCTGAGACACTGACAGACGGGGCCCACTAGTCAGGTTTGACTGGCCCTGGCGCCTTTGACTCGCTGACATCACAGTGACGCAGTGCTGACGCAATTATTCATTTTCTGGATTTATTTTTATATAGGAAATTCCAGAAAATAGCCAAAACTTCTAAAAATCATAGAAAATCAGCCATAACTCCAAATCAAACAAATTATATATGAAAAATGATCAAAAAAATTCAATCTATCCATCTGTAATGGTTTCATGCATGACAAACCACTTTAACCTTGTTGTTTAGGTGAAACAAGCTAACGCACTTATTATGCATAAGAACTTTAACTTCCATTTGAATCTTTGGTTCAAATGGACCCTTTTCAACTTGTTTCACATTGCATTAGGCAGGACACATCATTTTGCCATGTCATAGCATGAATCATATTGTTGCATATTGTCATGTGTTGATTATGTTCTGTGTGTCCTTCGTGGTAGGTTCTGCCTCCGAGGATATCTCCGAGTATCCAACTGAAGGGCAGTACCCTACTACCACTCCATCAGGCAAGCAGCCCCATTGATCATATCGATACAATCCCATGTTCTCGCCTCTACTCTCATTTACTGCATTAAGACAACATCGTTTCAAACTACTGTGTGCTACGGTAGTTGAACCCTTATCCTCTGCATGACCTGTCATTGCCACAGTAACTAGATGAAACCCACTAGCATGTGTAGGAGTTGATTGAGCCATGTTTGTGTTTCCTACCTTGCTATGCCTGCTATGCTTAGAGTTGTGTCAGGTCTGGTTCATCTGGGTGATGGGCTAGAGTGAAATGATTATGTCGGTAATGTGAGGGATGTGTTGAACATGTTTTGGTAAAGTATCGATGGGAGGCCATGTAGGAGTACATGGTGGGTTGTTTCATTGAGGCCGTCCCTAAGAACTGAGATCTGTATGTGTGATTTAAGATTCAGTTACTACCATACATTGGGCCCGAAACCAATGGACCCTCTTGGCTTCTTAATCACCCTAGTACTCTGTCCAGGAGTTGCAATTAGTTTCTGGTGTTTGTAGGTTATGTGTTGGAGGCCGTGCGTAGCGCTGACCCTAGGGGTGGGCTATGTTGCGGTAGATACACTGTGGCACGGTGTACCGAGTCACCCGTTTGGTGTCTTGGGAACCCTGTTCACATCGTTCGGGGCCGTATGTGGAAACCTCGGCCGGACTCCCTGCGGATGGAACCTGGATAGGTGATAAACCAGGACTAGAGACTTGAGTGTTTAGGTAGGCCGTGGCCGACACCCTCGTTGGGCCTCCGCTTGAAGGTTGCCGAGTACATGTCATGTAAACGACGGTAAGTGGTGAAAGCGTGTATGAAGAAGTACACCCCTGCAAGGTTAACATCATCTATTCGAATAGCCGCGTCGGAGGTAAAGGACTACTTGGTTGCCTATACAGTTCATAGACAAGTTAATGGATACTACTAAAAGACTCAAGATAAGTGTGAGTACCGAGGATGGCTCTCTCGTAGGATGACGAGGGAGGATCCCTGGTGGAGTATTGTGTTGGTGATTAGTGGAATCGTGTGCGAAAACTTTTTTACTAGTGGAGTCTCGTAGGATAGCTTAGCCAAGAGTCAAAGCTAGCTTGCTGCAATAACTCCACCACCTTCTTGAGAATGAGCATGCATAGTAGGTTCTGATGTAAGACTTGTTGAGTACCTTTGTACTCATGTTTGCTTAATTACTGTTTTTAGACGACAACACCGCCCCCTCCGATGGGTTTTATGTAGATCTTGACGTTGATGAGTGACCTGCCACCCAAGTGGTGATCCTGGCCATGGAGGGCCCTATGTAGATAGACAGGCTTCGAGAAGCCTTCTTTCTTTCTAGTGTCTGTACTCAGACTATTTGCTTCCGCATGTGCTTGTATGCTTGTATGACTTGAGTGACGGGTCATGTGACCCCTACCTGTATGAACTTGTTATGTATGGCTCTCTGGAGCCTTTAAATAAAGTACTTGAGTTGTAGAGTTTTGTTGTGATGCCATGTTGTATTTGGACATATCGAGCATATTGTGTGTATGACTGAAATACTTGGTATGTGTGGGATCCGACAATCTAGTTGTTTATCCTTGGCAGCCTTTCTTATGGGGAAGTGTAGTCTAGTGTTCCTCAAGCCACAGTAGTCCACTACAGCCCGGTTCACCGGAGTCCTGCTAGCCCAGCACTACTGCTCAGGACACTTGACTAGACGGCATGTGTTTCACTTTGTTCCTATGTCTGTCCCTTCGGGGAAATGTCACGCGGTGACATCCGGAGTCCTGCCTAGCCTGCTACAGCCCGGGTTCCCGGAGTCCTATTAGCCCAGTGCTACATCCCGGGTTCACTCGCTGATGACCGACATGCTCAATGTGATTCATGTATGCCTGTCTCCATAGGTCTGTGCCGCTTTGGGTTCATGACTAGCCATGTCGGCCCGGGTTCTCCGTCATATGGATGCTAGAGACACTATCATTTACGTGAGCCAAAAGGCGCAAACGGTCCCGGGCCATGGTAAGGCGACACCTGTGGGGATACCATGCGTGAGGCCGCAATGTGATATGAGGTGTTACCGGCTAGATCGATGTGACTTGGAATCGGGGTCCTGACACCCTAGGTTTTGCGGATCATCGACAAGGCAAGTAACACTTTGATCATACCTCTTTATCACCCAGTTTTTATGCATTAGTTCCAATCCTCAAAGATTGCATGATTAGGATGTGATTCACATGTGGGTTGGGAAGTAGTTGATGAGGTAGAACCTATTGCCCTGTTATATTCAAACCCTTGGGAGTTACTTCTACGTATTGCTTATATTGCTATGCTATGCTCCTAGACGTGGTTGGGTGAGTGAAATCCATGAAAGATGTGAGGTTGTTAATTAATGGTTCAACTTAAGGTGGCAACTTGAATACACATCAGGGTGGATTGTTTGGTGGGCACCTGGAGAATCCAGTGTTGTCCTAGGATATCCCGGAGTACCCGTGTGATAATCCTATGGTCCGCTACCCAGGCTCAAAGGGAACTGAGATATTTTCATGCTAGAAACTTCTGTGTGTAGCCACAAGCTATTATGGGCTCTAGCATAGTTGAGTAAGTTGCGTGAAGCTCCCGAAGAGGTGGATCGACAGGTAGTGGGATGTAGGTTTGGTATGGTCTGCCCAGAGTAAGGGGTTAATGCTTCTGAAAGACTATGTCTCGGTCATCCCTTTCTCAAACACCGTGTAGTGCAAGAAATCCAACGAAGGAGATCGGGTCTTGTGGGGAAAAGTGCGCAAACCTCTGCAGAGTGTATAAACTAATATTGGTTAGCCGTGTCCCCGGTTATGGACATCTTGAGTATCTAGTACTTGGAGTATCCTAAGTATCTCATCACTCTAAACTAATATTGTTGGGTTGTTAATTACTTTAATTGGGATTGAGTTGGAGGAACCTTCTCAATGATGTTTCAACTACCATGATAGTTAAATAAAATCTATTCCTTTGTTGTAGGGAAAAATTGTCTTTTCGCAAAAACTGTAACCATAGAGCTTTCCACCAGCCAAATATGCATGTAGTGATAGTATTATTCTGTTCTTGCTCTACTGTGTTACTTTGCCAGCATATTCCATGTGCTGACCCGTTTTCGGGCTGCAACATATTATGTTGCAGACTTTTCAGACGAGGAGTAAGGTTCGTTAGGTCGTTGCCGTGCAGCTCAGCTATGGTGTTGGAGTTGATGGACTCACTTTATCTTCCAAGCCTTCCGTTGTTATCGTATTAGATGGCCTTAAGCCATATTTATTGTAATAAGTTCTGTTTTGAGACATTCGATGTAATAAGTGTGTGATTGCTACTATGTTATAAATCTTCGAGTACTGTGTGTGTCAGCATTACCGATCCAGGGATGACACTGAAGCACCGAGACTTGGCCGTTTGAGGCCGGGTCGCCACAAGTATCAAACTTCTCATAGTATTCAATGCAGTTTATATGAAAGTTTTTATTATACCCATCTTGGATGCCTATCATATTAGGACTAATTTCATAACCAAAGCAAATTACCATGCTTTTCTAAAAGACTCTCAAAATAATATAAGTGAAGCATGAGAGATCAATAATTTCTATAAAATAGAACCACCACCATGCTCTAAAAAGATATAAGTGAAGCACTAGAGCAAAATTATCTAGCTCAAAAGATATAAGTGAAGCACATAGAGTATTCTAATAAATTCTGATTTATGTCTGTCTCTCCCGAAAGGTGTGTACAACAAGGATGATTGTGGTAAACTAAAAAGCAAAGACTCAAATCATAGAAGACGCTCCAAGCAAAACACATATCACGTGGTTAATAAAATATAGCCCCAAGTAAAGTTACCGAGAGACGAAGATGAAAGAGGGGATGCCTTCCGGGATATCCCCAAGCTTAGGCTTTTGGTTGTCCTTGAATTTTACCTTGGGGTGCCTTGGGCATCCCCAAGCCTACGCTCTTTCCACTCCCTATTCCAAAATCCATCAAATCTTTAACCAAGAACTTGAAAACTTCACAACACAAAACTCAACAGAAAATGTCATGAGCTCCGTTAGTATAAGAAAACAAACCACCACTTTAAGGTACTGTAATGAACTCATTCTTTATTTATATTAGTGTTAAACCTACTGTATTCCAACTTCTCTATGGTTCATACCCCCCGATACTAGCCATAGATTCATCAAAATAAGCAAACAACACACAAAAACAGAATCTGTCAAAAATAGAACAGTCTGTAGCAATCTTGAGGTTTTGCATACTTCTGTAACTCAAAAAACTCTGACAAATTAGGATTATTTAAAAAAAATTGTATATTGGAATTGGTTTATCGCTCTCTGGTAAAAAATGAAAATTATTCTCGTGAGCGCATACTTTCTGTTTTCATCAGCAAGATCAAACAATAATCATCCAAGAAGATCCTAAAGGCTTTACTTGGCACAAACACTAATTAAAACATAAAAACACAATCATAACAGAGGATAGATGATTTATTTATTATTAACAGGAACAAAAAGCAAGGAACAAAAATAAAATTGGGTTGCCTCCCAACAAGCACTATCGTTTAACGCCCCTAGCTAGGCATAAAAGCAAGAATAGATCTAGGTATTGTCATCTTTGGTATGCAATCCATAAGTGGCTCTCATAATAGATTCATAAGGTAATTCAATTTTCTTTCTAGGAAATTGTTCCATGCCTTTCCTTAACAGAAATTGGAATCTAATATTTCCTTCTTTCATGTCAATAATTGCACCAATCGTTCTAAGGAAAGGCCTACCAAGAATAATAGGACATGTAGGATTGCAATCTATATCAAGAACAATGAAATCTACGGGCACATAATTCCTATTTGCAACAATAAGAACATCATTAATCCTTCCCATAGGTTTCTTAATGGTGGAATCCGCAAGGTGCAAATTTAAGGAACAATCATCAAATTCACAGAAACCTAACACATCACACAAAGTTTTTGGAATCGTGGAAATACTAGCACCCAAATCACATAAAGCATAGCATTCATGATCTTTGATCTTAATTTAATAGTAGGTTCCCACTCATCATAAAGTTTTCTAGGGATAGAAACTTCTAGTTCAAGCTTTCCTTCATAAGATTGCACTAAAGCATCAACGATATGTTTAGTAACAGCCTTATTTTGGTCATAAGCATAAGGAGAATTTAGCACGGATTGCAACAAGGAAATACAATCTATCAAAGAGCAATTATCATAATTAAATTCCTTGAAATCCAAAATTGTGGGTTCATTGCTATGTAAAGTCTTGACCTCTTCAATCCCACTTTTATTAATTTTAGCATCAAGATCTAGAAACTCCGAATCATTGGGACGCCTTTTAACTAAAGTTGACTCATCTCCAGTCCCATCTTTATCAAGATTCATATTGGAAAACAAAGATTTAATAGGAGACACATCAATCACTTTTAGATCTACATCTTTATTATCATGAAAACTAGAAGAACACACTTTCACAAAGCAATCTTTTTTAGCACGTTGACGGTGTCCTAGACTAGGGGGTACTCACCACGTCGTCTCCTGACCAGCTAGATTGGGCCGAGGACCCCCATGGCGGTTCACTCATGGGCCACTACGGGCAGCCCATGCCACGTACAAGGAGGTTTCTACAAGACTTGGCGCCCAAGCCAAGGACTCTCCTAAACCCTAGGCCTCCGGTGTGTTATATAAACCGAGGCCAGGCTAGTTAATAGGGGATCATATTCATTAGATCAATCTCGTGGTAGACACATGTACCCTGTACCACACCCATATCTATGTAATCAAAACCAGGATGTAGGGTTTTACCTCTATCAAGAGGGCCTGAACCTGGGTACAATCCCGTGTCCGTGTTACCATCGCTCCAAGATGCCTAGCTTAGGACCCCTACTACAAGATACGCCGGATATAGAACCGACATTGGTGCTTTCATTGAGAGCCTACTAGGTGATCGCCATGGCTCGACGGAAGTCTAGATCAACGACCAGTTAATTTTTTTCAGCTAGATCTGTTCAAATTATCTTCTTTGCAAAATTGTTGCTGTCGCGTCGTACGACTCTGTTTGCAGATCAAGAAACTTTTACGCTGATGGGCAGTACATCAGATCGGGCTGTGCGGCGGCCACCAGAAACACATCTAACCCATGGAGACATGCAACTCCCATACGCCATGTGAGGTCCCATGAAGTGCGCACATGCATGCGGCAGTCTGGGGCTGCAATCCCAGCCTTGCGAAGAGCCGCGGCTGACCAGGAACAAGTATCCGGCGGCAGCGCCTTGCAAGCCTAGAAAAGAAGTGCCCATATGCACGGATTCCAAAGCATGCATCACCATGTAAAGCTGCCCAAGCTAAGTATATCTAACTTGGTCTTGTTCTCTGTACTAGCACTTTCTCCTGTACGAGATGTTGAGATCGATTTTAGTACTAGTTCTATTACTTGGTCATCGGCCTGCTTAAATGCCACCAATATAATCTGATAGTTTTCAGATTAGATCTATTTTATGTAAATCATCTTATTCACAAATCGTGGCTGCCAAGTTGTGATATTTTGTTCGCAGTCAGACCAGGATTAAGAAATTTTTAATGATGACGGTTGTACCTGTCGCCTGGCAAAGCACTGTGTGGGTCAACGCAAAAAAGTTAAAGAACAAAGATCGCCGAGGAGCAGGGCACATGGCCGATCCGGACTCAGCTCGGTGGCGGCACACATCAGACCAAAAGTGTTACTAGTACTAACCTGATTGAGTACTATGTGTAGCCCGTACAGATCACTTTGGCTATTCCCAACCATCTGCTGCAGTCGTGGCCGTCATACAGGTTTTATTTTTCCTAACTATTCGATTAGCTCCTAAAATTATTGCACGCAGAATATTTTCTATTGTTTTGCACTACATTATTTTTGTAGAGGTATTTTGTCGATACTTGTGTGCAACGTTGGTCTGGCCGGCCTCACATCGTCACCTAGGCTGACTGATCCATGTGAACATCGTCACACCATCCAACCGACCTCGGCGCTCAAGCCACATTTACCAGATTATTCACTTCACATAGATTAATTATGCTTCTTTTTTAATTATGCATCTTTTCCTAGATTTAGTCATTGGATTTTAATAGTAGTCCGAACACTACAACTCCACCTAAAAGATCAAAACCAATCTAGTCTTGGTGCTGGTTTGTATTTGTTATGTATAGATTGCTTCCTTTTCTTGCTCCGCAGACCCAACTTGTGAGAATGTGCTGCACACCATCGGAGATCCTGAGCGGCTGTGTTCTAGCCGAGCACGCGCACGCAACATCAAGCTGGAGCAGCAGACATGAACTAAATTCGAATCGCTTGGCAGCATACAGGAAGACCTAGTCCTTCTTTCTTTTCTTTGTTATTCAATGAAGGCGGTCTTTGCTTCTTGCTAATCATAGTCTTTCTTGCACTTCTCATGTGCTAGCGTTGGTACTAGTACCATTACTAGGTGCAAATCCATGAGCGCCCACATGTGTCTCTTCGTATTGCTACAAAATGGTGGCCGCATTAACGAAGGTCACATGGTGGTTCGGTCAGTTTCTGTACACAGTTCGGCAAACGGCGCATCCGGAACTTGGACCGACCTGTGAAATTCGGGCTTTGTCATGCCTTTACCGCATCACGCCGATGCCCTGCATCGACATTGACTTCGGCGCCAGGCCACATCTCTTTAAAAAATTATAATTATTTTATGTAAATTAATTATGCGAAGATTTTTTATATATTTATATTATTATTTTTTGGACTGCACTATTTTACATGTGTAGGTAATCGACTCCGGCTGCGTCACGTGGTCACTTCGGCAAGCTAACGTGGTCGTCCCAATCGGCATAAATCGGCTCGCGTGATCTCCTTGTGGGTCGAATTGCCATACCAACATGTTCGGTTACCTTGGGGACTTCGGCACCACTGAAAGAGCTCTACGTCATTGGGTGTTCGGCACACGGGCCTCACCTCGGCGTACGGAGTCGTCCTCTCGCCTCCGTTAACTAAATTCCACCGTCAGTATGGTGTGATACCCTGTGCCGCCATTATCGCGTCATCTCTTCATCAAACTAACGCCCACCATGCCAACCTGTTTCGACACGTCGACTGACGTGGGGGCTTCATTGTCATGCTGCCGAACTACTCTGTCTCCTCGGCTGGACCGGGGCTTTGCCTCGGAAATTCGGAACTGTCGTGCTATCACTTCATCAAGCCGAGCTCTTTGCTCGGGTACGTCAAGACCGGCTTGGGGGTTGGGACCTTGAGCCGCTACAAGCTCGGCCCATGTCACACCATGCACATTAACCAGCTAAGTCGCTTTCATGCTCAAAGACTTTCAGTTTTAAATTTTATTCGGTTCGGCCAAGGATTATACTTTTTTTGACAAAAAGTCATTTGTGAAAAACATTCTTTGTCAAAACCTTATTTGTTACAAACAAATTCAAAACCCCATTTACTTGGGGGCTTACTTTACGAAGCCATTCTTCTTGCATATGATTACTAATGTATTGCACCATTCCTTGTTCATGTATTATGGAAAAATATGCATCATGTTGACTTAAGTGTTCCACAAAGCTGGGTTTCCTGGCTCCAGTGCTTACCCCTACGTTCCCGATTGTTCGTCTAAGGAGTAAAGGGAGCACCTCTACAATTGTTACAACCGGGTCATCTAAACTCGTACCTCAGACGGGTGAAGCCGAAAGCTAGCACTCTTATTGTTTTCAACTATGGTCGGCACATGATGGAACTAACGCATACACAAATCTATTACACAAGTCTCATAGTAATCATGAGTGACCAAAGAAAGGTACCGTTGGGGCACTATTTTCTTTGAAGATGCTTCTTACGCTACATAAGTAATATAGCATAAGTTCCATGGGCGCGCTTTGTATTACAGCCTCATGGCTTGATTTCTCGGTTATCCGAAACACCACCGATATTCTCGATAGGCGGAGTAGATAACACTTTTCGGCCCTTGGCCGAAGAGGGAGAAGCCGACGGTCGGTTAAGACGCGTTCAAAGTTCAGGCGAACGCTGATATTATATAAGTACTTCGGTACATGCAATCGTTATACATAAAATTCTTTTACCCAATTCACTTGGGGGCTCTTAAATTAGTATGAGCCGTTTTATAATAGATGTTTTCTTCTTAGTCGCTGCACAGTCTTTTTCTACCACTCCTTCTCGACTCGGGTGTATGATCAATAGCCAGGTAGCCTAGTTTCTCTCTAAAGCCACTCGCATTTAGTTTGCTAAACTGGCCTGAGAAACACTCCGCCTTTGGGATAGGGAGGTTGAAGCCGAAGGCTGACACACTTCAAGTCTAGAGATCAGATGTGTCATGTCAAAGCACGACAGAAGTACAATTTTAAGACCAATTTCGCATTGGCACCAAAACAACTTGATTCAATCTAGACGTAAAGTTTTTTACGCACGTTTGTTGGCCTTTTTTGAGCTTATAACATCTTTCACCTATTTTATGTTTCAGGAAGCGGGGTATTCTCTTGGTTGAGGTGTTCGATGTGAAACTCTTTTCTAAACTACAGTTTGGCATCTTTCCTGCTGAACTCCACCTCAGTATTGTCAAAGCATACATGACAGTTGAACTTGTTCCCGATGAGGTACGATCCAAGGGTTGGCCATTTTTCCTAACCCAATTCTTAGGGGCTACTGCATCGACAATCCAATGCAGCAAATTTAAAGTGCAATGTAGCTTTCGAGGAGATTATGATCCTCAGGTCGGTCGGCCGCACCCAACCCGAGTCTCGAGGACTTTGCACACCGCTTTTTGTGTCCTGAAGTACTCTACTGAGCTAGGAGTTGATCCTCAGGCCGATTTTGCGAATCAACCTGAGTCTCAGGGGCTACTGGGATCAGCAGTATTATGTCATCCTTCAGGTGCATCTCGGGTTTTATACCGATACACACCTTGAGGGCTACTGGCTATATATCTCGGTAGAGAATAAATTGCACCAATCAAAAATATTGACAAAAAATCGGCCCGCAGTCGGGGTGGTGCATCACCTCGGAAGCAGTCCGGCATAAAGCTTGGGCGCCAGCGGCTAGCTCCATAGAGGGCATTTATAGCATTAAGCTCCGCTAAACTCCTTCAAATTTTTTGAGCCAAGGTGATCTATGACACCTTGGATATATCCCGGCGTTGGAGCTCGGATACTCTCCGGCATTGGAGCTTGGACATAGACCGAAGTTGGAGCTTGGATACTCTCCGGTGTTGGAGCTCGGATATAGTCCGGCGTTGGTTCTCGGCTACAAAGGATACCTTGAATGCAGTCCGGCATTGGGGCTCGGATGCAAGAGGACACCGCCACACGGGAACAACTCCAAACCCAAGGTGTGGCGTAAAAATAATAAGGCATTGATAAAGGCCAAAGACTTAAAGGGGCTCCTCGGATACCCGACGTGTAAACTCTTCGGATTCACTTTGGCGATACTCAATATTAAAGATGAGAAGATTTATTGAACCAGTTTTCAAGACGACGAACAAAGATGAAGAATAGTTCGGAAGAATCGAGGAGCGCCCCCAAGTTGAAGACTGGTTCAGGGGGCTACTGACGGTGTCCTGGACTAGGGGGTACTCACCATGTCGTCTCTCGGCCAGCTGGATCAGGCAAAGGACCCCCATGGCGGTTCACACATGGGCCACTTCGGGTAGCCCATGCTGCGTACAAGGAGGTTTCTACAAGACTTGGTGCCCAAGCCAAGGACTCTCCTAAACCCTAGGCCTCCGGTATGTCATATAAACCGAGGCCAGCCTAGTCAATAGGGGATCATATTCACTAGATCAATCTCGTGGTAGACACATGTACCCTATACCACACCCATATCAATATAATGAAAAGCAGGATGTAGGGTTTTACCTCCATCAAGAGGGCCCGAACATGGGTAAAATCCCGTGTCCGTGTTACCATCGCTCCAAGACGCCTAGCTTAGGACCCCTACTATGAGATACGCCAGATATAGAACTGACACACACATCCTAGCGGTTCTTTCTTTGCACCCATCAATGGAAATTCCCATGGCCTTGAGAGACTCATTGATATCATGCTTGGGTGGAATAGATCTAAGTTTCAAAGAATCAACATCAAGAGAAATTCTATCCACGTTCCTAGCGAACTCATCAATTTTAAGCAATTTTTCTTCAATCAAAGCATTGAAATTCTTTTGCGAATTCATAAATTCTTTAACACTAGTCTCTAAATTAGAGGGCATCTTATTAAAATTTACATAAGAGTTGTTGTAGGAATTACTATAATTATGAGAGGAATTACTAGGGAACGACCTAGAAATAAAGTTTCCTCCATAAGCGTTGTTACCAAAATTGTTCCTACCAACAAAATTCACATCCATGGATTCATTAGTATGCTCAATCAAATTGGACAAAGGCATATCATTAGGATCACAAGAAACACTCTTATTAGCAAACAATTTCATAAGTTCATCCATCTTTCCACTCAAAACATTAATCTCTTCAATCGCATGAACCTTTTTACTAGTGGATCTTTTAGCATGCCATTGAGAATAATTAACCATAATATTATCTAGGAGTTTAGTAGCTTCTCCTAAAGTGATTTCCATAAAAGTGCCTCCCGCGGCCGAATCTAAAAGATTTCTAGAAGGAAAATTCAATCCGGCAGAAATTTTTTGTATAATCATCCATAAATTCAAACCATGTGTAGGGCAATTACGTATCATTAAGTTCATCCTCTTCCAAGCTTGTGCAACATGCTCATGATCAAGTTGCTTAAAATTCATAATATCGTTTCTAAAAGAGATGATCTTAGCAGGAGGAAAATACTTAGAGATAAAAGCATCTTTGCACTTATTCCATGAATCAATACTATTTTTAGGCAAAGTAGAGAACCAAGTTTAGCACGATCTCTAAGAGAAAACGGAAATAGCTTCAATTTAACAATATCATTATCCACATCTTTCTTCTTTTGCATATCACACGAATTAACAAATTTGTTTAGATGGGTAGCGGCATCTTCACTAGGAAGGCTAGAAAATTGATCTTTCATGACAAAATTCAACAAAGTAGCATTAATTTCACAAGATTCAGCATCGATAATAGGAGCAATCGGGGTGCTAATAAAATCATTGTTGTTGGTATTGTAAAAGTGACACAAGTTAGTATTATCTTGAGCCATCGTGACAAACAATCAATCCAACACACAATCACACAAGAAGCGAGCGAAAAGAGGCGAACGGAAAATGGGCGAATACAATGGCAAAGGTGAAGTGGGGGAGAGGAAAACGAGAGGCAAATGGCAAATAATGTAATGCGAGCGAGAAGAGTTTGTGATGGGTACTTGGTATGTCTTGACTTGAGCGTATATCTCCCTGGCAACGGTGCTAGAAATCGTTCTTGCTACCTCTTGAGCATGCGTTGGTTTTCCCTTGAAGAGGAAAGGGTGACGCAGCAAAGTAGCGTAAGTATTTCCCTCAGTTTTTGAGAACCAAGGTATCAATCCAGTAGGAGACTACACGCAAGTCGCCTAGTACCTGCACAAAAAATCAAGAACCTTGCAACCAACGCGATAAAAGGGGTTGTCAATTCCTTCATGGCCACTTGCAAAAGTTAGATCTGATAAAGATAATAAGATAAATAATTTTGGTATTTTTGTTGTATAGATTGAAAAGTAAAGATCGCTAAATAAAATAAATAGTAAACTAGAATTGTAGATCGGAAACTTATATGATATAAAATAGACCCAGGGCCATAGGTTTCACTAGTGGCTTCTCTCATGTTAGCATGTATTACAATGGGTGAACAAATTACTGCCGAGCAATTGATAGAAAAGCGCATAGTTATGAGAATATCTAGACATGATTATGAAATATAGGCATCATGTCCGTGTTAAGTAGACCGAAATGATTCTACATCTACTACTATTACTCCACACATCGACCGCTATCTAGCATGCATCTAGAGTATTAAGTTCATAAGAACAAAGTAATGCTTTAGGCAAGATGACATGATGTAGAGGGATAAACTCAAGCAATATGATATAAACCCCATCTTTTTATCCTCGATGGCAACAATATAATACGTGCCTTGCTACCCCTATTGTCACTTGCAAAGGACACTGCAAGATTGAACCCAAAGCAAAGCACTTCTCCCGTTGCAAGAAAGATCAATCTAGTAGGCCAAACTAAACCGATAATTTGAAGAGACTTGCGAAGATATAAAATCATGCATATAAGAATTCAGAGAAGAACCAAATATCGTTCATAGATAAACTTGATCATAAATCCACAATTCATCGGATCTCGGCAAACTCACTGCAAAAGAATATTACATCGAATAGATCTCCAAGAACATCGAGGAGAACTTTGTATTGAGAACCAAAGAGAGAGAAGAAGCCATCTAGATAATAACTATGGACCCGAAGGTCTATGGTAAACTACTCACACATCATCGGAGAGGCTATGGTGTTGATGTATAAGCCCTCTATGATCGAATCCCCATCCAGCATATCCCCGGAAAAGGCCCCAGATGGGATCTCACGGGTACAGCAGGTTGCGGTGGTGGAAATGTGGTTTTGTGGCACCCCTGGATGTTTTTAGGGTATAATAGTATATATAGGCGAAACGAGTACATCGGTGGAGCTATGAGGGGCCCACGAGGGTGGGGGCACGCCCTCCTACCTCGTGGCTACCTTGTTGCGTCTCTGACTTCCACTCCAAGTCCCCTAGATTGCATTTGTTCCAAGAAATATCCTTGCGAAGGTTTTGTTCCATTTGGATTCCGTTTGATATTCCTTTTCCGCGAAAGACTGAACTAGGTAAAAACAGAAACTGGCACTGGGCCTCCAGTTAATAGGTTAGTCCCAAAAAACAATATAAAAAGCATATTAAAGCCCATGAAACATCCAAAACAAATAATATAATACCATGGAACAATCAAAAATTATAGATACGTTGGAGACGTATCAGGTCCTGGCGGACAACCTGTTCCGAATGATGATGACGGACGTGCACCCATGTGGAAAAAGAAATCTATATTTTGGGACCTGCCCTATTGGAAAGACCTAGAAGTCCGCTCTTCAATCTACGTGATGCACATGACGAAGAATCTTTGCGTGACCCTGCTTGGCTTCTTGGTTGTGTATGGCAAGACAAAAGATACACTGGAGGCACGGGAGGACCAGCAACGTATGCGCGGAAAAGACGACATACATCAGGGTCATGCCAGCTACGCTCTTACCAAAGAAGAGAAGGAAATCTTCTTTGAATGCCTGCTCAGGATGAAGGTACCATCTGGCTTGTCGTCGAATATAAAGGGAATAATAAATATGGCAGGGAAAAAGTTCCAGAACCTGAAGTCTCATGGCTGTCACGTGATTATGATGCAACTGCTTCCGGTTGCATTGAGGGGGCTTCTACCGGAAAACGTTCGATTAGCCATTGTGAAGCTATGTGCATTCCTCAATGCAATCTCTCAGAAGGTAATCAATCCAGAAATCATACCAAGGTTAGAGAATGATTTGGTGCAATGTCTTGTCAGTTTTGAGTTGGTGTTCCCACCATCCTTCTTTAGCATCATGACGCATGTCCTAGTTCACCTATGCGAAGAGATTAATGTCATGGGTCCTGTATTTCTACACAATATGTTCCCCTTTGAGAGGTTCATGGGAGTATTAAAGAAATATGTTCATGACCGTGCTAGGCCAGAAGGAAGCATCTCCAATGGCCATGAAAATGATGAGGTCATTGAGTTTTGTATTGACTTTATTCCTGACCTTAAGCCAATTGGTGTTCCTGAATCACGGCATAAGGGAAGACTGGGTGGAAAGGCACGCTAGGAGGGGATCAAATAATATGTATGGACGGGCATTCTCTCACTCAAGCACACTACACAATTCTACAAAATTCCGCATTGGTGGCTCCGTATATGGAGGAACACAAGAATTTTCTACGCTCCAAACACCCAGAGCAGTCTGACAACTGGATTACACGTGAACAAACGGGGACTGTCGCCGGTTGGTTGCAGACATGTGACATGCATGACGCCGCTATTGAAGATGACCTGTACTTGCTATCCAAGTTACCGTCTTCGAATATAATTACTTTCAAAGGGTACGAGATAAATGGGAATACATTTTACACGATCGCCCAAGATAAGAAGAGCACCAATCAAAACAGTGGTGTCCGCTTTGATGCAACAACCAAGACGAGAAATGACACATATTATGGTTACATAGAGGACATATGGGAACTTGACTATGGACATGGTTTGAATGTCCCTTTGTTTCGTGCAAATGGCTTAATATGACACGAGGTGGCGTAAAGGGAGACCCGCAGTACGGAATAACAATAGTGGATCTCAACAATCTTGCGTACGCAGACAAACCATTCTTCCTAGCCAATGATGTGGCGTGGGTTTTCTATGTGAAGGACATGTCTACCAAGCCGAGAAAAAGAAAAGATAAGGAAGCGAATACATCATACGATGAGCCAAAGTGCTACATAGTTCTTTCATGGAAAAGAAACATCGTGGGAGTGGATGAGAAGACATGCATATCAGAAGATTATGAAAAGTTCGATGAAATTGCTCCATTCAGAGTGAATATTGACCCGAGCATCCAGTTAAATGATGAAGATTGTCCATGGTTACGGTGCAAAGGGACACACGGAAAGAAAAAGTTTCACACCCAAAGATCCCACTCTGGGATGTGATAGGCTTCACTTTCATCACTTTCTCTAGTCAGTTTCCGGACTTGTATATGTTTGTAATAGTTAGGGTGCTTATGTGTTTTGGCACTTGAAACGTGTACTTTTGTGCTTCGGACAAACGTGTACCTTTCTGACATCATTTGCTATTTTTCATGCATTTACTGAATTTTTTGAGCTAAATGACCCTAAAATTGAAAAGCACTACAAATGAACTCTGAAAAGGTTGAAAGTTGGCATGGTATCATCATTACACCCACATAGCTTATGCAAAAAATTAGAGAGGGTTATGGCAAAAAGTGGATGCACTTCGTGTACAAAATGGAGAATCTCTTTTGAAGTATCAAGGTTTCGGACGAAAACTCATCTGTTACAAAGGCATTTCATTTTAAATAACCTAAGTATTACCAAATTGAATATAATGATAAAACACACTAATATTAAACATAAGAAAAAAGAATCACTGGAAAATCTATTTTTAAAGTTAAGTTATTTACAAACTGGTGATTCACACAAATTTCAAATAATTCAAATTTAAACTATTCAAATTTGAAAACTACTGGCACTAACAGAAAGTTTGTAATTTTTTGTACCTAAAGAAAAAATGTTCACAAAGCTCTAAATACAACAAAAAACAACTCAGAAATAAATAAAAGAATTTAAATAAAGCAGAAAATAGAAAAAAAATAAAAAAGCCCACCTACTGGGCCACAATGGCCTGCATACGACTAGAAACCCAACCTGTAGTTGGGCCAGTTTGCAGGCCTGGAAGCCCAGTAGGCCCCACAGGGCATGAGTAGGAGAGTTAGGCCTAGAAGGCCTGCATAAGAGAGGAGCTCAATGCACTGCCCGCGCCGGGGCTTATAAACAGGTCTTGGGGCTCCTCGACTTGCGAGGTGACACTAAACTTGCTGCACCACACATGCGCCAGCGCACCCCCTTTAGTACCGGGTCGTGGCTCCAACCGGAACTAAAGGGGGGTCTTTAGTACCGGTTGGAGCCACCACCCAGTACTAAAGGGGTGCCATTCCCGCCACTTGGCCTGGCAAATTTTGACCTTTAGTACCGGTTGGTGGCTCCAACCAGTACTAAAGGTCATCCCTATATATACAACACTTACGAAAATTTCAGTTTCTTCTCCTCTGCTTCTTTGACCCCGTCGCCGCCCCCGTCACGCGTCGTCGCCACCCCCGACCCCGTCGACTCCATGCCACCCCCGTCGCCGCACCGGCCCTTCGCAGTCCCCTCGCCTTGCCGTCGCCGTCGCCTTGGACGTCATCTCGCCTCGCCATGGCCTTGGACCTCGCCTCGCCATCGCCGTCGCCTGGACCTCGCCGTCGCCGTCGCCTCGACCTCGCCCATGCTGTGAGCCCCTCTCCCCCTCTCCTCCCTCCAATCGAAGCCGCCGCACCGCCGTAGGGGCACACACGTGCACATACACACACACAAAATTTGTTCATCTTTTGCACTAGATGTTGTAGATGCCTTAGCTATAGATGTTTTTCTGTTTTTAGTTTTTAGTTTTTCTGTGTTTCTATTTTTTATACAAAGGTTTTAGATGAATTAATTCATTAGATTAGATTAATGTCAAAGGTTTTAGATGAATTAATTAGTTAGATACTTTTGGTTCGATGAATTAGATATATTAATTTTCATAGGAATCTGCATATAGAATTTTGACATATGCATGCAAGATATCATTTTTTAAAATTGTATATAAGAAGTCACAATCCAATCATTTAAAAAAATTTTACGTTTGCATACAGTATTTGTTCTCGATGATGCCCGGCCCACATCCTCATCGTCGACCCGTTCGCGACGACGTCCTGCTTCAGAGGACCCATGTCCGGGACTGGGCTCCGCCGGGCTGGCACTGGGAGGTGCCACCTTCAGGGGCGCGCCGCTTGGTGAGGAACCCGGCCCCGGGTCCCTTCATCGACCCTGAGCTCCTTTGGTGGCGTTCGCGTGTGCCACTTTCAGTGTGGTGAGAGTTGGCCCCGCCGGAGGTGGTGCGTCACCATGTCAGGGAGGAGGATGAGCACTTCCGTCACTACATGGCTGCTATGGATGTTAGGTTCTCCCATACCTGGCAGGTTCTTCGAGGATCTCACCCGAGCTATGATCTTGTGATGGTTCCTTCTCTTTCGGTGTCCACCGCTGTAACACCCTGGTGTAATGATGCTACAGTAACCCCTGGGGTTAAGTTAGTCATTTTGCTAAACAAGTGTTTGTTCTCTTGTCTCTTTCAAATTCCAGTTGAATTCAATTTCAAATTCTGAGTGAGATTCAAAATTGCTCAAACATGAAAACTAAAATGTTCATCATGTGCCAAATAATCCATAACTAATATTGGTGGTGAACCAACTTTTTTGCAAAGTGTTTAAGGGGCCTAAACTATTTAGAACAGTGGTTTAAACAATTATTTAAATGCTTTTTAATTTATAAAAATTCTAACTATTTTATTCAAGTGCTAAAACCTAATGTGGTAGTGGCCTATATTTATTAAGCTAAATTAATTACAAGTCTTGTATTTTATTTAACTGTTTTGTTTTGAAAAAGAAATAAGAAAACAGAAATGTCTTAGAAGAAAAGTAAAAAAAGAAGGAAAATTCTCCCCTCCCCCCAGGGACCAAGCCCACCTGGGCCGGCCCAACTCCCCCTCACCCAGGCTGGCCCACCTACCTCGCCCAGGTCCTGTTCCCCCTCCCCTGTTCAATCGACCGATAGCGCACGCCCGAGTGCGCCCCGCCGGACCGCCGCGCCGTCCCTGCCGACGAGGGGATAAGGGCAACGACAAGGCCGACCCCTCGGGATCCCCCCTGCCACTCCAGTCGTCCAACTCCCTCTGGACGCTCTCACTCCCTGGTTGCCCTCTCTCTCTCTCGCGAAATCCCACCTCACCGAGCGCCATTGCCGTCGCCCACCTCGCACCACCACGGAGACCGCCTCGCCACGCCCCTCCAGCAAGCCCAGCCGCTCCGTCGTCGGCTCCTACGATGGCCACGGCCACCAGCTCGCACCAGGAGTCCCTGCCTTGTCGGGTCCGCGTCACCTTCAACCTCTACGCCCGCGGCGATCTCCGTCAAATTCGGTGTCGACCGGCCGTCCCCGAGCCCGCTTTGCTCACCTGCAGGTCCCGGTGAGCTCATGACTTCTTACCCCCGCCCCTCTCGTCGACGTTCGTACCCGTAGCCATCTTTCCCGCTGTGGCCGAGCCCTCCGCCGCATACGCTCATCGCCTGCGTGGTTTCGGTGACCCGTTGGTCACGCGCGCATGCCCACTCACCTTGTTGGCGCGCGTAAACGCCATAGGTACCTCGCGTCGCTCTTTTTCCTCGCCATAGCCTAGATTCCTACAATGCCCGATGTCCGACGTCCGCTGCGGTGCTTGCCGCCGTCACCTCCGTCCACCTCCGGCCTCGTAACCACTCCGGTTGGACGCGGTGTCATCTTCCCATTCGAGCACGCCAAGTCGCGCGAAAAACGGACGCCCGTAGGCGAATCCCGACGCTCCCCTGGCCACTCCGCCGTGGTTTCAGGTCGTCGGAGGTCTCTCTGGCACCGACACCGACGTGGTACAGTGGGCTCCGCCCCTAGGTCGCTGACTAGTGGGCCCGGGTGGCCCAGTTGACTGGCTTGACCCAGTCAACTGTTGACTGGGCTGCCCTGTGAGGCTGACATGCAGGCCCCACTTGTTTAAAATGTTTTACGAATAAAAATAATTAGTTAAGCTAATTAGTCATTGACATGTGGGGATGAGCTGCTAATTAACCATGTTTAATTAAGATAACCCACTATTAGCCCTTTGTCTATGACAGGTGGGACCCATTGGTCAGTTTGACCAGTCAGCGGGTCTGTTGACCTGCTGATGTCATGCTGACACTCTGCTGATGTCATAATGAATTTTTGTTAATAATAATAATCCCAGAAAATGCTTTAATCTTTGAAAATTCATAGAAATTAAACCGTAACTCGGATAAAAATGTTTTCTAAATGAAAGCTGCTCAGAAAAATCCAACGAATCCGAATGCACAGTCGATTCACCTGTCACATGCCCCTAGCATGCTGAACATGGAACCATCCCCACTCTTCCACATGTCCGGAATTCGTCTAACACCCGAAATTCATCCTCGGATGTATATCCCCCCCCGTCTGCAACGTGTAGTACTACGTTAGGACAACCCTAGCTCTGCCTATCGTCATGTCATGCTTAGACCCCGAGACCGATGATGCCCTTGTGGTCGACTACGTCGATGACGACCCTTCTTCCCTTTCGACGGAGCTTCCAGACAAGCAAACCTCCCCTTGAGCATTCTGATATCGCCCATTTCTTTCCCTCTCATGCTTGCATTAGAACTGCTACTACTTTCTGTATGATCCTACTCTGATGCATAGCCTGTTTTTGTTACCTGCTTTCATACCTTAACTGTTTATTCTAAATTGCTTAGTATAGGTTGGTTAGTCATCCATGTGACCCCCACGTTTTCCTGGTTGCCCCTGCTTCATCATTGAAGACCCGACCAATGGGATCGAGGTCCAGGCCCGGACACCGCACATCATCCCCCTAGTTGTACGACTCTGCAGAGTTACCATCGAGTGCCGAGGGTGGAACCTCATGCATTACTCATGATGAGATCTCTGTATTGTAGATATTCGGTCGTGGTCATCGAGGGTGATTTCCTCCTTAACCACTTCCGATACAGCTTTGTCGTGCAACCCCTCAAGTGTGAACCTCGAGGGCGGATCCTCTTATGTTCACCTTGATGATTACATCGAGTGGAATTCACCGGGGGTGATTCCTTGGGTTTTCCCCTTGATGTTTGGACACATGGATACTTGGACTTTACAGCTGTTACTTGGAAAGGTGGGTCGACCCTGAGGGGTACCTGCGAGTGATGTGGTGACGGGTTGACCTGGAGGGTACCCGAGAGTTAAACATGAGGCGTGGCCGGGCATTCTTAGCCCTTGTCGCAAGTACTCGAGATGAGGCGACGGGATCATATCTTTCGTGAGTCTCTACTCATGACCACACTACCAACACACTAACGGTTTGGATATTTGATCCGAGGGGCGTCTGACCTGATAGCACTAACCATCATGTGGGCATTGTATGTGCGTTCTTCGTCGTATACATAAGCCGAAGCTTATTAGACGTCAGCGACTGAGCGGCGCGCGCGGGTTGGACTAGTAAGCTCCTGCCTTTTTAAGGAGGTAGCTAGGTCTGCTCACCGGCTGCCCACGCAACATGCAGGAGTTCCCGGGGCGATGGACCAAGACCCCTGGGAGCATAGGTTTAGTCCGGCGTACTTGACCTCTCTATTAAGCCTAGGTCGGGTTACGGCATATTGTTTGGCCGAGGCCGGGCATGACCTAGGAAAGTGTGTCCCGCCGGAGTTAATCGAGCGTGGTGGGTAAGTTGGTGCGCCCTTGCAGGGAAGAAAACATCTAGTGATAGCCTGTCCTACGGTAACGGACACCTCGAGTTGTATCCCGATCGATACAACTAGAACTGGATATTTGAGGTGATAACTGGATAGTATGGCTCTGGGATTGATTTCTCGTAGGGAGTCGAGAAAGGATCTCTGGCCGAGGTTGATAACACTACTACTACTCTACATTATGTCGATCTGTACTCTTCTATATGCTGCAAGATGCTTGAAGATGCTAGTCTTCAATAGGCTAGGCTTTCCCCTTCTCTTTTGGCATTTTGCAGTTTAGTCCACAAATACAGCCCATTTCCTTTGATACAGATGCATACTTAGTTTAGATATGATGTAAGTCTTGCGAGTACTTTGGATGAGTACTCATGGTTGCTTTTCTATCTCTTTTTCCCCCATACCCGATTGTTGTGACCAGATGACGGATCCCGGGACCAGACGACACCACTGATGATTACTACTACCCCGAGGGTGCCAACTACAACGTGACGGCCGCTGACAACTTGGAATAGTTAGGAGGCTCCCAGGTAGGAGCCCTTGCCTTTTCGATCGATGTTGCTTTTGTGCTAGCCTTCTTAAGGCAAACTTGTCTAACTTATGTCTGTACTCAGATATTGTTGCTTCCGCTGACTCTTGTGTATTTGAGCTGATGTATTCAAGCCCTCGAGGCCCTTGGCTTGTAATATAAAGCTTGTATTATTTTAAATTTGTGTCTAGAGTTCTGTTATGATATCTTCCCGTGAGTTCTTGATCTTGAACGTACACATTTGCGTGTATGATTAGTGTACTATTGAGTCGTTGGCGTCACAAGTTGGTATCAGAGCCGACTTCCTGTAGGATCCCCCTTTCCAACTCCTTGGCCGAAGTTGAGTCTAATCGCTGAAAAACTTTTACCAACATGGATGTGTGTCTTACGGGCCCACGTCGCCATTTGGGTGGTATTAGGATCTTTTATTCCTCGTCTATACTCTGGGACTTTGATCTCTCTTCCCTTCGGGTTAAACGGATTTACTAACTCTAACATTAGGATCCCGTGACTACGCTCACCCCAAAGCTGGATAAGCCATGGTTATTCCTTAGAATAGTATTTTGAGTAATGCACACACTGTCGTGTTGACTACTAAGTGGTATCCATCGTACCTCTTTCTTTATGCATGTTTCATCATGAATGATCATGGTATTTGCAGATGCTCAATGCTGAACTACCCCTTGTTACATGTTAGCAGGATGGTTAGACCCGCTGGTCGTGGCCGTGGTGGCCACGCTCCACTGCCACATGAATTCATGACCGGAATGATGCAACAGTTTGAGCTGAATCGCCAGTTCATGGAAGGAATGATGGCTCAGTTTCCTCATCCGAACATGAATCAATAGCCAACCCCAGTAACTCTGCAGGACTTCTTCCGCCTCAACCCAACTATCTACCGCAGCTCAACTCAACCCCTTGATGCTGATGACTGGCTCCGTGACATCACGTATGAAATGG
Organism: Triticum dicoccoides; assembly: GCF_002162155.2. Lineage (NCBI taxonomy): Eukaryota > Viridiplantae > Streptophyta > Magnoliopsida > Poales > Poaceae > Triticum > Triticum dicoccoides. Next base: position 432,937,257 of record NC_041386.1, read on the forward strand.
AGTCTTCTAGTGTGCCCCCTGCTAGCTATGTCACCTTTGCATCTTTCTTTCTGAAGGGTCCCGCTACTCAATGGTGGGACAACCACAGGCTTACCCTGCCTACTGGAACGGTCATCACTTGACCGGATTCCAAGCCGCTTTCCATGCCTGCTTCATTCCTCAAGGAATCATGTACAAGAAGAAGCGAGAGTTCCACAACCTCACCCAAGGCAACAAGATTGTAGATGCTTATCAACGAGAATTTTTGGACTTGTCATGTTATGGTGAAGAAGACATTTCAACTGATGCTCGTAAGCAAGAGAAGTTTCATGATGGACTTCACCCTGATATCAAGCTAGCACTGCTCATTCATGACTTTGCCGACTTTGCCACCTTGGTGAACAAGGCTATTCAGGTTGAGACTGGTCTTCAGGAACACCAGGGATCCCTTAGGTGCAGCGTGACGCTGGCTCATCTTCGGGCCCGTTAGCGCAGAAGCGTCGGATATGGATTCCCCGCAACATGTATCGTCCAGCTGCACCTACACCAAGACAGTCCTATGCCGCACCGTGTCTGCCTCCTCCACCGCAGAGGAAGCCTCTTCGAGCCATAGCACCCCAAGCTCCTGCTACCAATCCCAATGATGGTTTGTGCTTTAGATGTGGCCATCCAGGTCACCTTGCCAAAGAGTGCAATCAGAAAAGGAACCAGCTGGCTCTGCCTTCAACTGGCCGTAACAATCATCCCCATAACAACAATGCCAGACCTTATGGTCGTGGTCCGGCTAATCATGTTGATTTGAATGAAGCTCAAGACCAGCCCGCCACTGTGATGGGTACTCTTCTCTTAAATTCAGTACCGGCTTTTGTTTTATTCGATTCAGGAGCATCACATTCATTCATGTCAGAAATTTTTTGTTATGCACACGCCATCTGATGCGAGCCCATGAACACTCCGATTGTGGTACGCACCCCTGCGGGTCAGTGTCGCACTACCATGATTGGTCGCCACATCCCCGTTGAAATTGAAGGGTTGGAATTTCATGTTTCTCCCATTATTCTCGAGTTTTCCAATATTGACCTCATTCTAGGAATGGAATGGTTGGAAGCACATACTGCCTCTATCGTCTGTGCCACCAAAGTCGTTAATCTCCTATATCCTTCCGATGAGATAGTAAGCTACCATGCTCAGATTGTTCAAAACGCTGAAGCATGACTTTATGCTTTGAATGCGTTGAATGCAGCACCTCTTGAGGGAATTGAAAAGATTCCAGTGGTTTGCGACTTCCTAGATGTCTTTCCGGAAGAACTTCCAGGAATACCCCCTGCCCGGGCTGTCGAGTTCATCATCGACTTGAAACCAGACACCCTATCGCCAAGCGACCCTACAAGATGCCACCTCATGAGCTCCTTGAACTGAAGGAGGAAATCGACAAATCTCTTTGCAAGGGTTTCATTCATCCAAGTTCCTCTGCTTGGGTAGCACCTTCTCTCTTCGCTAAGAAGAAGGACAGAACGAACCGTTTGGTCCAAGACTATCGTCCTATCAACCAAGCTACAATTCAAAACAAATATCCCCTTCCTCGGATCAATGATCTGTATGATCAACTGGCTGGTTCATCGATAATCTCTAAACTCGACTTGAGGTTGGGTTACCACCAGATCCGTGTTCGTGAAGAGGATATTCCAAAGACCGCATTCATGACTCGTTATGGTTCTTACGAGTACACCGTCATGTGTTTTGGCTTGACCAATTCTCCAGCCACATTCTTCCGTCTAATGAACTACATATTCATGGATTACCTCGACAAGTTCGTCGTGGTCTATCTGGATGATATCTTGGTATATTCGAAGAACAAAGAAGAACATGCTGAACATCTTCGACTTGTTCTAGAGAAGCTTCGAGAACATCAACTTTATGCCAAGTATTCCAAGCGCGAATTTTGGTTACCCGAAGTCACCTACCTTGTTCATGTCATCTCCAAGGATGGTATTTCCGTCAACCCAGAGCGAGTTCAGGCTATTCTTGACTGGACCCCTCCGAAGACTGTCAAGCAAGTTAGAAACTTTCTCGGACTAGCCAGCTATTGTTGCCGCTTTGTTGAGAACTTCTCGAAGATTGCCAAGCCCCTGACCAATCCGCTACACAAGGGCGTTAAGTTTGATTGGACTAAAAAGTGTCAGGAAATTTTCTAGGCACTCAAGGACAAGCTGACTTCTACCCTAGTGCTTGCTCCCCTGATTCTCGCAAGGACTTCATCATCTATTGCGACGCTTCACGTCAAGGATTAGGCTGTGTCCTAATGCAAGAGTGCAGATTGATTTCTTATGCCTCTCGTCAAGTGCGTCCTCATGAAGAGAACTACCCAGTTCATGACCTCGAGCTTGCTGCGGTTATCTATGCACTGAAGCTATGGCGACAGTACCTTCTCGGTAATCGTTGTGAGATCTTCACCGATCATCAGAGTCTGAAGTACCTGTTTACTCAGCCAGATCTGAACCTCCGACAACAATGATGGATGGAAGCTATTGCTGACTACAACTGTGGTATATCTTATACCCCTGGCAAGGCTAATGTAATGGCTGATGCCTTGAGCCGCAAGTCTTATTGCAATAATCACATGGTCTACGAAGCTCAACCCCGCCATTATGAAGAGCTATGCAAGCTGAACCTTCAACTAGTTCCACAGGGTTCTCTGAATAACCTTGTCCTGGAACCAACTCTTCTGAAAGCAATTAAGTCTGCTCAAGCGAAAGATGCTCTTGTTGATTTGATGAAAAAGGATCTTGCCTTAGAGAAGTCCAGAGATTTCTCACTTGGTGAAGATGGAACCTTATACTTCAGAGATCGCATTGTGGTACCCCGATTTGAGCTTATGACAGAGAAGGTGATGAAAGAAGCGCATGACATCCCTCTCTCTATTCATACAGGAAGTACGAAGATGTATCTAGACATCCGTCAGAAGTACTGGTGGTATAAAATGAAGCAAGACATTGCTCGATATATAGAAGAATTTGATGTTTGTCATCGCGTCAAAGCAGAACATCAAAAACCGGCTGGACTTCTACAACCGCTTCTGATTCCTGAATGGAAGTGGGATAAGATCCAAATGGACTTCGTCACTGGCCTTCCCAAGTCTCAGAAAGGTAACGATGTTATATTTGTCGTCATTGACCAATTCTCGAAGGTTGCTCACTTTCTGCTAGTCGAGGAGACAATCACTGCTAATCAACTAGCAAACTTGTATATCTCCCTAATTGTGTCCCTCCACGGCATTCCGAAGGAGATCAGTTCAGACCGCGGTAGTATATTCACTTCGAAGTTCTAGGATAGTTTCCAAGAGGCAATGGGAACTCATATTACCTGGAGCACTGCTTATCATCCCCAATCCCAAGGCCAAGTCGAGCGAGTCAATCAAATTCTTGAAGACATGCTTCGAGCTTGTGTTATTTCTTTCGGCAAGAAGTGGGAAGAATCTCTCCCTTATGTGGAGTTCTCTTATAACAGTAGCTATCAAGCTAGCTTGAAGATGGCACCCTTTGAAGTGCTTTATGGACATAAGTGTCGAACCCCTATGAATTGGTCAGAAACTGGGGAACGGACGCTCATTGGTCCAGACATTATTCAACAAGCTGAAGAGCAGGTTCGCATTGTCCGGGATAATCTCAAGGCGGCCAAGTCCCGTCAGAAGAGCAACTATGACCGGAAACACTGGGTTCAACTTATCAATCTGGTGAACAAGATTATTTGCGTGTCACTCCTTTGAGAGGCACTCATCTGTTCGGAGTCAAGGGCAAGCTAGCTCCGCGCTACATTGGTCCTTTCCGCATTCTCTCCCATCGTGGACTGGTGGCTTATCAGCTGGAGTTGCCACCTCAGTTCTCTCACGTCCATGATGTCTTCCACGTGTCGCAACTTCGTCGTTGCTTCAAGGACCCGGAACGTGAAGTGGATCCGGAATTGATTGAAGTTCAAGATGATCTGACATACAAAGAGCACCTGATCTGCATTCTTAACGAAGCTGAACGTCAAACCCGCCAGAAGGTTACCAAGTTCCTCAAGGTGCAATGGTCGAATCATACTAAAGATGAAGCCACTTGGGAACGCGTAGATAACCTCCGGGCTGAATACCCCGGCATGTTCCCTTCTACCTCTTAATTCTCGGGACGAGAATTTCTTTTAGAGGAGGAGAGTTGTAACACCCCGGTGTAATGATGCTACAGTAAACCCTAGGGTTAGGTTAATCATTTTGCTAAACAAGTGTTTGTTCATCATTGTCTCTTGTCTCTTTCAAATTCCAGTTGAATTCAATTTCAAATTCTGAGTGAAATTCAAAATTCCTCAGACATGAAAACTAAAATGTTCATCATGTGCCAAATAATCCATAACTAATATTGGTGGTGAACCAACATTTTTGCAAAGTGTTTAAGTGGCCTAAACTATTTACAACAGTGGTTTAAACAATTATTTAAATGCTCTTTAATTTATAAAAATTCTAACTATTTTATTCAAGTGCTAAAACCTAATGTGGTAGTGGCCTAAATTTATTAAGCTAAGTTAATTACAAGCCTTGTATTTTATTTAACTGTTTCATTTTGAAAAAGAAATAAGAAAATAGAAAAGTCTTAGAAGAAAAGTAAAAAAAGAAGGAAAAGTCTCCCCTGCCCCCCTGGGACCAAGCCCACCTGGGCCAGCCCAACACACCCTCACCCAGGCTGGCCCACCTACCTCTCCCCAGTCATGTTCCCCCTCCCCTGTTCAATTGACCGATAGCGCACGCCCGAGCGCGCCCCACCGGACCGCCTCGCCGTCCCCACCGACGAGGGGATAAGAGCGACGACGAGGTCGACCCCTCGGGCCCCCTACCACTCCACTCGTCCCACTCCCTCTGGACGCTCTCTCTCCCTGGTTGCCCTCTCTCTCTCGCGCGAGATCCCACCTCACCGAGCGCCATTGCCGTCGCCCCACCTCGCACCATCGTGGCGACCGCCTCCCCCACGCCCCTCCAGCAAGCCCAGCTGCTCCGTCGTCGGCTCACCTGCAGGTCCCGGTGAGCTCATGACTTCTTACCCCCGTCCCTCTCGTCGACGTTCGTACCTGTAGCCGTCTTTCCCGCTGTTGCCGAGCCATCCGCCACGTACACTCATCGTCGGCGTGGTTTCGGTGACCCGTTGGTCACGCGCGCATGCCCACTCACCTCGTTGGCACGCGTAAACGCTATAGGTACCTCACGTCGCTCTTTTTGCTCGCCGTAGCCTAGATTCCTATGACGTCCGAAGTGCGGCATCCGCTGCGGTGCATGCCGCCGTAACCTCCGCCCGCCTCCGGCCTCATAACCACTCCGGTTGGACGCGGTGTCATCTTCCTGTTCGAGCACACCAAGTCGCGCGAAAAATGGACGCCTGTAGGCGAATCCCGATGCTCCCCTGGCCACTCCGCCATGGTTTCAGGTCGCTTGAGCTCTCTCCAGCGCCGACACCGACGTGGCACAGTGGGCCCCGCCCCTAGGTCGCTAACCAGTGGGCTCGGGTGGCCCAGTTGACTGGGTTGATCTAGTCAACTGCTGACTGGGCTGCCCAGTGAGGCTGACATGCAGGCCCCACTTGTCTAAAACGTTGTATGAATAAAAAATAATTAGCTTAGCTAATTAGTTACTCACACGTGGGGCCCAGCTGCTAATTAACCATGTTTAATTAAGATAACCCACTATTAGTCCTCTGTCTATGATAGGTGGTACCCATTGGTCAGTTTGACCAGTCAGTGGGTCTGTTGACCTGCTAATGTCATGTTAACACTCTGCTGATGTCATAATGAATTTCTGTTAATAATAATAATTCTAGAAAATACTTTAATCTTTGAAAATTCATAGAAATTAAACCGTAACTCGGATGAAAATGTTTTCTACATGAAAGTTGCTCAGAAAAAATCCAATGAATCCGAATGCGCGGTCGATTAACCTATCACATGCCCCTAGCATGTTGAACATGGAACCGTCCGCTCTCTTCCACCTGGCCAGAATTCGTCTAACGCCGGGAATTCATCCTCGGATGTTTATCCCCTCCGTCTGCAATGTGTAGTACTATGTTAGGACAACCCTAGCTCTGCCTATCGTCATGTCATGCTTAGTGATGCATATGTTTGCACTATATTTAATGTTTCTTCCCCCTCTTCTCCGGTAGACCCGAGAACGATGATGCCCTTGTGGTCGACTACGTTGATGATGACCCTTCTTCCATTTCGGTGGAGCTTCTAGGCAAGCAAACCCCCCTTGAGCATTCTGATATCGCCCATTTCTTTCCCTCTCATGCTTGCATTAGAACTGCTACTGCTTTCTGTATGATCCTACTCTGATGCATAGTCTGTTTTTGTTACCTGCTTTCATACCTTAACTGCTTATTCTAAACTGCTTAGTATAGGTTGGTTAGTGATCCATCAGTGACCCCCACCTTATCCTTGTTGCCCCTGCTTCATCATCGAAGACCAGACCAACGGTATCGACGTCCAGGCCCCGACACTGCACATCACCCCCTAGTTATATGACTCTGCAGAGTTACCATCGAGTGTCGAGGGTGGAACCTCATACATCACTCCTGATGAGATCTCTGTAGTGTAGCTATTCAGTCGCGGTCATCGAGGGTGATTTCCTCCTTAACCACTTCCGATACAGCTCTGTCGTGCAACCCCTCAAGTGTGAAACTCGAGGGTGGATCCTCTTACGTTCACCTTGATGATTACATCAAGTGGAATTCATCGGGGGGATTCCTTGGGTTTTCCCCTTGATGTTTGGACACACGGATACTTGGACTTCACAGTGTTACTTGGAAAGGCGGGTTGACCCTGAGAGGTACCCGCGAGTGGTGTGGAGACGGGTTGACCTGGAGGGTACCCGAGAGTTGAACACGAGGCGTGGCCGGGCATTCTTAGCCCTTGTCGCAAGAACTCGAGACAGGGCGACGGTGTCACATCTTTCTTGAGTCTCTACTTGTGACCGCACTACCAGCGCACTAACGGTTTGGATATTTGATCTGAGGGGCCTCTGGCCTGATAGCACTAACCATCACGTGGGCATTGTATGGGCGTTCTGCATTGTATACATCAGCCGAAGCTTATTAGACGTCAGCGACTGAGCGGCACGTGCCGGGTTGGATTGGTAAGCTCCTGCCTTTTTAAGGAGGTAGCTAGTTCTGGTCACCGGCCGCCCACGCAACATGCAGGAGTTCCCGGGGCGATGGCCCAAGACCCCTGGGGCATAGATTTAGTCCGGCGTGCTTGACCTCTCTATTAAGCCCAGGCCAGGTTGCGGCGTATTGGTTGGCCGAGGCGGGGCATGACCCAGGAAAGTGTATCCGGCCGGAGTTAATTGAGCGTGGTGGGTAAGTTGGTGCACCCCTACAGGGAAGAAAACAGCTATCGATAGCCTGTCCTACGGTAACGGACGCTTGGAGTTGTATCCTGATCGATACAACTAGAACTGGATACTTGAGGTGATAACTTGATAGTATGGCTTTGGGATTGCTTTCTCATAGGGAGTCAAGAAAGGATCTCTGGTCGAGGTTGATAACACTACTACTACTCTACATTATGTCGATCTGTACTCTTCTATATGCTGCAAGATGCTTGAAGGTGCTTGAAGATGCTAGTCTTCGATATGCTAGGCTTTCCCTTTCTCTTCTGGCATTCTATAGTTTAGTCCACAGATACAGCCCATTTCCTTTGATACAGATGCATACTTAGTTTTGATTTGATGTAAGTCTTGCGAGTAGTTTGGATGAGTACTCATAGTTGCTTTGCTATCTCTTTTTCCCCCATACCCGATTGTTGCGACCAGATGATGGATCCCAGGAGCCAGATGACACCACTGATGATTACTACTACCCCGAGGGTGCGTACTACAACGTGATGGCCGCTGACGACTTGGAGTAGTTAGGAGGCTCCCAGGCAGGAGGCCTTTCCTTTTCGATCGATGTTGCTTTTGTGCTAGCCTTCTTAAGGCAAACTTGAATAACTTATGTCTGTACTCAGATATTGTTGCTTCCGCTGACTCTTGTGTATTCGTGCTAATGTATTCGAGCCCTCGAGGCCCTGGCTTGTAATATAAAGCTTGTATTATTTTAAATTTGTGTCTAGAGTTGTGTTGTGATATCTTCCCGTGAGTCCTTGATCTTGATTGTACACATTTGCCTGTATGATTAGTGTACGATTGAGTCAGGGGCGTTACAACCGCCCGCGCCTCAGGAACCGCGAGTGAAGTAGATTATTCTGTAGTATTCGATCTTTATTAGCTAGGTAGCTAGTGATGCATTCGATATGTAATATTCGAGATGATGTATCCGAGATTATCTATATTATTCGAGACGATGTATTCGAGATTATATATATATTATTCAATAATATTCGAGACGATGTATTCGAGATTATATTCGATGATGCATATTATGTACTATGATTCATTTTTTCCTTATTGATTGCATGCATGCATTGTAATTTGAATACTAAATTGTTTTATATTTCTTTTGGATTAGTTAAATAAAAGCTATGGCGGACAATACCGGCAGAGAAGGAGAAGAGGCCCCGTTCCAGATCATACGCTCCCCTGGCCGGCCAGATGATCAGAATGAAGAAGATGATGTCTCCTAATATCTGAACAATACCGAGGAGGGTGATATGATATTCGATTGTGACGAACAAATTGATGAAGTCCAGAACTATGATTATGATGACGAAGAAAATGTTGATCTTGAAATAACAGAGACCGGCGAGGCATAATTATATAAGCAGGCATCTGGTGATCATCACTTGTTTTAAATGATTTTAAGATATATTAACCAATCGATCTTTCTTCTTTCAGCCCTCCGGAACGAGCAAATCTTCTACAGGCAGCAGGACAGTGCAAGGCCCGGCCAAAAAGTTCAAGCAGGGCATAAAATACAACATCAATGCCATCAAAAATGATGGCGAACCAATCTTGCCTAAGAAGAATGCGAACAAGTCCGTTCGTCGGTGCGGAGTTCTTGTGAAGGACCAACTCCCGATCTCCATGCAAGAATGGAAAGCCAGCAAAGCAACATCCAGATCTTATTTGGGTCAACGATAGAGCAAAAGATCTTCTATGGAATCTCTCATGGAACATTTCACCCTACCAGATCATTTCACAGATGCAGATGTGCAGAAAGTGAAGGTCGCCGCTCTTAGGAAGATGGCAGTTGCATTAAACAACCACAAGAAATCAATATGGGCAAGTACATTGAAGGAGGAAAGAAGACTCCAGAATTCACAGGAACACTGGAGAAGCAAAGAGAGCACTGGCCCGATTTCGTGAAATTCAAGGTATCGGAATTATCTAAGGAAAGGTCAAGAGTAAACAAGGCCAATGCCGCAAAAAAGGAGCAGTTCCATAAGCTGGGGCCAGGTGGCTACACGGTGGCAATGCCTAAGTGGGATAAGTCTGAGCAAGAGATGGTGGATGTAGCGGTCACTCCAGTTACATTGAGCTATCCCCCCTAGGTGTAGGACTTGGTTCTATGCGCATGAGGGGCGTTGGACCCGAAGACAGGCAAGGTTTCGAAGAGGGCAAGTCTTAAAGGAGCCGAAGATAAGATACTTGTTGCATTAGAAGAGGCTCAAACGGGGGTGTTCATGCCCAATAGAGTGAAAACACGCGCCCTGGGAAGTCCTGAACACCCGGGAAGAACAAGAGGCAAAGGCATTGTTCCTTGGTATGAGGGGTTTGCGAACTGGAACGCCGACTATAGAAGCCATGCGAGAAGGAAGATGGAGGAGGAGAAGAAGATGAAGCTAGAGGAGGAGAAGACAAAGCAGGAAGCAGAACGCCTTAAAGGCCTAGAATCAAAGCACGCGGAGTTGGCACTCCAATTCCAGCAGCAGCAGCAGCATATCAACTCACTTAGCCAAGAAAAGGGGTCTCAGCAGTGGAAGTAGCTAGTGGATGATCCAGCATTGGATACCATCGTCCCATCCATGCCAAGAAGCAGCATGGGTTCCACCCCAAGAGAGGCACAACTACTGGATGGATACCCTGTGGATGACATCATGGAGAGCACTAATTGTGAGCTACACTTCAAAATGAAGAACATATCCATGAAGGTCGTTGTTGCTTATACAAATCCCCTCGAAGCAACCTTCCATTGCAACCCAATTCCAGCTGGCTATGCTCGTGTCGTGGTTGATGAAGTGGTGAACTAATATTCGGGGCTAGAGCTTGCCATTCCTGGAGGTGACAAGGAGCACACACTGGGAGAGGCCAAACATCGTATCATCCTATGGAGAAAGGATTGAATCATGTTTCCAAGGCCATCGACACCGCATCAGCCGACTGCTCCTCAAAGGCCGCCACCGCGTCAGCAATATCCCGCTCCTCCAAGTCATCAGCCACCGCCTCAGCATAGTCCTGCTCCTTTAAGTCCGCCAACGCGTCAGCCCACTCCTCCTCCTCCTCCAAGTCCGACACCGCGTCAGGCCACACTTCCTGCTCCAAGTCCGGCACCGCGTCAGCGCACTCCTCTTCCTCCTCCAAGTCCTGCACCATGTTAGCCCACCCATCCTCCTCCAAGTTAGCCACGTCAGCCGTCTCTGCCGCCTCAGCAATAGCGGAAGAGAGTCGTCGCAGCTATAGTGCGTAGCAGTTCAAGTCGAGGTAGTACATGAGGTTCATGCGGAGGCAAGTGATTTCAATATGCTCCAAGCCTCACACCTGTTCCACAGAGGCCTTACGACATGACTGTCGAGCAAAACTAAGCCATAGTGAATGCCCAAGTGGACGCCCATTTTGGACCGAAACCGCCATCGCCGCCAAAGGAGAAAGTGCCTAAGGAAATCGTTGACCACTTTATTCATATGGCTAAAAAACCATCTCCCAAGTCTGTTGACTCAGACTATGAGCGCCAAATCAGAAAGGCACATCGAGCACGAGAACAGAAGGAGTTGAGCTCGAGCCAAGAAGCTGCCAAAAATAGCAGGAAAACCATTCCCCAGCTAGGAGAACAGGCGGTGCAATCGATCCCCCAACTCATTGTACCAACACATGCGAGTACCGGCGCCTATCAACTGGTAATAACCGACGACCATATAAGGCAGGCTAAAGAGATCAGATGTACTGTAGAAAAAGTCCTAGGCTTGGAGCTCATGAAAACTTTTAAAGAGGAGGAGCTAAAACGGAAATATGTCCGCGGCGAACCCTAGTGAAGCCTGAGGAGGTAAAGAAACTCTCAACGAGAATGTATGAAATGCATCAATGGTACATGGAAATTACCAAGACTACCAATTGAGAGTCCCTCGTGGTGAAAGTCAAGGAAGATCATTACTTCCATCAGCTAGCTCCGTCTGTTGAGTATTCAGAACTATTTCAGTTATTCAATCAAGACACACTCGACAAATCTATCGTCAGTTGCTATTGTCTGTAAGTGATTTCTTTTGCTGTAACTTAAGTCTCAAGCTAACTGTAGTGCTCTCATTGATCATTACCTATAATTATCCTCACTATATTCTTTTCTGTGGTATTATGCACAGGATGAAGATGTATGAAATGAAAAAAGTTGGACGCTATGGCATTGGGTTCATTGACCCAAATACCATTAATGAAGAGACATGGAGCTATGAATGGTATAAACAAGAAGTAGAAAATAACATGCTAGAGTTCTTGAAGAGCCTCCTTACAACTTCCAGTGAGTCACACTGTCTTGTACTACAAATTCTATTTTGGCTTACTAGCTAGATGTTAATAAGTGTACAGGGTTTAGGGTAGTTGATGAGTGTTATGCACATGCCCCCTTAATTTATACATGCAAACGTATGTGCATGCAGGTACCACTAGATCTTGTTAATCATTCAAGTTGAAGTACTGGACTCACTACTTAAAAAACCTACTGACTACGCAATCGTGAAGGGGATAGTTAACAGGTAATTTCAATCACTATTGAACTTTATGTCAGCCTCTTTAGTTCATCATGTCCTGATATCAACTAATTAATAACTCCTTTATTCATTTTCTTTGCCGACGGGCAAGGCTTGGCTAAAGTACATCGAAACGGTTCCAAGCGAATGGAAAAAACAGCTGTATTGGTTTCGACCCAAGGTAAGTAATTAAGTAGTACTAGCTAGCTAGCTAGCTAGCTACCATCTCTTCAATTCTAGTTTCAATACCATTAATTATCATGCTTGATTAATTATTATCTAATTGAATTTTATTCTCATAAAGGCCATCAAGCAGGCGCTAGGGACTGATTTATGTGCATACTACGTTTGTGAGAACATTCACATGATGGCGTCTGCTATCTCTTGAGCACTGTGTTGGATTTCCCCGAAGAGGAGAGGATGATGCAGCAAAGTAGCGTAAGTATTTCCCTCAGTTTTTGAGAATAAGGTATCAATCCAATAGGAGGCTACGCGCGAGTCCCTTGTACCTACACAAAACTAATAGCTCAACGCAACCAACGCGCTTAGGGGTTGTCAATCCCTTCATGGTCACTTACGAAAGTGAGATCTGATAGAGATGATAAATAATATTTTGGTATTTTTGGTATGGAGATGCAAAGTGAAATGTAAAAGGCAAAGTAAAAAAGCAAAGCAATAATAAAGTGATGAAGATTGATATGATGAGAAAGAGACCCGGGGGCCATAGGATTCACTAGTGGCTTCTCTCAAGAGCATAAGTATTCTACGGTGGGTGAACAAATTACTGTTGAGAAATTGACAGAATTGAGCATAGATATGAGAATATCTAGGTATGATCATGCATATAGGCATCACGTCCGAGATAAGTAGACCGACTCCTGCCTGCATCTACTACTATTACTCCACTCATCGACCGCTATCCAGCATGCATCTAGAGTATTAAGTTAGAAACAGAGTAACGCCTTAAGCAAGATGACATGATGTAGAGGGATAGTTTCATGCAATATGATAAAAACCCCATCTTGTTATCCTCGATGGAAACAATACAATACGTGCCTTGTTGCCCCTTCTATCACTGGGAAAGGACACCGCAAGATCGAACCCAAAGCTAAGCACTTCTCCCATGGCAAGAAAAACCAATCTAGTAGGCCAAGCCAAACTGATAATTCGAAGAGACTTGCAAAGATAACCAATCATACATAAAAGAATTCAGAGAAGATTCAAATATTATTCATAGATAGACTTGATCATAAACCCACAATTCATCAGTCTCAACAAACACACCGCAAAAATAAGATTACATCCAATAGATCTCCACGAGAGAGGGGGAGAACATTTTATTGAGATCCAAAAAGAGAGAAGAAGCCATCTAGCTACTAACTATGGACCCGTAGGTCTGAAATAAACTACTCACACTTCATCGGAGGGGCTTGGATGATGATGTAGAAGCCCTCCGTGATCGATTCCCCTTCCGGCGGAGCTCCGGAACAGGCCCCAAGATGGGATCTCATTGATATAGAAAGTTGCAGCGGTGGAATTAGGTTTTTAGCTTTGTATCTGATCGTATGGGGATACGTGGGTATATATAGGAGGAAGAAGTACGTCGGTGGAGCAACAGGGGGCCCACGAGGGTGGAGGGCGCGCCTGGGGGGGCCGCAGGCGCGCCCCCCTACCTCGTGGCCTCCTGTTAATTGGCTTGACGTAGGGTCCAAGTCTCCTGAGTTGCATTCGGTGAGAAAATCACATTCCCGAAGGTTTCATTCCGTTTGGACTCCGTTTGATATTCCTTTTTTTCGAAACCCTAAAACAGGCAAAAAAACAGCAATTCTAGGCTGGGCCTCCAGTTAATAGGTTATTCCCAAAAATAACATAAAAGTGGATAATAAAGCCCAATAATGTCCAAAACAGTAGATAATATAGCATGGAGCAATCAAAAATTATAGATACGTTGGAGATGTATCAAGCATCCCCAAGCTTAATTCCTGCTCGTCCTCGAGTAGGTAAATGATAAAAACAGAATTTTTGATGCAGAGTGCTAGTTGGCATAATTTTAATGTAATTCTTCTTAATTGTGGTATGAATATTCAGATCCGAAAGATTCAAGACAAAAGTTCATATTGACATAAAAATGGTAATACTTCAAGCATACTAACTAAGCAATTATGTCTTCTCAAAATAACATGGCCAAAGAAAGTTCATCCCTACAAAATCATATAGTTTAGTCATGTTTCATTTTCGTCACACAAGAATGCTCTCATCATGCACAACCCCGATGACAAGCCAAGCAATTGTTTCATACTTTAGTAATCTCAAACCTATAAACTTTCACGCAATATATGAGCGCGAGCCATGGACATAGCACTATAGGTGGAATAGAATATAATGAGGGGGTTATGTGGAGAAGACAAAAAAGGAGGAAGTCTCACATCAATGAGGCTAATCAATGGGCTATGGAGATGCCCACCGGTTGATGTTAATGCAAGGAGTAGGGATTGCCATGCAACGGATGCACTAGAGCTATAAATGTATGAAAGCTCAACAAAAGAAACTAGTGGGTGTGCATCCAACTTGCTTGCTCACGAAGACCTAGGGCACTTGAGGAGGCCCATTGTTGTAATATACAAGCCAAGTTCTATAATGAAAAATTCCCACTAGTATATGAAAGTGATAACATGAGAGACTCTCTACTATGAAGATCATGGTGCTACTTTGAAGCACAAGTGTGGTAAAAGGATAGTAACATTGTCCCTTCTCTCTTTTTCTCTCATTTTTTGGGCCTTCTCTTTTTTATGGCCTTTCTATTTTTTTCCTCACTTGGGACAATGCTCTAATAATGATGATCATCACACTTCTATTTATTTACAACTCGATACTAGAACAAAGATGACTCTGTATGAATGCCTCCGGCGGTGTACCGGGATAAGCAATGAATCAAGAGTGACATGTATGAAAAAATTATGAACGGTGGCTTTGCCACAAATACTATGTCAACTACATGATCATGCTAAGCAATATCACAATGATGAATGTGTCATGATGAATGGAAGATGGAAAGTTGCATGGCAATATATCTCAGAATGGCTATGGAAATGCCATAATAGGTAGGTATGGTGGCTGTTTTGAGGAAGATATAAGGAGGTTTATGTGTGAAAGAGCGTATCATATCATGGGGTTTGGATGCACCAGCGAAGTTTGCGCCAACTCTCAATGTGAGAAAGGGCAATGCACGGTACCGAAGAGGCTGGCAAGGATGGAAGGGTGAGAGTACGTATAATCCATGGACTCAACATTAGTCATAAAGAACTCATATACTTATTGCAAAAATATACAAGTCATGAAAAACCTCGGTACTACGCGCATGCTCCTAGGGGGATAGATTGGTAGGAAAATACCATCGCTCGTCCCCAACCGCCACTCATAAGGAAGACAATCAAATAACACCTCATGTTTCAAATTTTTTGCATAACGTTTACCATATGTGCATGCTACGGGACTTGCAAACCTCAACAGAAGTATTTCTCAATTTCACAACTACTCAACTAGCACGACTTTGATAGTATTACCTCCATGTCTCAAAACAATCATCAAGCATCAAACTTCTCTTAGTATTCAACACACTCATAAGAAAGTTTTATTATTAATCTTGCATACCAAGCATATTAGGATTTTAAGCAAATTACCATGCTATTAAGACTTTCAAAATAATCTAAGTGAAGCATGAGAGATCAATAGTTTCTATAAAACAAATCCACCACCGTGCTCTAAAAGATATAAGTGAAGCACTAGAGCAAAATTATAAAACTCAAAAGATATAAGTGAAGCACTAGAGTAAAATTATAGAGCTCAAAAGATATAAGTGAAGCACATAGAGTATTCTATCAAATTCCAAATTATGTATGGCTCTCTCAAAATGTGTGTACAGCAAGGATGATTGTGGTAGACTAACAAGCAAAGACTCAAATCGTAAAATACGCTCCAAGCAAAACACATATCATGTGGTGAATAAAAATATAGCTCCAAGTAAAGTTACCGATAGAAGTAGACCAAAGAGGGGATGCCTTCCGGGGCATCCCCAAGCTTTGCCTTTTAGGTGTCCTTAGATTATCTTTGGGGTGCCATGGGCATCCCCAAGCTTAGTCTCTTGCCACTCCTTGTTCCATAATCCATCAAATCTTTACCCAAAACTTGAAAACTTCACAACACAAAACTTAAAGTAGAAAATCTCATGAGCTCCGTTAGCGAAGGAAAACAAAAGACCACTTCAAGGTACTGTAATGAACTCATTATTTATTTATATGGGTGTTATACCTACTGTATTCCAACTTATCTATGGTTCATAAACTATTTTACTAGCTATAGATTCATCAAAATAAGCAAACAATACACGAAAAACAGAATCTGTCAAAAACAGAATCTGTAGTAATCTGTAGATAGCGCAAGATATGGAACCCCAAAAATTCTAAAATAAATTACTGGACGTGAGGAATTTATCTATTAATCATCTGAAAAAAGAATTAACTAAATAGCACTTTCCAAATAAAAATGACAGCAGTTCTCGTGAGCGCTAAAGTTTCTGATTTTTACAGCTAGTTCAACAAGACTTTCCCCAAGTCTTCCCAATGGTTCTACTTGGCACAAACACTAATTAAACAAAAAAAGACACAACAAAAACAGAGGCTAAATAATTTATTTATTAAATAACAGCAAGGATAAATATTGGGTTGACTCCCAACAAGCGCTTTTCTTTAAAGCCTTATAGCTAGGCATAATATTTCAATCATGCTCACATGAAAGACAAGAATTGCAGCACAAAGAGAGCATCATAAAACACGTAACAAACACATTTAAGTATAACATACTTCCTATCCATAGGCATCTTATAGGCAAACAAATTATCAAGGCAAGCAAAAACTAGCATATGCAAGGAAGCGGAAAGAAACAATAGCAATCTCAACATAACGAGAGGTAATTTAGTAACATGAAAATTTCTACCACCATATTTTCCTCTCTCATAATAATTATATGTAGAATCATAAGAAAATTCAACAAAATAGCTATGACATAAAATATTTTCAACACGATCCACATGCATGCAAAGTTGACACTCTTCCAAAATAGTGGGATTAACATTAACTAAAGTCATGACCTCTCCAAACCCACTTTTATCAAAAATTTCATAAGATTGAACATTATCCAAATATGTGGGATCTAAAGTTGACACTCTTCAAAACCCACTTTCAGTATTATTGCAAACACTATTATCAATCTCATAATCATCATGGGGAGTAAATAAATTTTCAAGATCAAAAGAAGAATCACCCCAATCATGATCATTGCAATAAGTAGAGGACATAGCGAAACTAGCATCCCCAAGCTTAGGGTTGTGCATATTATAAGCACAATTGTCATTAATAGAATTTATACTATCATCATTGCAATCTTGCTTTCTATTCAAAGATCTATCGTGAATCGCTTCATAAAGTAATTCATCACACTTTTCGGATTCACAAATTTCAAGCAAAACCTTATAAAGATAATCTAGTGCAGAAAACTCACTAGAAATTGGTTTACCATAATTGGACCTCTTAAAAAGATTAGCAAGTGGATGAGGATCCATAGATCTTAGGTTCTCTATTTAGTAATAAATAAACAACTATTCTAACCATACGAGCAAACAAGAAGCAAGCGGACAAAAGGAGGCAAATAGAGAAAGAGAGGGAGGATAGAGAGAGAGAGAGGGAAAATAAAACGGCAAGGGTGAAGTGGGGGAGAGGAAAATGCGAGGCAAATGGCAAATAATGTAATGCGGGAGATAGGGATTGTCATGGGTACTTGGTATGTTGACTTTTGCGCAGACTCCCCGGCAACGGCGCCAAAAATTCTTCTTGCTACCTCTTGAGTATTGTGTTGGATTTCCCCGAAGAGGAGAGGATGATGCAGCAAAGTAGCGTAAGTATTTCCCTCAGTTTTTGAGAACAAAGGTATCAATCCAGTAGGAGGCTACGCACGAGTCCCTTGTACCTACAGAAAAACAATAGCTCAACGCAACCAACACGCTTAGGGCTTGTCAATCCCTTCACGGTCACTTACGAAAGTGAGATATGATAGAGATGATAAATAATATTTTTGGTATTTTTGGTATAGAGATGCAAAGTGAAAAGTAAAAGGCAACGTAAAAAAGCAAAGCAATAACAAAGTGATGAAGATTGATATGATGAGAAAGAGACCCGGGGGCCATAGGTTTCACTAGTGGCTTCTCTCAAGAGCATAAGTATTCTACGGTAGGTGAACAAATTACTGTTGAGCAATTGACATAATTGAGCATAGTTATGAGAATTTCTAGGTATGATCATGTATATAGGCATCACGTCTGAGACAAGTAGACCGACTCCTGCCTGCATCTACTACTATTACTCCACTCATCGACCGCTATCCAGCATGCATCTAGAGTATTAAGTTAAAAACAGAGTAATGCCTTAAGCAAGATGACATGATGTAGAGGGAAGTTTCACGCAATATGATAAAAAAAACCATCTTGTTATCCTCGATGGCAACAATACAATACGTGCCTTGCTGCCCCTTCTGTCACTGGGAAAGGACACCGCAAGATCGAACCCAAAGCTAAGCACTTCTCCCATGGCAAGAAAAACCAATCTAGTAGGCCAAACCAAACTGATAATTCGAAGAAACTTGGAAAGATAACCAATCATACATAAAAGAATTCAGAGAAGATTCAAATATTATTCATAGATAGACTTGATCATAAACACACAATTCATCGGTGTCAACAAACACACCACAAAAAGAAGATTACATCCCATAGATCTCCACGAGAGAGGGGGAGAACATTGTACTGAGATCCAAAAAGAGAGAAGAAGCCATCTAGCTACTAACTATGGACCCGTAGGTCTGAAATAAACTACTCACACTTCATCGGAGGGGCTTGGATGATGATGTAGAAGCCCTCCGTGATCGATTCCCCTTCCGGCGGAGCTCCGGAACAGGCCCCAAGATGGGATCTCGTGGATACAGAAAGTTGCGGCACTGGAATTAGGTTTTTGGCTCCATATCTGATCGTTTGGGGGTACGTGGGTATATATAGGAGGAAGAAGTACGTCGGTGGAGCAACAGGGGGCCCACGAGGGTGGAGG
>NC_041386.1:432956465-433017800 GCF_002162155.2 Triticum dicoccoides
ATCTAGCTACTAACTATGGACCCGTAGGTCTGAAGTAAACTACTCACACTTCATCGGAGGGGCTATGGTGTTGATGTAGAAGCCCTCCGTGATCGATGCCCCCTCTGGCGGAGCTCCGGAACAGTCCCCAAGATGGGATCTCATGGATACAGAAAGTTACGGCAGTGGAATTAGGGTTTTGGCTCCGTCTCTGATCGTTTGGTGGTATGTGGGTATATATAGGAGGAAGAAGTACGTTGGTGGAGCAACAGGGGGCCCACGAGGGTGGAGGGAGCGCCTGGGGGGCAGGCGCGCCCCCCTACCTCGTGGCCTCCTGTTAATTGGCTTGACGTAGGGTCCAAGTCTCCTGAGTTGTATTCGGTGAGAAAATCACGTTCCCGAAGGTTTCATTCCGTTTGGACTCCGTTTGATATTCCTTTTCTTCGAAACCCTAAAACAGGCAAAAAACAGCAATTCTGGGCTGGGCCTCCGGTTAATAGGTTAGTCCCAAAAATAATATAAAAGTGGATAATAAAGCCCAATAATGTCGAAAATAGTAGATAATATAGCATGTAGCAATCAAAAATTATAGATACGTTGGAGACGTATCAGCGTCCAAAAGGACCAAAGATGATAGACAACTATGGGTACGTTTGCGAGAACACTATTCATAATTTTTACATCATTATCATTATCTAATCACACAACGACTAATACATGCATATTGATCTCCTTCTTAAAAGTTCAAGGAGGTGCAGGATAAGCTCCTAACAACGGATCGCGTAGTGGCAATTCAAGAGGAAATAGCGGGATTTATGCTCGACCAGGTCATTGATCCCAAAGGAGAATACCATTACCCGCTACCGCAGTAATGCCTCCATGTATGAGAAATTGTATATAACAAATTGTATATATACATGTGTATGTGTGAATGGTGGTGCGAGACATTCGATGGTATATATATATATGATCGGTTCTATGAGAAATTCTATTTATATATATGCATCACGTGTACAATATGTAGTATCGTAATACCAGCAAATGAAAAAGAATTAAATGGAAAACACAAAATTAAAGGAAAAAGAAATCATGAATCCAAAACCCCCTAAACCTTTAGTACCGGTTGGTGTTACCAACCGGTACTAAAGGTCTCCCCGTTCACAGCACTGGCTCGTGCCACGTGGTGGCCCTTTAGCGGTGGTTCGTGCTGAACCGGTACTAAAGGGGGGACCTTTAGTCCCCACCCTTTAGTGCCGGTTGCAGAACCGGCACTAAATGGCCTTACGAACTGGCGCTATAGCCCGGTTCTGCATTAGTGGAAGAATTCCTTCTTTGACTGATCCATTTTGAACTCCTTCAAAATCTTATCAAGGTATGTACTCATCGAAAGTCTTATCAAGCGTCTTGATCTATCTTTATAGATCTTGATGCCCCATATGTAAGTAGCTTCACCGAGGTCTTTCTTTGAAAAACTAATTTCATACACTCCTTTATGCTTTCCAGAAAATTCTACATCATTTCCGATCACCAATATGTCATTCACATATACTTATCAGAAAGGCTGTAGTGCTCCCACTCACGTTCTTGTAAATACAAGCTTCACCACAAGTATGTATAAAACTATATGCTTGGATCAACTCATCAAAGCGTATATTTCAACTCCGAGATGCTTGCACCAGTCCATAGATGGATCGCTGGAGCCTGCACACTTTGCTAGCACCTTTAGGATTGAGAAAACCTTCTGGTTGCATCATATACAACTCTTCTTTAATAAATCCATTAAGGAATGCAGTTTTGACATCCATTTGCCAGATTTCATAAAATGTGGCAATTGCTAACATGATTCGGATAGACTTTAAGCATCGATACGAGTGAGAAAATCTCATCGTACTCAACACCTTGAACTTGTCGAAAACCTTTTGCGACAATTCGAGCTTTGTAGATAGTAACACTACTATCAGTGTCCATCTTCTTCTTGACGATCCATTTATTCTCAGTGGCTCGCCAATCATCGGGTAAGTCAATCAAAGTCCATACTTTGTGTGGCACCCCGGCTCAGAGCAACCGGTTTACCCTACATTGCCAGCCCAGAGACCATGTCTTCTGGCAACACACAACATCTTGGTACAGAAAGCAACCGCTTTATTGATGCTAGCGGATCATAGTTTATATTACAACAGGTGTCGAGGCCAAGCGGCACACACGGTGTGGCTGCACAATATGTACATTATTTAGTGAACAAAAGGGGGCCTCGATCGTAATAACTACGCAGCAGCGGAACAACGTCATAGCGGAGACTCCATAGCACAGGGACACCAATGTGGACACGATCTAGATTCGAGCAGCACTCCTTTCCAACGAGACTTTCCTGAAATCTGGCATGACACACCAACTCAGTACATTGAATGTACTTGCAAGCTCGCAACAGGCATAATCATAATGACAAACAATATCATGATAATTAACCAATTAGTAATGCAATAATGCTTCAACATGCTGTGATCATGCTCTAGTAATAAAAGTCCCTCGGGACTGGCTTACCAACCGTGATCGTTCTTGGATCACAAACATACCACCATCGGGTCTTTGACTAGAAGTATCCCGTTATCCTTACGGCGATCACAACCACGATCAATACTTGGTCTCAAACATCTCGATGGCTTTCCACCATCATCAACAGTGCAAAGTTCATAACTTAGTGTGCAAAATTTATTAAACGTTGACCCATGGTGTGACCTACTACGAGCGTGTCCATAACCGTGGACTCGGCTATCGATAGATTATTACACTCTCCAGAGGTAGCACACTGTACCCACACCACGGAAACCATGGCCTCGTACTCCCATTCGGGTGGATCAACGGCATTCCGACGAAAACCGTCCATTGCCATGACACTCTCCCGGCCACTCCGACACAATCCCCACTGGGCTAGTCCTAGGTGGCCCCGTGTCTACCAAAGACACAATGACCACCGTCATGGCCAAAACGATCCCACAAGGGGACCTGGCACCATAATATCAACAACGGACACACAAGGTTATGTCTGCTTACCGGGCCAGGGTAAGCATGCCCATAACCTTCCCTAGTTGGAGGCACCGATGAGAGGCATGACAACAGACCGAATCATGGCCTCCCATAAGGCAAATGTGGTTGCACTGGGAAAAACTCGATTCAGTGGCACCATGACCCGGCCAACGATATATTCAAGTTGAGTTATATTCAAGTTCAACTTAAAGTAAAAATAATCGGTGTCATAGTATGCCATGAAATGCAACACTAACATATGCATCATATATTAACATAAATGACTGAGTCAACTATATTCACACTAAGCATAAACATCAACAACTCATGCCACTTTTCTGGTTAAGATAATCCTCACTTTAAACAGAATATTTTCTAGCAAATTTTTATTATTTTACTCATGCAAGAAAATAACTTCAAATAATTACACATATGCATAACAATATTATTCTTTTATCATCACAATTGAATCCTAGTTTCTTTACCAACTAAGTTAGTTTCAAACATTCTGTAAATCAAGCATATTAACTAAAACAAGTACTTAACAGAATATCAATAACTAAATAGTTATTTAAATGAAAAGTTAAATCTTGCATTCAAGTAAAAAATCATAAATATTGAAATGGCACCATGAAAATGTTGTTGTGGCTTGCATTAGTGCACATGAGGTTCACAAGCCTTCTGGTGATCCTCAAGACAAGCCTCACCCTTTGAAAATAATTTTAAACACAAGAAGAAAATATCAAGAACCCTTCTGAAAATCACCAGAAATTCTAGATAGCTCAGAAAAATCTCATTTTTGGTGAGCTGTTAGATTTCTTTCCAAATAACACAATACAAAAAGAATCAATTCATTTGGACTTATGGTTGAAGAGTTATAGCTGTTTGAAGCTCTATGGAAATTAATTGAATTTGAATTTAGATAAAACAAACTAAGGGGTGACGTCGAAGACGTAAAGCCTCAGGATGCCACCACTCGTACCGCTTCACGTGCGTACTGAGTGGCTGACTAGCGGGCCCCGCTAGTCAGGTGAGGTGGAGGGGGAGAAGGAAATAGAGGGGATCACGGCTTCGCCAGAGCTCACGCCGGCGACGAGGGCTCCTTGGCCAAAACGAGAGGGAGGGATCGAGAGAGGGGATCGAGGCGCACCTGCCCGTACCTGCAGCGTAGCTAGAGGTGGTCGGACGACATCGGATTCGACCTCGCAAGCAGAGGCAGAGAGCGGAGGTTGCCGGAGACGAAGACGACGGCGAACTGCAATGACTCCATGGGCTCCAAGTGGACGGAACGGCTTCACCGAAGAGCAGCGGAGGCTCTGGAAGGGTCGCCCAGGCCTTGGAGGGGTTGGAGCTACCGTGGCGAACCGAGAGGATCACCAGTGAGCTCGATCTCGAGGACGGCAGCCCGCGGCCTGCCCGATCGGGCTACGGCTATCTACACGTTTGTGGAGTGTGTGGGAGTGGAGTGTAACATCCCAAATTTTCAATTTGGAATGTTATACATTAAATCATCATGCATATCATATTTTATTTTGCATTTTGGTTGATCCTAGAAATTCTACGCAACTCAATGACCCACGGAGAGAGTTGGGGATTTCGTTATTTTCATATTTGAGTTTTCTCAAATTTTGAGAATAGGATCATTTGATTTTATTTATTTTATCATCAATTATTTCTATTACAAAAATATGAGAGAGGGAATAAAATGACTTTCCCAAAATAAAGAAATATTGAGAATTTGATAAAAAAAATCAAATAAGATTTTATTTCAGAGTTTTTCGGTGTTTTATTTGAATTTAGGAAGAATGTGCGTTTTTCAAAATTGCATTTAGGGCCCAAATAAATGTTCACCTTGTGCGGCTTGATTTTAGAAGCCCGTGAAAATTTATTTCGGAATTTTGGAGTCCGTTTAGTATTACTTTTTATTTTTCTTCCAAGCGGAATAATTAAAAAAAAGAACCGACTTCGGGCCGTACCTGAGCGGGACACCGCCCGGGGGTAGCCTTTAAATAGCGCCGCCCCGAGCCGCCCCAGCCCATCAGCCCTGCCTCGATCCGCGCGCGCCGCCGGAGACGCCGCCGCCGCCGACGATCCCACCGCCCGAGGTTCGTCGCGCCTCATTTTCCATGCTGAAAAAAAGAGAAAAAAAATTCGGCGTTCGTCGTTTTTCTTTTTCTCGGATTAAATCCGTGATTTTTCTGATCGCTATTCCTGATCCGATTTTCGTTTTAGTTTAACTTTTCGCTCGTTTATCGGAATCAGGCGATTCAAGCTCCTAGGGATTCGTCTCAAAATCCTCTATCCGTTTAACCAACTTAAACAAGTTTTTGTTACTGTAAAATTTGCCCTAGATCCAGATTACTAGAACGAAGTTGTTTTCTTTCGCCGTTCGTTTTCGTTGCTTCGTTCGATTTGATTCTTTTTGCCAACCAGAGTTCTTAAGTTGAACCTTCTGGTTAGATCTCCTATTTGAGTTTTACCTGTGCATTAGATGAGTACTTATTATATGCTTGTTTGTTTGTCTGCGATAGAATACCCGGAGTGCGCCGCTTGTTACTTCGAATCGTTAGGTTTCGCGGATCATCAGCAAGGCAAGTAACACTTTGATCATACCTTTTCTACTACCCAGTTTTATTGCATTAGATCAATCCTCACACATTGCATGATTAGGATCTAATTAAATTGTGGGATGGGAAGTAGATGAGGTAGTACCTATTACCTATTTATTATCAAACCTTTGGGAGTTACTTCTACGTTTGCTTATTCTGCCATGCTATGCTAGTAGACGTGGATTGGGTGAGTGAAATCCATGACAGATATGAGATTGTTAATTAATGGTTTATCTAAGGTGGCAACGTAAACACACATCTGAGTGGATTGAGGCACCTGGGTATTCCAGGACTTGCATGTTTTCTTTTGGACCGCCACCTAGGCTCAAAGGGATCATGAGACTATTCATACTAGAAACTTCCGTGTGCAGCCACAAGCTATTATGGGCTCTAGCATAGTTGACTAAGTTGTGCGAACTCTTATAGTGGTAGACAAGCAGATGTAGGGGATGTAGGTGGTACGGTCTACCCGATCGTAAGGTGCTAGCGCTTCTGAAAGACTATGTCTCGGTCATCCGTCTTCTCAAACACCATGTAGTGCGAGAAACCAAACGGAGGCGATCGAGTCTTGTGGGGAAAAGTGCGCAAACCTCTGCAGTGTGTAATAAACTAATCATGGTTAGCCGTGTCCCCGTTTATGGACATCTTGAGTATCTAGTACTTGGATTATCATGTGAATCTCAACATGTTACTCTAAATTAATTTTGTTGGGTTATGTTTAATGATGATTTTTAATTGGGATTGAGAATGCTGTCAACCATTCTCAATGTTTAACAACCACCATGATAGTAATTAAATTTTATTCCTTTGAAGTAGGGAAAAACTGGCTTTACGCAAAACTGTAACCATCGAGCTTTCCACCAGCCAAATATGCATATACTATAGCCGTTTCATTCCATTACTCTCTATGTGTGCCAGCAAATTCCATGTGCTGACCCGTTTCGGGCTGCAACATTAATGTTGCAGACTTTTAAGACGATGATTAAGGAGTTTTTAGGTCGTGGTTCTATACTCAGTGATGCCGTTGGAGTTGATGGACTCACTTATCTTTCAAGCCTTCCGCTGTTATAGTTATTAGATGGCCTTAAGCCATATTTATTGTAATAAGTTCTCTTTTGAGACACTCAATGTAATAAGTGTGTGATTGCAACTCTGCTATAAATCCTCTGAGTACTGTGTGGTGTCAGCATTACTGATCCAGGGATGACACCGGAGCACAGAGATCAGACTGTTTGAGGTCTGGTCGCTACAGAGATGGTATCCGAGCACACGCTGACTGTAGGACACGACCACTAAGCTAAAGACCTAGATCACTATTCACTCTCTTCTCTTCTGACCTCTCATCTTTTCTATTCTTTAGGATGGCGGATGCAAAGAACAAGTTCACGCAACCGGATGAAGATACACCCTTTGGACGTCACTTGAAGGAAGTCACTAGATACCTGAACATATACCAAGCTTCACCGGAACCTACAACGCCACTTTACCTGAAGAACAGCACTGGATGATTCAAGTTCAAGTACCAGGAAGGATGTTCATGCCAGTCATGGAGCCCATAGAATTTTCTTTTGATGCACCAACTTGGAGTCTAGGAAAGAGCATGGCAGCTCACATCGCCATGGGACGCATTGGAGAAGTCTACCGCAAGGATCTCAAGGATACTATCTACCAGATTTGTGGGCGCCGAGATGAACACTGGGAGATGATCATCACCAGGAAGGATAGATCAATCGCAGCTTTTATCCAGGAGTTAAACCAGCACATTCGATGACAGGAGAACCAGATGTGCGCCGACATGATAGATCTGAAGAAGGCTAAGACTAGAATCAAGGAGCTGGAGGAAGAACTCAAGGCTACACGTGAAGATTATGAAGAGGAAATTGAAGTATTGGTGGAGAAGAATGACGACCTGATCAAGAAGATTGGAATATTTATGGGAGACCCTACGCCAGTAGATGAAGACGAAGAACCCCAGGAAATTAGCCCGGAAGACTACATCATCATCGACGGCACCGACTCGAAAGCAGATAGTAGCGATGATGACTATGTTGATGAAGCTGGAGTAGATATCATGGAGTCTACGACCGTAGAATATTTCTAGTAGACCACCACATCAGTAGTAGTAGTCCACCATGTAAATATAGTAGTCCGAGCACTTTTGCGATAGTTAGATCGATTGTATGCCTTTGTTTGATTGAATGAAGTGAATTGTTTGTTTTGCTTACCACCCCAGAAAGGGAGAAGGATCAAGTATGTATCCCGGCATGTGCCAAAGAGGACACAAGTAAATAGTTTAACAGGAGTTGTGCAGGAGGAAGTACTAGTGGTAAGGGATTTCCCTGATGTATTTCCAAAGGAGTTGCCAGGCATGCCACCGGATAGAGATATTGAGTTTTTGATTGAGCTATTGCCAGGCACAGGTCCAATATCAAAGAGACCATATAGGATGCCAGCAAAGGATTTGGTGGAAATTAAGAAGCAGATTAAAGAGTTACTGGATAAGGGATATATTCACCCAAGTTCTTCGCCTTGGGGATCGCCAGTACTTCTAGTGGAAAAGAAGGATGGATCGTTAAGGATGGTTGTTGATTATCGAGGATTGAATGAAGTAACGATCAAGAACAAGTACCCACTACCAATGATCAACGATCTGTTTGATCGATTGCAAGGAGCTAAGGTATTTTCCAAGATCGATCTGCGATCAGGATACCACCAGTTGAAGATTCGAGAACAGGATATTCCGAAGACAACTTTTACCACCAGGTATGGGCTGTATGAGTATACCGTTATGTCATCTGGTCTGACTAATGCACCTGCCTATTTTATGAACATGATGAACAAAGTGTTTATGGAGTTTTTGGATAAGTTCGTCGTAGTATTCATTGATGATATCCTAGTTTATTCGAAGAATGAAGAGGAACATAAGGAGCATTTGCGTTTGGTACTTGGAAAGCTCAGAGAACATCAATTATATGCCAAGTTCAGCAAATGTGAGTTTCGGTTGAAGGAAGTAGGATTCCTCGGACATGTTATATCTGGAGAAGGTATAGCAGTAGATCCCGCTAAAGTTGAAACCGTGACCAAGTGGGAAGCGCCAACAACAGTTGGAGAGATCTGGAGTTTTCTTGGACTCGCAGGATACTACCGGAGATTTATTGAGAATTTCTCAAAGATTGCGAAGCCTATGACTGAGTTGTTGAAGAAATATACCAAGTTCATATGGACAGAGGAATGTGAGGCTAGTTTCCAGGAATTGAAGAAACGTTTGGTTACCTCACCAGTGTTGATTTTGCCAGACCAGACCAAAGATTATGAGGTGTATTGTGACGCTTCACGTCGAGGACTTGGAGCAGTGCTTATGCAGGAAGGGAGAGTTGTTTCATATGCCTCAAGACAACTGAAGCCTCATGAGTTGAATTATGCCATGCATGATTTGGAGTTAGCAGCCATAGTGCATGCATTGAAAACATGGAGACATTTTCTCATTGGAAACCATTGTGAGGTGTACACGGATCATAAGAGTTTGAAGTACATTTTCACACAGAAGGGGTTAAATCTCAGACAAAGGAGATGGTTGGAACTTATCAAGGATTATGATATGAAATTGCATTATCACCCCGGAAAGGCTAATGTAGTAGCTGACGCATTAAGCCGTAAGAGCCATGTCAATACATTAATGACGGGAGAAATACCCAAGGAGTTAGCAGAAAATCTTCGTGAACTATGTTTGGAAATAGTTCCGAGAGGCTACGTAGCAGCATTGGAGATTCAATCAACTTTGATGGATAGAATCAGAGAAGCTCAGAAAGCTGACAAAGAGATTGCCGCTATAAAGGAGAAACTGAGCAAAGGAAAAGCTAAAGGATTTCGTGAGGATGAGCACGACACCCTATGGTTTGAAGACCGCGTTTATGTGCCCAATGACCCGGAGATCAGGAAGTTGATTTTGCAAGAGGCACACGACTCACCGTATTCAATTCACCCAGGAAATACCAAGATGTATCTGGATTTGAAGGATATTTTCTGGTGGACCAGAATGAAGAAGGATATAGCGGAGTATGTAGCAGTTTGTGATGTATGTCAGAGAGTAAAGGCAGAGCATCAGAAGCCAGCAGGATTGTTACAACCATTGCCGATACCCGAATGGAAGTGGGATAAGCTAGGCATGGATTTTATCACGGGATTTCCCAGGACTCGTTCAGGCTATGACTCGATTTGGGTTGTAGTTGAATGATTGACGAAAGTAGCTCATTTCATCCCGGTAAAGACCACTTACACCAGTGCTAAGTTGGCAAAGATATACATGACCAGGATTGTATGTTTGCATGGAGTTCCAAGGAGTATCGTATCAGATAGAGGAACCCAGTTTACCTCAAAGTTCTGGAAGCAGTTGCACGAAACTTTGGGAACCAGGCTAGAATTCAGTACAACTTTTCATCCATAGACAGATGGACAGACCGAGAGAGTCAATCAGATTTTGGAGGATATGCTGAGAGCTTGTGCGCTAGATTATGGATCTAGTTGGGATGATAATTTGCCATATGCAGAGTTCTCTTACAACAATAGTTATCAAACTAGTTTAAAGATGGCCCCTTTCGAAGCTTTGTACGGAAGGAGGTGCAGGACACCGTTGTCATGGGACGAAGTTTGAGACCGCCAGTTGTTTGGTCCTGACTTGATTAAAGAGTCTGAACAGAAGGTGAAGCTGATTCGCGATAGGCTCAAGGTAGCCCAGTCCAGACAGAAAAGTTATGCAGATTCTAAACGCAAGGAGACAGTTTACGAAGTCAGAGACAGAGCTTATCTTCGAGTATCTCCACTTCGGGGAACAAAGCGTTTTGGAGTTAAAGGGAAGTTAGCACCACGATTTGGAGGACCATATCGAGTTTTGGAGCGTATGGGAGAAGTGGCCTACAAGTTGGAATTGCCCAAAGGATTGTCAGGAGTACATGATGTGTTCCACGTTTCTCAGTTAAAGAAATGTCACGCGGAGATGGCTGACATACCGTTGAGAGACACAGTGCCATTGGAAACTATTCAGTTGGATAACGATTTGACCTACGAGGAGAAACCAGTTAAGATTCTCGAGTTTGCCAGCTGAGTTACTCGCAGCAAGATTATCAAGTTTTGCAAAGCTCAGTGGAGCCACCACACGGAGGATGAAGCCACCTAGGAACGAGAGGAAGATTTGCTCAAAGACCACCCTCACCTATTTTCTAGCCAACCCGAATCTCGAGGGCGAGATTCATCTTAAGGGGGGTAAGTTTGTAACATCCCAAATTTTCAATTTGGAGTGTTATACATTAGATCATCATGCATATCATATTTTATTTTGCATTTTGGTTGATCCTAGAAATTCTACGCAACTCAATGACCCACGGAGAGAGTTGGGGATTTCGTTATTTTCATATTTGAGTTTTCTCAAATTTTGAGAATAGGATCATTTGATTTTATTTATTTTATCATCAATTATTTCTATTACAAAAATATGAGAGAGGGAATAAAATGACTTTCCCAAAATAAAGAAATATTGAGGATTTAATAAAAAAATCAAATAAGATTTTATTTCAGAGTTTTTCGGTGTTTTATTTGAATTTAGGAAAAATGTGCGTTTTTCAAAATTGCATTTGGGGCCCAAATAAATGTTCACCTTGTGCGGCTTGATTTTAGAAGCCCGTGAAAATTTATTTCAGAATTTTTGGAGTCCGTTTAGTATTTCTTTTTATTTTTCTTCCGAGCGGAATAATTAAAAAACGAACCGACTTCGGGCCGTACCCGAGCGGGACACCGCCCGGGGGCAGCATTTAATTAGCGCCGCCCCGAGCCGCCCCAGCCCATCATCCCCGCCTCGATCCGCGTGCGCCGCCAGAGCCGCCGCCGATGATCCCGCCGCCCGAGGTTCGTCGCGCCTCGTTTTCCATGCCGAAAAAAGAGAAAAAAATTCGGCGTTCGTCGTTTTTCTTTTTCTCGGATTAAATCTGCGATTTTTCTGATCGTGATTCCTGATCCGATTTTCGTTTTAGTTTAACTTTTCGCTCATTTATCGGAATCAGGCGATTCAAGCGCCTAGGGATTCGTCTCGAAACCCTCTATACGTTTAACCAACTTAAACAAGTTTTTGTTAATGTAAAATTTGCCCTAGATCCAGATTACTAGAACGAAGTTGTTTTCTTTCGCCGTTCGTTTTATGTTGCTTCGTTCGATTTGATTCTTTTTGCCAACCGGAGTTCTTAAGTTGAACCTTCTGGTTAGATCTCTTATTTGAGTTTTACCTGTGCATTAGATGAGTACTTATTGTATGCTTGTTTGTTTGTCTGCGATAGAATACCCGGAGTGCGCCACTTGTTACTTCGAATCGTTAGGTTTCGCGGATCATCAGCAAGGCAAGTAACACTTTGATCATACCTTTTGTACTACCCAGTTTTATTGCATTAGATAAATCCTCACACATTGAATGATCAGGATCTAATTAAATTGTGGGATGGGAAGTAGATGAGGTAGTACCTATTACCTGTTTATTATCAAACCTTTGGGAGTTACTTCTACGTTTGCTTATTATGCCATGCTATGCTAGTAGACGTGGATTGGGTGAGTGATATCCATGACAGATGTGAGATTGTTAATTAATGGTTTATCTAAGGTGGCAACATAAACACACATCTGGGTGGATTGAGGCACCTAAGTATTCCAGGACTTTCCTGTTTTCTTTTGGACCGCCTCCCAGGCTCAAAGGGATCATGAGACTATTCATACTAGAAACTTCCGTGTGCAGCCACAAGCTATTATGGGCTCTAGCATAGTTGACTAAGTTGTGCGAACTCTTACAGTGGTAGACTAGCAAATGTAGGGAATGTAGGTGGTACGGTCTACCTGATCGTAAGGTGCTAGCGGTTCTGAAAGACTATGTCTCGGTCATCCGTCTTCTCAAACACCATGTAGTGCGAGAAACCTAACGGAGGCGATCGAGTCTTGTGGGTAAAAGTGTGCAAACCTCTGCAGAGTGTAATAAACTAATCATGGCTAGCCATGTCCCCGATTATGGACATCTTGAGTATCTAGTACTTGGATTATCATGTGAATCTCAACATGTTACTCTAAATTAATTTTGTTGGGTTATGTTTAATGATAATTTTTAATTGGGATTGAGAATGTTGTCAACCATTCTCAATGTTTAACAACCACCATGATAGTAATTAAATTTTATTCCTTTGAAGTAGGGAAAAATTGGCTTTACGCAAAACTATAACCATAGAGCTTCCCACCAGCCAAATATGCATATAGTATAGCCGTTTCATTCCATTACTCTCTATGTGTTACCTTGCCAGCATATTCCATGTGCTGACCCGTTTCGGGCTGCAAAGTTAATGTTGCAGACTTTTCAGACGATGATTAAGGAGTTTTTAGGTCGTGGTTCTATACTCAGTGATGCCATTGGAGTTGATGGACTCACTTATCTTCCAAGCCTTCCGCTGTTATAGTTATTAGATGGCCTTAAGCCATATTTATTGTAATAAGTTCTCTTTTGAGACACTCGATGTAATAAGTGTGTGATTGCAACTCTGTTATAAATCCTCCGAGTACTGTGTGGTGTCAGCATTACTGATCCAGGGATGACACCGGAGCATAGTGATCAGACTGTTTGAGGTCTAGTCGCTACATGGAGGATGGTGTTCGAGGAGGCTGGGGGTGGCTCCATTTATAGGCGAGCGGTGAGGAGTGGACCGGGCTCCGCCGGCGACACCTGGACACTGCGCCCGGTGGCGAGCGGCATCAGTGAGAGAAGGAGAAGGCGACGCAGCTCATGCGGGGACTGTGGGCGAACGGAGACGAGAACATGATCGAGGAGAAGGTGACGAGCACAGTGCGCACCGCACTGTTACGTTGGTCGGACTACGCCCGTGCTCGCTGCGGCGAGCTCCCGCGTCGTCGAGTGCCAGGGGGAGATAAGGGAGTTGAGACGAAGATGGTGGCGCGGTTTGGCATGCCATGGCAGTCAGGGAAGCGAGCACGCGCGAAACAGAGCGCTCGGAGGCACTCAGAGCGCGTCGACACGCAGGCTGCCATCATGGACACGCGTGGTCACCGTGTGAACTCTGCCCTCATGCCGACCAACATCCAAAGATCACGTATGCCTTGTTGTTCATGGTAGTTTTGAATATTACCACGCTTTGGTTTGTCTCTAGATGCAGTAGAAAAGATTTCACACATTTGGTAAGTTTCTGATCAGTAACTTTGAGAGGTTACTGAGGTTAAATGGCTAGGAGTTGGAGGTTGTGCTTTGGAGGCTAGCAATCATCTACTAAGGTGATGATGCACAAGAAAAATCAGGCACAATGGAGCAAGTAAAATGGTAGTTGCTGTAGAAACCACAATTTTTGTCCAGAACAGAAAATATTTTCTGTAGCAAAAATATTCCAAAAAGTGGCACAATATTTTTTTCTAAGAAGGTGCCCTAGGGTTCAGAGAATATTTGTGAATTTTCTTGGATTTTTGTGGGCAAGAAAAATTGGGGTTGCTTTGGAGCACATTGAACTAGCTAGGGTTTTGAAGGGGAAAATGAATATTTTTCAATAAAGAAAAATATTCCAAATATTATTTTGGGTAGAAGCAGAGGGTGAATGATGATTAGAGAGGGAAATGGGGCACTTGGGTGAAAGCCAAGGGTACCGAAGTGTTTAAGTCCATATGAAAAGATTCAAAAACTCCAAGTTTCAAAATCAAACCAAATGAAAATCAGGCAAATAAAGGAGGGCAAAAACCAGGCTGTCACAAACCTCCCCCACTTAGAATGAATCTCGTCCTCGAGATTCGGTTGCTTGGGAAAACCATTCTGGATAATGTGCCCTTAGAAATTCTTTTCGTTCCCACGTTGATTCTGACTCCGTGTGATGCTCCCACTGAACTTTGTAAAACTTCCTTACTTTACCGCGAGTGACTCTTTCCATCTGATCCAAAATTCTAATTGGTCTCTCTTCATATGTTAAATACCTTGCCAACTCTATTTCAGTCATAGCAGTCTTTTTCTCAGCCGGCGATATGCATCACCTCAACTGGGAAACATGAAACACGTTGTGCACGTCTGACAATTCAGGGGGTAGTTCCCACTGATATGCAACAGTGCCCACTCGGGACATGACTAGATATGGACCAATAAATCTAGGTGCCAACTTCCCACGAGTCTGAAATCTCTTGACTCCTTTCATATGAGTGACTCGGAGGTATACGTGTTCTCCGGGTTCAAAACTGATTTATCGGTGCTTTGCATCATAATAACTCGTCTGTCGAGATTTGTCCAGTTGCAATCTGTCTCTGATCTCCTTAACTTTTTTCTCGGTCTCCATCATGAGATCTGTTCCGAAGATACAACTATCTCTAGTTTGAGACCAATTTAACGGAGTGCGGCACTTACGGCCATACAAAGCTTCGTACGGTGACATCTTTAGACTGGTCTGGAAGCTGTTGTTATATGAAAACTCGGCATACGGCAAGCAGTCTTCTCATTTAGGCCCTTGGGCCAAAACATAGATTCGCAACATATCTTCAAGTATTTGGTTTACCCGCTCTGTCTGTCCATCAGTCTGAGGATGATAAGAGGTACCGTATTTCAATGATGTCCCCAAGGCTTGATGGAGACGTGACCAAAAAGCGGAGGTAAAAAGTGAACCTCGGTCAGAAGTGATGGTTCGGGGTACTCCATGCAGACTGACTATCCTGGATACATACAGCTGTGCGAGTTGGTCTGCTCGATATGTGGTTCTGATCGGGATAAAGTGAGCAACCTTGGTTAAGGTGTCCACTATGACCCATATTGCATCATTGCCTCACCGAGTCTTAGGTAGTCCTGTTATGAAATCCATGTAGACATCATCCCATTTCCATTGTGAGACTGGTAGTGGTTGGAGAAGTCCGGCTGGCTTCTGATGCTCTGCCTTTACCTTGTTGCATATGTCGCAACATGCCACAAAATAGGCAATATCTTTCTTCATACCATCCCACCAAAATATTTATCGGAGGTCTTCATACATTTTTGTACCTCCAGGGTGAATAGAATATGAGGATTCGTGTGCTTCAGTCAGGATTTTCTTCTTTAAGTCTGACTGATTGGGTACACAAATCCTTCCACGGAAACGGAGAGTACCGAATTTATCCTTCGAGAAGTCTGGAGTCTGTCCTGCCATCATACTCTTGACACGTTTCTGTAGATCGATGTCAGCTGGCTAGGCCTTGCGGATTTCTTACTCAAGTGTGGGGGAAACTTTCAAAATATTAGCGAGGCCAGCATCAACTATGACCAGGTTGAGCTGAGCGATCTCCTCTTGAAGTTCAGGAGTCAAGGATTCCAATATGACATTTAGGCTGACAGGCTTTCGACTGAGCACATCGGTGACCACGTTGGCCTTACCCGGGTGGTAGTTTATTCCAAGATCATAATCCTTGACCATCTCAAGCCACCTTCGTTGACGGAGATTTAAATCTGGCTGAGTAAATATATACTTGAGGCTTTTGTGATCGGTAAAAATCTGGCACCTCTTCACGATGAGATAGTGTCTCCAAATTTTTAGAGCATGAACCACCGCGGCCAATTCCAAATCATGAGTAGGATAATTTCCTTCGTGGGGTCGTAGGTGTCGTGATGCATATGCTACTACCTTGTCGTCTTGCATAAGTACGCATCCAAGTCCTTGTCTGGAGGCGTCACAATACACATCAAAACTGTGGTAGATATCTGGAAGAGTTAACATAGGTGCGGTCGTCAGTCGTATCTTTAGCTCATTAAAAAATTCCTCACAGTCCTTGGTCCATTCAAACTTCTTATCCTTTTTTAGCAGCTCCATCATGAGCTTAGCAATCTTGGAAAACCCTTCAATGAAACGACGATAATACCTGGCTAATCCAAGAAAACTCTAGATCTGTGATACGGTTGTGGGTGACAACCAATCGAGCACATCCTTTACTTTGCTTGGGTCCACGGCTATACCTTCGGTAGAAAGAACGTGTCCAAGAAATCCAACTTGCTTGAGCCAAAACTCACACTTACTGAATTTGGCGTATAGCTGATGATCGCGGAGTCGTTGTAGCACCGCTCGGAGGTGATCCTTGTGATTTTCTTCACTCTTGGAGTAAATGAGTATGTCATCGATGAAGACTACCACGAATTTATCGAGGAAGTCCATGAATAATGTGTTCATCATATGCATGAAGAAGGCGGGGGCATTGGTGAGACCAAAGGACATAATTGTATATTCATAAGGACCGTACCGAGTAGTGAATGCGGCCTTAGGAATATCTTCCTTTTTAATCTTGAGTTGATGATACGTGTCCTGAGATCAATCTTGGAGAATACTTTGGCCCCACTAAGCTGATCGAACAGATCATCAATCCTTGGTAGTGGATATTTATTTTTGATGGTGACATCGTTCAGTTGACGGTAATCCACACACATGCAAAGGTTGCCATCCTTTTTGTCCACCAAAATAGCAAGTGATCCCCATGGTAAAGAGCTGGGACAGATATATCCTTTCTGGAGCATTTCATCAAGTTGTTTCTTTAGCTCCACTAATTCTGATGAGGGCATCCGGTAATACTTCTTGTATAACGATGCGGTTCCGGGCACAAGATCTATTGCAAACTCAAGCTCGCGGTCGGGTGGCATGCCTGGCAATTCTTCAGGAAATACATCCGGAAAATCACTGACCACTGGAATAAATTCCAATTCAGTCATAGCGGTGAAAGCCATTTCTTTCTTGGGTATGCTTCTGCGAGCATAGAATTTTGTAGTCTGCCCATTCTGACTGGTCAAACTGACTTCGCGGGTCGCGCAGTTTATGCAGACTTGATATTGGGTCAACCAATTCATATCCAATACAACATCCAACTTATCAAACTGAATGATTATCAAAGAAGTTGGAAAACAGACTCCGTTGATATCGATTTCCAGATTTCGGCAGACCAGATTGCTCCTGATTACTGATCCCGGGGTTTGTACCAACATATTCTTGCCCAAAAGCGAACAAGGAAATTTGTTTTGGGCAACAAAACTCCGAGAAATAAAAGAGTGGGAAGCCCAGAGTTAAATAAAATTTCTGCAGGTACGTTATTAACAGAAAACATACCAATGCCGACTTCGGGGTTCTCTTGGGCTTCATCGGCGGAGAGGTGATGAATGTACCCAGTGAGGTTTTGCGGGGTCGGACATGACTCCATATAATTGACTTGTGGCCTAAATAGAGCATTTGCCTTGCTGTTCTTGGGGCACTGTCTGGCATAATGTCCGTTTTGCCCACAACTGAAACAAGAATTGTTGCGCTGGCGCTCCTGGTGCACTAGGTTGGTCACGACATTCTTGACTTGAGTGGTGGTCTTGTTAACATTCTATTGCCAATTGGGCTTGTATTCCACCTGAGTCTGCTGCCAGGTACGAGCCTTTTGCACTGGTTGTCCATCCTTCTTTGGCTCAAACTTGCGCTTGTGGTCGTTGTTAGTAGACCTATTATCTAATACAAGCTTGTGCTCCCTTTCAGAAATGAAAGCCTTGTTCACCAGAGTTTGGAAATCTAGAAAATCAAACATACTGAGAGTACACCGGAGTTGCAGATTTAATCCACCAAGAAATCTGTCAATCTTTCTTTCTTCGGTGGCCACGTCATAAAGGGAGTAACGGGCCAGATGATTGAATTTTTGCAAATATTCACCCACAGACTGATTTCCTTGGATGAGTGCAAGAAATTCTCGCTGCTTAGTCTTCATAACTCCAGTAGGGATATGATATTTCCGGAACTACTACTTGAATTTTGACCGGGTGATTTCTTCATTAGCAGCCACATGGATTTCGCATTTTCCCACCATATGGCAGCAACGCCTTCAAGATAATGAATTCCAAATGGAACTTTATCATTTTCTTCAGTACGAGCAATCTAAAGCTTTTTCTCAATGGTACATAACCAATCACCTGCATCCAAGGGATCAACAACCTGACTAAAACTGGGAGGCTTGGTCCTCTGACAATCTGACAACTTGGAGTGGTGACCATATTAATTTCCATTCTGACCAACCATAGCTTGCACACTTCTTAATATTTCAATCAGATCATTATTCCGTCTTTCCTCAAACATTCGCAGAATTTGCTTGGTGGAGGGCGGATTTGGCGGTGCAGGTGGTGGCGGAACGTACGGCTTGGCAGAGTGTCCTTCCTGTCGTGCGGAACGACGAACAGGAGTTCCCTCACGAACGTTGCTACTGCTGCCTCCCCGCGTCATCCTATTATGATTTTTCCCAATACAACACAACCGAGATGAGAAACATTCAAAATAAATTGGGGAAAAGCCAGCAACGAAATCCCGAGAAAAACCGAAATGACGAAGAAAACACGGCGAATAAAATAGAGTTCCAACATAATTATACATAGACTCATACATGAAAGATAACCAACATGCCAGGTTCAACTACTCTCATACAGACAACGAAACATCATGACTCGTACTACTACATCCGGACATCATCCCAACGACTGTGGATACTCAGAGGCTCTACTGCTCTGCTGGTGCTGCGGTGTCCTCTCCTGAAGCAGACTCGGATCCTGAACTGACGAGGTTAACGGAAACCTCCAGGTTAAAGGTAACACGAAGACGCTGCCTAGAGAGCTCTCCCTCAGGGGCAGGTGGAGGATGAATCATCAGGGCTACGGGAGTAGTGAGAAGTATAACCCACTCAGCAAGGGCACTAAGAGGGTTCACTGTCGAGGCGCCCGAGCTACTCGGGGGAGTAACCGGTGAAACAGGGGAACTAGAACTGGTTGGAATATAAGGAGTAAACCCATAGAGGAGGGAGTAGTGGTAGATCTAGTAGTGACTAAAGCAGCAGGTAAAGCAGTATGAGCATGAGTCAGCTCTCGAGCCAGCTCGTGGATCATAAGATAGCTAGCGGTGATATAACGAGCAAGATGGCTAGCAACACTATCAAACTCCGGATCAATGGTAGAGAAACGGGCACGACCATTGTCGTGCAGAGAAGGATAGTAGTAGAAAGCTGGGCGGTTCTGCATCCGGACCTCGTTGTAATGAAGCTCGACAAGGACCTCGAATGCAGCAAACTGGACAGCTTGAGAAGCGGTAGAAGCGAAACCGCTCTGAGAGGTACGAGTGTAAGTGCTGGAATCGGAACTGGTGCACAAAGTAACCACTGCATGATACTCATACACTAAGTCAGCTAGACGCTCCCGGTACACACGATAAACGGGGTCGTCACCGAGGGGGTACAGCCGACGCCACACGTTATGAAGAAGATGCGGCGACGTGTACGGCATCAGCTGCAACTGGCACGGATACGGCACCGGAGCCATCTACACTCACAACCATTAGTAGGTTAGCATAAAAATAAAACAAGTGCATGCAATGCAACAACCAGCAACAAATGCTACCAGCACTCAACTTAGACTCGTATCTACCGTATAGTTAACACGTCAAAGTCTAGCATGGCCTACAGTCAGCGCGGCTCTGATACCAAGCATTGTGGCACCCGGCTTAGAGCGAACGGTTTACCCTGCATTGCCAGCCCAGAGACCATGTCTTCTAGCAACACACAACATCTTGGTATAGAAAGCAACCGCTTTATTGATGCTAGCAGATCATAGTTTATATTACAACAGGTGTCAAGGCCAAGCGGCACACACGGTGCGGCTGCACAATATGTACATTATTTAGTGAACAAAAAGGGGGCCTTGATCATAATAACTACGCGGCAGCAGAACAACGTCGTAGCGGAGACTCCATAGCACAGGGACACCGATGTGGACACAATCTAGATTCGAGCAGCACTCCTTTCTAATGAGACTTTCCTGAAATCTAGCATGACACGCCAGGTCAGTGTATTGAATGTACTTGCAAGCTCACAACAGGCATAATCATAATGACAAACAATATCATGATAATTAACCAATTAATAATGCAATAATGCTTCAACATGCTGTGATCATGCTCTTGTGATAAAAGTCCCTCGGGACTGGCTTACCAACCGTGATCGTTCTTGGATCACAAACATACCACCATCGTGGTCTTTGACTAGAAGTATCTCGTGGTCCTTACGGCGATCACAACCACGACCTATACTTGGTCTCGAACATCTCGATGGCTTTCCACCATCATCAATAGTTCAAAGTTCATAACTTAATGTGCAAAATTTATTAAACGTTGACCCATGGTGTGACCTACTACAGCGTGTCCATAACCGTGGACTCGGCTATCGATAGATTATTACACTCTGCAGAGGTAGCACACTGTACCCGCACCATGGAACCCATGGCCTCGTACTCCCATTCGGGTGGACCAACGACATTCTGACGAAACCCCTCCATTGCCATGACACTCTCCCAGCCACTCCGACACAATCCCCACTAGGCTAGTCCTGGGTGGCCCCGTGTCTACCAAAGACACAACAACCACCGTCGTGGCGAAAACGATCCCACAAGGGGACCCAATACCATAATCTCAACAATGGGCACACAAGGTCATGTCCGCTTACTTGGCCAGGGTAAGCATGCCCATAACCTTCCCTTGTTGGAGGCACCGACCAGAGGCATGATAACGGACAGAATCAAGGCATCCCATAAGGCAAATGTGGTTGCACTGGGAAAAACTCGATTCAATGGCACCATGACCCGGCCAACGATATATTCAAGTTGAGTTATATTCAGGTTCAACTTAAAGTAAAAAATAACCGGTGTCATAGTATGCCATGAAATGCAACACTAACATATGCATCACGTATTAACGGAAATGACCGAGTCAACTATATTCACACTAAGCATAAACATCAACAACTCATGGCACTTTTCTAGTTAAGATAATCCTCACTTTAAACAAAAAAATTTCTAGCAATTTTTTATTATTTTACTCATGCAAGAAAATAACTTCAAATAATTACTCATATGCATAACAATATTATTCTTTTATCATCACAAATGAATCCTAGTTTCTTTACCAACTAAGTTAGTTTCAAACATTCTGTAAATCAAGCATATTAACTAAAACAAGTACTTAACAGAATGTCAATAACATAATAGTTATTTAAATGCATATTTTAAATCTTTCATTCAAGTAAGAAAATCATAAATATTGAAAAGGGCACCATGAAAATGTTGTTGTGGCTTGCATTAGTGCACATGAGGTTCACAAGCCTTCTGGTGATCCTCAAGACAAGCCTCACCCTCTGAAAATAATTTTAAACACAAGAAGAAAATATCAAGAACCCTTCTAAAAATCACCAGAAATTCTAGACAGCTCAGAAAAATCTCATTTTTGGTGAGCTGTTAGATTACTTTCCAAAGAACACAATACAAAAAGAATCAATTCATTTGGACTTATGGTTGAAGAGTTATAGCTGTTTGAAGCTCTCTGGAAATTAATTGAATTTGAATTTAGATAAAACAAACTAGGGGGTGACGTCGAAGACGTAAAGCCTCGGGACACCACCACTCGTACCGCTTCACGTGCATACTGAGTGGATGACTAGCAGGCCCCGCTAGTCAGGTGAGGTGGAGGGGGAGAAGGAAACAGAGGGGGTCGCGGCTTCGCCGAAGCTCATGCCGGTGACGAGGGCTCCTTGGCCAAAACGAGAGGGAGGGATCGAGAGAGGGGATCGAGGCGCACCTGCCCATACCTGCAGCCTAGCTAGGGGTGGTCGGACGGCGTCGGATTCGACCTCGCAAGCGGAGGCAGAGAGCAGAGGTCGCCAGATACGAATACGACGGCGGCGGCGACTCCATGGGCTCCAAGTGGACGGAACGGCTTCACCGAAGAGCATCGGAGGCTCTGGAAGGGTCGCCCAGGCCTGGCAGGGGCTGGAGCTACTGTGGCGAACCAAGAGGATCGCCGGCGAGCTCGAGCTCAGGGACGGCAGCCCGCGGCCTTCCTGGCCAGGCTACGACCATCTACACGTTTAAGGAGTGTGTGGGAGTGGGGAATGGTGCTCGAGGAGACTGCGGGTGGCTCCATTTATAGGCGGGCGGCGAGGAGTGGATCGGGCTCTGCCGGCGACACCTGGACACTACGCCCGGCGACGAGTGATGTCAGTAAGAGAAGGAGAAGGCGATGCAGCTCACGCGGGGACTGTGGGCAAAGGGAGACGAGCACAGGATCAAGGACAAGGCGACGAGCATAGTGCGGACTGAACTGTTACGTTGGCCGGACCACGCCCGTGCTCGCCGCGGCGAGTTCCGGGGTCGACGAGTGCCAGGGGGGAGTTAAGGGAGTTGAGACAAAGATGGTGGCGCGGTTTGGCATGCCATGGCGGTCGGGGAAGCGAGCACGTGTGAAACAGAGCGCTCGGCGGCACTCAGAGTGCGTCAACGCAGGCTGGCATCATGGACATGCGTGGTCACCGCGTGAACTCTGCCCCCAGGCCGACCAACGTCCAAAGATCATGTCTGGCTTGTTGTTTGTGGTAGTTTTGAAGATTACCACACTTTGGTTTGACTCCAGATGCAGTAGAAAAGATTTCACACATTTGGTAAGTTTCTGATCAGTAACTTTGAGAGGTTACTGTGGTTAAATGGCTAGGAGTTGGAGGTTGTGCTTTGGAGGCTAGCAATTATCTACTAAGGTGATGATGCACAAGAAAAAAAATAGGCACAATGGAGCAAGTAAAATGGTAGTTGTTGTAGAAACCACCATTTATGTCCAGAACAGAAAATATTTTCTGTAGCAAAAATATTCCAAAAAGTGGTACAATATTTTTGCTCAGGAAGGTGCCCTAGGGTTTAGAGAATATTTGTGAATTTTCTCAGATTTTTGTGGGCATGAAAAATTGGGGTTGCTTTGGAGCACATTGAACTAGCTATGGTTTTGGAGGGGAAAATGAATATTTTTTATTAAAGAAAAATATTCCAAATATTATTTTGGGTAGAACCAGAGAGTGAATGATGATTAGAGAGGGAAATGAGGCACTTGGGTTAAAGCCAAGGGTACCCAAGTGTTTAAGTCCATATGAAAAGATTCAAAAACTCCAAATTTCAAAATCAAACCAAATGAAAATCATGCAAATAAAGGAGGGCAAAAACCAGGTTGTCACACTTCATTCTCATACATGGATCCTATCTCAGATTTCATGACCTCAAGCCATTTATCATAATCCGTGCTTATCATTGCTTCCTCATAGTTCATAGGTTCGTCATGGTCTAGTAACTTGACAACCAGAACAGGATTACAGTACTACTCTTGGTGCGGAACGTGCTCTGGTTGACCTACAAGGTTCGTTAGTAACTTGATCTAAAGTTTCATGATCATTATCATTAGCTTCCTCACTAGTTGGTGCAGGTATCACGGGAACAGTTCTCTTTGATGAGATACTTTCCAATTTGAGAGAAGGTACAATTACCTCATCAAGTTCTACTTTCCTCCCACACACTTCTTTCGAGAGAAACTCCTTCTCTAGAAAGGATCCATTCTTAGTAACAAAGATCTTGCCTTTCGGATCTATGATATAAGGTGTACCCAACAGTTTCTTTTGGGTATCCTATGAAGACGCACTTCTCCGATTAGGGTTTGATCTTATCAGGCTGAAGCTTTTTCACATAAGCATTGCAACCCCAAACTTTAAGAAACAACAGGTTAGGTTTCTTTCTAAACCACAGTTCATACGGTGTCGTCTCAACGGATTTAGACGGTGCCCTATTTAACGTGAATGCAGCTATCTCTAATTCCTAACCCCAAAACGATAGTGGTAAATTGGTAAGAGACATCATAGATTGCACCATATGTAATAAAGTATGGTTACGAGGTTCGGACACACCATTATGCTGTGGTGTTCTAGGTGGCGTGAGTTGTGAAACTATTCCACATTGTTTTAAATGAAGGCCAAACTCGTAACTCAAATATTTGCCTCCATGATCAGATCATAGAGACTTTATTTTCTTGTTACGATGATTCTCCATTTCACTCAGAAATCTTTGAACTTTTCAAATGTTTCAGACATGTGTTTCATCAAGTAG
The DNA here is from genome assembly GCF_002162155.2 of Triticum dicoccoides. Lineage (NCBI taxonomy): Eukaryota > Viridiplantae > Streptophyta > Magnoliopsida > Poales > Poaceae > Triticum > Triticum dicoccoides. The sequence continues at coordinate 432,981,060 of NC_041386.1, forward strand.
TTATACCCATATTTGCTCGAATCATCTGTGAAGGTCAGAAAATAACGATACCCGCCACGAGCCTCAACACTCATCGGATCGCATACATCAGTATGTATTATTTCCAATAAGTCAGTGGCTCGCTCCATTGATCCGGATAATGGAGTTTTAGTCATCTTGCCCATGAGGCATGGTTCGCAAGTATCAAATGATTCATAATCAAGTGATTCCAAAAATCCATCTGTATGGAGTTTCTACATGCGCTTTACACCAGTATGACCTAAACGACAGTGCCACAAATATGTTGCACTATCATTATCAACTTTGCATCTTCTAGCATCAATATTATGAATATGCGTATCACTACAATCGAGATTCAATAAACCATTTACATTGGGTGTATGACCATAGAAGGTTTTATTCATTTAAACAGAACAAGAATTATTCTCTGACTTAAATGAATAGCCGTATCGCAATAAACATGATCCAATCATATTCATGCTCAACGCAAACACCAAATAACATTTATTATGGTCCAACACTAATCTCGAAGGTAGAGGGAGTGTACGCTGGTGATCTTATCAACATTGGAATCACTTACAATACATATCGTCACCTCGCCCTTAACTAGTCTCTGTTCATTTTGCAATTCCTGTTTCGAGTTACTAATCCTAGCAACTGAACCGGTATCAAATACCCTGGGGTTATGATGAACACTAGTAAACTACACATCAATAACATGTATATCAAATATAGCTTTGTTCACTTTGTCATCCTTCTTATCCGCCAAGTGTTTGGGGTAGTTCCGCTTCCAGTGACCATTCCCTTTGCAGTAGAAGCACTTAGTTTCAGGCTTAGGTCTAGCTTTGGGTTTCTTCACGGGAGTGGTAACTTGCTTGCCATTCTTTCTTGAAGTTCCCTTTCTTTTCCTTTGCCCATTTTCTTGAAACTAGTGGTCTTGTTAACCATCAACACATGATGCTCTTTCTTGATTTCTACCTTCGCTGATTTTAGCATCACGAAGAGCTCGGGAATCGTTTTCGTCATCCCTTGCATATTATAGTTCATCATGAAGTTCTAGTAACTTGGTGATAGTGACTAGAGAACTCTGTCAATCACTACCTTATCTAGAAGATTAACTCCCACTTGATTCAAGCAATTGTAGTACTCAGACATTCTGAGCACATGCTCACTGGTTGAGCTATTCTCCTCCATCTTGTAGGCAAAGTACTTGTCAGAGGTCTCATACCTCTCGAATCGGGCATGAGTCTGAAATACCAATTTCATCTCTTGGAACATCTTATATGCTCTGTGGTGTTCAAAATGTTCTGAAGTCCCGGTTCTAAGCCGTAAAGCATGGCGCACTAAACTATCAAGTAGTCATCATACCGAGCTTGCCAAATGTTCATAACCTCTGCATCTGCTCCTGCAATAGGTCCGTCACCTAGCGGTGCATCAAGGACATAATTCTTCTATGCAGCAAGGAGGATAATCCTCAAGTTATGGACCTAGTCTGTGTAGTTGCTACCATCACCTTTCAACTTAGCTTTCTCTAGGAATGCATTAAAATTCAAGGGAACGATAGCACGGGCCATTGATCTACAACAACATAGATATGCAAAAAAAACTATCAGGACTAAATTCATGATAAATTAAAGTTCAATTAATCATGTTACTTAAGAACTCCCACTTAGATAGACATCCCTCTAGTCATCTAAATGATCACGTGATCCATATCAACTAAACCATGTCCGGTCATCACGTGAGACGGAGTAGTTTTCAATTGTGAACATCTCTATGTTGGTCATATCTACTATATGATTCACGTTCGACCTTTCAGTCTCAGTGTTCCAAGGCCATATATGCATATTCTTGGCTTGTCAAGTTTCACCCGAGTATTCTGCATGTGCAAAATTGTCTTGCACCCGTTGTATGTGAACATAGAGCTTATCACACCCGATCATCACGTGGTGTCTTGGCACGACGAACTGTAGCAACGGTGCATACTCATGAAGAACACTTATACCTTGAAATTTAGTGAGGGATCATCTTATAATGCTACCGCCGTACTAAGCAAAATAAGATGCATAAAAGATAAACATCACATGCAATCAAAATATGTGACATGATATGGCTATCATCATCTTGTGCCTTTGATCTCCATCTCCCAAGCACCGTCATGATCTCCATCATCACCGGCTTGACACATTGATCTCCATCGTAGCGTCGTTGTCATGTCGCCAACTATTGCTTCTACGACTATCGCTAACGCATAGTGATAAAGTAAAGCAATTACATGGCGATTGCATTTCATACAATAAAGCGACAACCATAAGGCTCCTGCCAGTTGCCAATAACTTCTACAAAACATGATCATCTCATACAATAAGTTATATCACATCATGTCTTGACCATATCACATCACAACAAGCCCTGCAAAAACAAGTTAGACGTCCTCTACTTTGTTGTTGCAAGTTTTACATGGCTGCTACGGGCTACTAGCAAGAACCGCTCTTACCTACGCATCAAAACCACAATGATTTTTTGTCAAGTGTGCTATTTTATCCTTTAACAAGGACCGGCCGTAGTCAAACTCAACTCAACTAAAGTTGAAGAAACAGACACCCGCCAGCCACCTTTATGCAAAACAAGTTGCATGTCTGTCGGTGGAACCGGTCTCGTGAACGTCCTCATGTAAGGTTGGTCCGGGCCGCTTCATCCAACAATGTCGCTGAATCAAAGTAAGACATTCGAGGTAAGAAGTATGACTATGATCACCCACAACTCTTTGTGTTCTACTCATGCATATCATATATGCATAGACCTGGCTCGGATACCATTGTTGGGGAACGTAGCATGCAATTTCAAAAAAATTCCTATGATCACACAAGATCTATCTAGGAGATGGATAGCAACAAGAGGGGACAGTGTGTCCATGTACCCTCATAGACTGAAAAAGCATTGGGTTAACACGGTTGATGTAGTTGAACGTCTTCGCGATCCAACCGATCAAGTACTGAATGTACGGCACCTCCAAGTTCACCACACATTTAGCTTGATGATGTCCCTTGAACTCTTGATCCAGCGGAGGGTCAAGGGATAGTTTCGTCAGCAGGATGGCGTGGTGACGATGATGGCGATGTGATCTGCGCAGGGCTTCGCCTAAGCACTACGTGTATATGACCGAAGGAGTAAGCCGTGGAGAGAGAAACCGCACACAGCTTGGAACAATTGGTGTGTCTCCAAGTGTTGCCCTGCCCACGTATATAAAGGACAGAGAGTAGGAGGCCGGCCACCAGGGGGCGCGCCAAGAGGGGGGAGTCCTAATAGGACTCCAGTCCTAGTAGGATTCGCCCCCCCCCTTTTCCTTCTCATGGAGAGGGAAGAGGGAAGGGAGAGGGAAGAGTAGAAGGAAAGGGGGGTGCGCCCCCTCCCCTAGTCCAATTCGGACTCCCTATGGAAGAGGGCACGGCCACCCCTTGTGGGATGCCTCCCCTCTCCCCTATGGCCCATGTAGGCCCTTTACTTTCCCCAGGGGGTTTCGGTAACCCCTCGGTACTCCGATAAATATCTGAAACGTCCAAAACCATTCTGGTGTCCAAATACTATCGTCCAATATATCAATATGAACCTCTCGACTATTTCGAGACTCCTCATCATGTCCATGATCTCATCCGGGACTCCGAACAATCTTCGGTCACCGAAACACATAACTCATAATACAAATCATCATCGAACGTTAAGCGTGCGGACCCTACGGGTTTGAGAACTATGTAGACATGACCGACACACATCTCCAATCAATAACCAACAGCAGAACCTGGATGCTCATATTGGTTCCTACATATTCCACGAAGATCTTTATCGGTCAAACCGCAATAACAACATACATCATTCGCTTTGTCATCGGTATGTTACTTGCCCGTGATTCGATCGTCGATATCCTCATACCTAATTCAATCTCGTTACCGGCAAGTCTCTTTACTCGTTCTGTAAAGCATCATCCCGTAACTAACTCATTAGTCACATTGCTTGCAAGGCTTATAGTGATGTGCATTACCAAGTGAAAGTGCAACTATCCCTGGGTGGTTTTGGAAATTCCTAACAACATATAGCTCATTGAGCTAATACTATTTCAAGATAAATATTTCAGGAAAGCTCAATGATTGGCATGAAATGGATTAGAAATGTGGACCCCTCAAAATGCTAAGGAAAAAAGATTGTCTCAAGCTCTAAAGCTCAAGACTCTACATTTTACCTTTTAGTGATCCAAGATCACATTGAGTCCATAGGAAAAGCCAATACTATTAAAAGGGGATGAGGTGTTGCTTAATGGGTTACTTGCTCAAAGTGCTTAGTGATATGCTCCAAAACCATCAAACACTTTCTCATATCCACATATGTCCCAAACCAAAAGTCAAACTCAGCCCCACCGAAACTTTCCATCCGGCGCCACCGACTTTAGTTGACATAGCCATTGCCACGAAACCCTCGTCTTTTTGGTCTCACCGATAGAGATCTCGGTCTCACCGAGATGGGATTGCAAACTCTCTGTTTCCCTTTGTAATGTTTGGGTATAACCGAGATGAGCGATCGGTCCCACTGAGTTCGCAATGCAAACTTTCTGTTTCCCCTTCGTAACATTTCGGTCCAACCGAGATGAGCGAATCGGTCCCACCGAGTTTGCCTGACCAACTCTCTGGTTAGCTTATTCCCGAAATTGGTCCCACCGAGTTTGTGTAATCGGTCTCATCGAGATTACGTTATTCCCTAACCCTAATGAAATCGGTCCCACCGAGTTGACATGTCAGTCCCACTGAAAAACCTAATGTTCACATTTTGAACTGAATCGGTCCGACCGAGTTTCACGATTCGGTCTCACCGAGTTTGGTAAATTGTGTGTAACGGTTAGATTTTGTGTGGAGGCTATATATACCCCTCCACTCACTCTTCATTCATGGAGAGAGTGTCGGAGTAATGGGCCACGGGTAGGCCAACCCGAGTCCCATAACCTTTCAAGACATCGGGGCAGGCTGCGCCCCTCAAGACCCCAGGGCGAAGAGCCGCCTCCTGAGGAGTCGATGGCAAGGCGGCCGACTGCCCGCTCACGGCCGAGTCCCAGGGATGACTTCCGGAGAAGCCGGCTTTGGGGAGTCGGCCGGCGGCTCCAACAAACCCATGACCTCATCAAAGGGGACGGGGCAGGGGCGTGGCTACAGTGAAGCCCACTCCCGCCCTTACCAAGGGCAGGCATGGCCACAGCACGCCGTACTCGGGAAGATCTTCGTGCGGCGTGGCACTGTTGCCCTGCCGGCCCTGAAATCAGCACCACAGTACCGAGTCCTGTGCCCATGACAGCTTGTCTGAACGGCCCGGAAGCAGCAGGTCCCACCAGTCAGTGAGACCCTAGGAGACGGCGAGAGGACCACCAGTCGGATCCATCAGGAGTCGGCCCGTGGAGTCGGCCGAGCCCTCCCCTGGGCCCCATGCACCATTAATCAAGATGTGATGGGGAGTGGCAATAGTGATCGCCCGCCAGGCGGCGGGACTGTTGCCACGACCCCATGACCAAGCCCGCATCATCAGAAGCACGGCTACAGTAATCAGCAGCCCGCAAGACCCGCTCGCGGTGGACGCAGCCTGTCGGCTCCGTACCAGACCAGTCGGCGGGGCCCACCAATCGGCGGGCCCCAGCAGTCGGTGGAGAAATCGGAGGCCAAAGGCACTGACGGCTGGGCCCATGCCCGGATGAATTACCATTGTACCCCTGGGGGGTAGGCCTATATAAACCCCCCAGGGCACCCATGCAAAGGGTTGGTACCCAGTAGCTCTAGACCATACCAGATAGAAGGAGAGAGCTAGCCTTGCCCTCTCCTACCTCTAAGAAACATCTCAAGGAGCAACCGTGTAAACACTTGGCCATAGTGATCATGCGGAAACCCCGCAGAGCAGCAGTAGGGGTATTATCTCCCCGGAGAGCCCTGAAGCTGGGTAAGATTCGCCGGCGTGCATGTCTTCGCCTCATCCCGTTTCCAGGGACCGGCGACGTTCTACTCGCCCCCACCATGATAAGCCATCTGTTGGCATATGTCGCACCAAACCCTCGACATTTGGCACCCACCGTGGGGCCTGGTGCACCGCCGCCCGGAGATCTGTTCTGGACGGGAACCCTTTTCCTCCCTGGCGAGCGCAGCCAGCCAGGCATGCCAGACGAAGTTTGCATCGACGCGCTGCGCGGCGTTGAGATCGCCTGCGCAGCCAGCTCCTTGGCCAAACTTGTCGGCGAGGTCCGCCTCTCCGACGAACCTGCGACCGACGCAGGCATGGGCGGCCCCGAGAACCTCCTCGCGGGCCTCCTCGATCAACTCCACGTTTCCGGCGGGCCTGCCTTAAACTTGGAGTCCGTAGGCTCCACCGACCCGATGTTGGTCGACTCCGACACCGCGTCGCTCGACGCGTTCCCCACCAACATGGTGGTCTACGACAAACCTCTCCCCCACGCAGAGAGCAACGGAAGCACCGTCACTGAGGTGCTAGTCATCAGTCATGACGAGTTCCCTGGCGGAGGAGCGCCCGACTCACTCGGCGCGGCGCTGCAAGACCTAACTGCGCCCGTTCCGGAAGATGCTGACGCAGAGACGTTAGAATCGCGCCGCCTTCAGCTCGTTGAAGGCACGAAGAAGCTGGCCAGCATGAGACGCTTGTCAGAAGCTTACCAGCGGGAGATGGATCGCGCCGTTGGCGGCTCGCCAGCCCCGACAGGGCCCAGCCGCCTTGGCGCGGTCCAGCAGCGCGGCATAGGCATTGCCAGCCTGTTTGGGGCTAGCCACCCCGTGTACGCTACACCAGCAGAGAACATCCGAGCCGCCCAGGCAGCGGCGGATGAGCTGGACAATTTCGAGGGCGAAGAACGCCGCCTCATGATGGAGCGAGTCCAGCGGCTCCTCGACACGGCCGCCGCGCAGAACGAGGCCGGCTGCCGCACGGAGGCGCCGCAGCGGCCAAACGATGACCCGCGCCGAGATCAAGGCGCGACGTCTCAGACGCCGACTGGCAGCGCCCGAGGAAGAAAGGACAAGGAGCCGGCTGTCAGCCACAGTCGGACTCGCATTACCATAGAGCGCGACCGAGATGGCCGCCCGAGAGCAGTGGAACGACGGGACGACTGTCCACCTCCCCCTCCCCGTAAGGAGAGGCGAGTCTCCCCACCGCCTATTGACCATCCGACTCTCGGTGACTGCCTTGGCCGCCGAGAGGGAGTTGAAGAGAATGACGCCCGCCACTGGATTGACCGACTTCACCGGTCCCTGGCGCTGGAAGAAGAAGACGAGCTGGGTCCGCCTTGTTTCGGGCCCCGCATTCGGGACGAGCCCTTTCCCAGAGGGTTCATGCTCCCAAGAGACACGCCCAAGTATACCGGCTCCGTGAAGCCGGAAGACTGGCTAGTCGACTACTCCACGGCTGTCAGCATAGCAAACGGCAACAAGCATGTCGCCGTAAAGTACGTTCCGCTCATGCTCTAGGGCATGGCCTGGACATGGCTGAACAGCCTAAAGCCCCGCAGCATCAACAGCTGGGTCGACTTCACTGAAGCGTTCGTCCGCAACTTCACCAGCACATACAAGCGTCCTCCCAAGCCTCGTCAGCTCTCCTTCTGCGTGCAAGGTCCTAAGGAGTCGACTCGTGACTACCTCACACGTTGGGCTGAGCTCCGAAACTCCTGTGAGGGCGTGCACGAGGTGCAGGCCATCGAGTACTTCACAGCCGGGTGTTGAGAAGGCACCCTCCTCAAGCACAAGCTCCTCTGCGACGAGCCAGAAACCCTCGACGAGCTGCTGATCATAGCGGACAAGTACACCACGGCCGACTCCTCCATGAAGGCAGAAATTCAAATCAGCACAACTGGAAAGTGGCTCCTCAAGCTCCAAGAACTCCGGCGGCAGACGCCGGCCGGCGACAACAGCAGGGCGACAACAAGCGCAAGGCCCCGCAGCCGACTTCTAGCAGCCGGCAGGTCGCGACCGTTGAAGCCCAGCAGCCAGAAGAGCAGCCTCCGCCCAATCGACAGAAAGGCGGCAAGCCTAACTGGTTGCCGGCCTTCTCCTATGAGCAGACCTTGGATGGACCTTGCAAGTTCCACAATGGCGCAAAGCCGTTGAATCACACCACCCGGAAGTGCCACTGGCTCACCAGGATCGCCAAGGGAGACGGCCTCCTGCCACCCCCACCTGCTGGGCAGCCGCCTCCGCCTCCGCCCCAGCAGCCGGCAGTCAGGCCAGTTGGTGCAGTACAAGACGAATACCCTGAAGAACACGGAGCCTACGTGGTGTTCACCAGTATGGCTGATGATCGACGCAGCAGGCGGCTGCAGCGACAAGAGGTGAACACATTAGCCTCAGAGACGCCAGAGTTCATGCACTGGTCTGAGAAGCCCATCAGCTGGAGCAGGGCTGACCACCCAGATGTGATGCCGAGTCCGGGCTCCTACGCCTTGGTCCTGGACGCCACCTTTGCTATGGACAAATGGGTCGTGCGTTTCTCGCGAGTTCTGATAGACGGGGCAGCAGCATCAATATCCTCTACAAGGATACCATGGAGAAGTTAGGAATCAAGCAAAGACAGCTTCAGAGCAGCCGGACAGTGTTCCACGACATTGTACCTGGGCTTTCCTGCTCGCCGATCGGCAAGATCCTGATGGACGTCCTCTTTGGGGACAAAGATCACTTCCGAAGAGAGTCTGTTTGGTTTAAGGTGGTGGACCTTGAGAGCCCATACCTTGCGCTACTTAGCCGACCCGCCTTGGCCAAGTTCATGGCGGTCCCCCACTACGCTTACCTTAAGATGAAGATACCCAGTTCCAGGGGAATTCTGACTGTGGCAGGCGACTACCAGAAGTCGTCTGCTTGCGCAGCTGGGAGCAGTCGGCTGGCCAAGTCCCTGGTAATCGCGGCTGAGAAGCGGCTGCTTGAGCGAGTTGTGGCGATGGCCGGCAAGCAGCCTGAGGTATCGCCCAGCCCAAAAGAGTCAGAGGCTGAGGGTTCGTTCAAGCCGGCTAAAGAGACAAAGAAGATACCCTTGGATCCGGAGCATCCAGAGAGGTATGCCGTCGTAGGTGCAAACCTCGACAGCAAATAGGAAGGCGAGCTCGTCGATTTCCTCCGTGAGAATCGGGACATCTTCGCATGGTCCCCCAAAGACATGCCAGGTGTACCGACGGATTTCACCGAGCACAAGTTACATGTCCGATCTGATGCAAAGCCGGTCAGGCAGCCCCTGCGCCGCTTATTAGAAGAGAAGAGAAGAGTTGTCGGAGAAGAGATAGCCCGACTCCTAGCAGCCGGCTTCATTATGGAAGTTTTCTTTCTGGAGTGGCTGGCAAATCCGGTCCTGGTACTAAAGAAGAAAAAGCAGTGGCGAATGTGTATTGACTACACGAGCCTCAACAAGGCCTGCCCCAAGGACCCATTTGCTCTACCAAGAATCGATCAGGTGATAGACTCCATAGCTGGATGCGAGCTGTTGAGTTTCTTGGATGCATACTCAGGATATCACCAAATCAAGCTGAACCCGGCTGACAGATTGAAGACCGCCCTCATCACGCCGTTTGGAGCATTCTGCTACCTCACCATGACATTCGGCTTGAGGAATGCCGACGCCACCTTTCAGCGTTGCATGTAGAAGTGTCTCCTCAAGCAGCTCGGCAGGAACACCCACGTCTACGTGGACGACGCAGTGGTGAAAACGGAAAAGAATGGAACACTGTTGGAAGACCTCAAGGAGACCTTTGAGAACCTGCGCCGGTTCCAGATCAAGCTCAACCCTGAGAAGTGTGTCTTCGGAGTACCAGCCGACCAGCTGCTAGGTTTCCTGGTCTCTGAACGCGGCATAGAATGCAACCCAATAAAAATCAAGGCCATCGAGAGAATGGAGGTACCCAACCGACTGCTGGATGTGCAGAAGTTCGCCGGCTGCTTAGCATCCATCAGCTGATTCATCAGTCGGCTGGGCGAGAAAGCTCTCCCCTTATACCAACTCATGAAGAAGACCACTTTTTTCGAGTGGAACCATAAGGCGGACGAAGCTTTTCACTAGTTGAAGAAGATGTTGACTACTCCGCCTGTCCTGGCGGCTCCGACTCCCAAGGAACCTATGCTCCTGTACATCGCCGCCACCAGCCGGGTAGTCAGCACAGTCATTGTAGTGGAGCGCAAGGAGGAAGGCAAGGCGCTGCCTGTCCAGAGACCAGTATATTAACTGATCGAGGTACTGTCGACCTCCAAGCAGAACTACCCCCACTACCAGAAGATGTGCTATGGCGTACACTTTGCTGCCAAGAAATTGAAGCCTTACTTTCAAGAGCATCCAATCATGGTGGTCTGCACGGCCCCACTTGCCGAGATCATTGGTAGTCGAGATGCTTCTGGTCGAGTGGCCAAGTGGGCCATAGAGCTGGCTCCTTACACCATCTACTACCAGCCCCGCACCGCTATCAAATCACAAGCACTGGCCGACTTCCTCGTCGATTGGGCCGAGACCCAGTACCTGCCTCCAGCACCTGATTCCACCCATTGGCGGATGCATTTCGACGGCTCCAAGATGCGCACTGGCTTGGGAGCCAGCGTCATCATCACCTCTCGCAAAGGCAACAAGCTCAAGTATGCGCTGCAAATCCACTTTGCCACCTCCAATAACGTCGCCGAGTACGAGGCGCTCATTCACGGGCTCCGGCTTGCCAAAGAGCTTGGCATCCGCTGGATCTTGTGTTATGGTGACTCGGACTTAGTGGTCCAGCAATCATCCGGTGACTGGGACGCGAAAGATGCAAACATGGCGAGCTACCATTTCCTCGTGCAGCAACTCAGCGGGTATTTCAAAGGATGCGAGTTCCTTCATATACCAAGGAATGACAATGACCAAGCAGATGCATTGGCACGAATCGGCTCTACCCGCCAAGCAATACCATCTGGTGTCGCCCTTCAACGCCTTCTCAAGCCGTTCGTCAAGCCCTCACCAGAATTAGACTCCATCTTCATACCGGCTCCTCCCGAAGACGTCGGATCCGACTCCAGAGCCCCGGCAGGTGGCACGAGGATCTCGGCAGATGACTCCGGAGCCGCCACAGTCGAGGCTAGCCCAGGGACTGCGGAACCCGGCCCGGGGACTGCGGTGGCAGAATCGAAGATTCCAGAACTCGGCCCAAGGACCGCGCCAGTTGGCTTGGGGACTTCATCAACCCAGCAAGTGGTTGTTGACTCCAACCCGCTGCCTCCCAGCCCAGCCGCCCTCGTCCAAGTCACAGTTCTGGTAGTCGAAGAAATAGAAGCACCCTCATGGGCCCAGCCCATCCTCAAATTCCTGGTGAACAAAGATCTACCAACTGATGAGACCTCAGCTCGGCAAGTACAATGCCGGGCGGCAGCCTATACCATAGTCAACGGAGAGCTCGTCAGGCGCAGCGTCACTGGTGTCTACCAGCGCTGCGTAGAGCCAGAGCAAGGCCAAGCGATTCTCAAAGACATCCATCAAGGCGAATGCGGCCACCATGCGGCTTCAAGAGCACTCGTCGCCAAAGCCTTTCGACATGGTTTCTTTTGGCCGACTGCCTTGGAAGAGGCCAAGGAGTTGGTCCAAAAATGCAAAGGATGCCAAAAGTTTAGCTCCAAGCCGCACCAGCCGGCTTCTGCGCTCAAGTCCATCCCCATTGCCTAGCCTTTCGCGGTTTGGGGTCTAGACATGGTGGGACCATTCAAGACAGCACGAGGTGGTTTAACTCACCTACTTGTCGCAGTGGACAAGTTCACCAAGTGGATAGAAGCAAAGCCAATTAAGAAACTGAACGGTCCGACTGCCGTGACTTTCATCACCGACATCACAATTCGGTACGGCATACCACACAACATCATCACCGACAACGGCACATATTTTGCCAAAGGCGCCTTGGCCCGTTTCTGCGCAACACAGAGCATCCGACTGGACCTAGCGTCCGTCGCCCACCCGCAGTAAAACGGCCAAGTGGAGCGAGCAAACGGCCTCATCCTGTCCGGCATCAAGCCTCGGTTGATTGAGCCTCTGAAGCACTCGGCTGGCTGTTGGCTCGACGAGCTGCCAGCCATCCTCTGGAGTCTGCGCACGACTCCAAACAAGTCAACCGGCTTCACGCCCTTCTTCCTCGTCCATGGTGCCGAAGCCGTCATCCCAACGGACATAGAGTTCGACTCCCCACGAGTCACCATGTACACCAAGGAGGAAGCAGAAGAAGCACGACAAGACGGTGTCGATCTGCTGGAAGAGGGCCGGCTGTTGGCACTCAGCCGGTCTAGCATCTACCAGTAGAGCCTGCGCTGGTACCACAACAGGAAGGTCAGGCCAAGATCTTTCCAAGAAGGCGACCTTGTGCTCTGGCTGATCCAGCGAACAGCCGGCCAGCACAAGCTGTCGGCGCCTTGGGAAGGCCCTTTCATCATCAGCAAAGTACTAGGCAATGATTCCTACTACCTGATCGACGCTCAGAAGCCCCGAGCACGCAAGAGGGACGACTCCGGCAAGGATACAGAGCGGCCATGGAATGCAAATCTCCTCCGAAGGTTTTACAGCTGATGCAGTATGTGCCATGCTACCTTTTGTATTAAAGAACCAAGACTTTAGGCCCCGCGAGGCGAGCTCGGGGACTGCCCTCTTTTGTCTGTATGATAAAAATTATGACTGCAAGTATGTTACTCCTTTTTATGCCGTTTGGCACCGGGCTCGACAAATCGGCCTGGGGACGTGCCGCCTTGCACTATGAAAGGCTTCCTACAGTCGGACAAGTATTGTGTAAACGCCCAAACCGTCTCTTGTCAGAAGTCGCAGCTCACAGAGCGACTGTACGGTGGGCAGCAGTAAGGTAGAATGGGCATTCGCATGAAAAATGGCTAAGGACTCAAAGCATAAAACATAGCTCAAGACGGCTTCCAGCCTTTCTCGCAAACCGACTCTCGGATAGTCGAACTGCCGCTTCCTATCCAACTTGCTCAAAAAAAATCTTGAAATCGGCTAAGTACTTGCTTTCCCAAAGTAGCCTAGCACTTGATCTAGGAATAGTCCGCAGAGCGGCTGTCCAATTGGCAAGGCAGGCAACTAAGAGAAAGCAGCAAAGGCAAAAAGCCAAAAGAACAATGAGCAAGAAAAGATAGATACATATATTTACATAACATAGGCCCTTGGCCAAATTGTCGAGTAGAGGTTCAAAATACACCCCGTGGGTGGAATTGTGCGAATTAACAAGTTCTTCAAAGACTACTGAAGTAGATAAAATAAAAGATACAGCGGCAGCTTAGGAGGCAGTAGACGGATTCAGAGGGTCGGAGGAGGCACCAGCATCAGGCGTCGGGGCAGCCGGCTGGCTAGTCTCGGCTTGATCACCTCCGGCGGCAGTCGACTCGGTCGCACGCGGCTCATTGCTGGAGGCGTGGTCGGGCTGAGGCTGGCCGTCTGCTCCATCTTCTGGTGCCTCCGCCTCGCCTCCATCCTCCGCCTCTTCCTCCTCCTCAACGCTGGAGCCAATCACCTCCGCCGAGTCTTCGCCGTAGTCTGGATTCATCCCAAACCACTCCGGCGGTACCTCCTCGCCGTCTTCAGACCGCTCGGGGTTGAAGGGCGGCAATCGCCTGGGCACCGACGCGCTGAAGCCGGCGCAGCATCCGGTGAGCCGGCCAGAGGCGAGCCTCGATGCTCAGATGTGCTAGTCAAGAGTTCGGGGGGCATCGGCGGCGATCTCTGAGCCCTCCACCCTCCGACTTTCATGGTCGGCCTCGATGGCTTGGATGGCAGCCTGCGACTGCCTAGGGAAGAAGTCTGCAAAGACGCGAAGAAACGAGGAAGCTAGTCAAAAACCAGGAGTCGGCACGATTTAAATCGGCAGCTCGAAGAAAGAAAATAAAGAGACTCACCATCAACGATGTCTTCAATCTCGTGGAAGCCGGAGGACAGCAGCGCCTCCTTGTCAGACCAGGAGGAGCGCTCGCTCGCGAACTCGGCCGAGAGGGCGGTTTCCGTCTCCTCCGCCTCCCTTTGCGACTTCACAAGCAGCTCCTTCTGCTCTACCAACTGAGTGGCCAGCAGATCACGCTCTGTGGCGAGCCTACTGCACTCCTCCCCTTTGGCGCGCAGGGCGGAGTTGGCTTCGCTCAGCTGCTGTTGAAGAGCAGCATTGGGTCCTGAAGAAAAGGAAGAAAGATAACAGTCGTCAATAAAGTAGGTCGCCGGGGAGATCCGGCCCGACTGCTCAGCAGTCGGCCCGAATCTCGGGGACTACAGCCCGCGGGTGCGCTAGCGCCCCCGCAGAGAAGAAAAAATGACTTACTCCGGCTCTCCGCCAAGTTGGCGGTCCGCTTGCCCAACTCTTCAACGTTACGGTTGAAGGTAGTGACGCGGAGGTTGTGGTAATCCTGCGACAAGCATTTCAGACAAAGTTAGTACCCAGAAGTTCATCAATTGGAGTTCCGGGCCGCCTGCTCAGCAGCCGGCCCGAAACTCGGGGACTACACCCAGTGGGTGCGCTGGCGCGCCCGCACCGAGAGGAACAAGAAAACAAAGACCAAAGGAAAAAAACATACCCGGACGGCTGCCCGCGACGCTAGGAACGCCTTGGTGCAACTCTGGAGAGCGTTGCCCTGAGCACAGAGGTTCGCCTGGATGTCCAGGAGCACCCGGTTCAGCGGCCCTGTGCTGCCTCCTCGCACCCACCCAATAGGTGCGGCACTCGTCGCTTCGGCGTCTGGGGCCGCCGAGCTGGCGGTGCCGGCTTCCAGGGGGCAGGGTGCGGAAGTTGCCTTCTCCAGACGATGGCGTGTTGGCGAGCCGACTTGGAGGAGTAGCCTCGCCACGGCCTCGTCTTCGGCCGGCGGCACCGGAGGGTCCGCTGGCTGCTCGCCTTGCACGCCTTCAGACGGTGGCGGAGGCGGCGGCGAAACGTTTGCGTCCGGAGTAGAGGGGTTGCCGCCTTCCCTCTCCTCGACGGGGTTCTCCCCGCTGGCTTCTCCAGTTGGCCCCATGAACTCCGGAGGCAGCGGCGCAGAGTTCAACGGGGTGACGAGCGCTATCGACTGGCGGCGTGCGGCTTCCTCAGCCCACTGCTTCACCGCGGCGGCGGCTTCGGCCTCCGCTAGTTTTTTCTTAGCGGAGGCCTCTGCCCTGTCGGCCTCCGCCTTCTCTAGGCGGAGGGCCTCTTCTTCGTTGCGCTTCTCCTGCGCATTCCGCTCCGTCGCCTCCCGGAGGTCAGCAGCGGGGTCAATCCACCGAGTGGTGGTAGACGTCTCCGCTGACCCCATGACGGAGGCGGCGGCAACCCGCTCAAGAGAGAGGGGAGCCCTGAAGCAAGAGGGGCAAGCAGAGAGCCAGACAGAATACTTACGCGGAGACCAACGGCGGATTCTACACTTCCTTACAGAAGCGGATGGCCTTCGCTGCTGCCTCGTCCCGCCGGGTCGCCGCAGCCGAGCCCTTGGGCTTCTTCGACCGACTGTCGAACAAGGTCGGCACGGCCTTGCGCTTCTTCCTGCCGCCTGGAGCGCCCGACGCGGAAGAAGAGCCCGCGCCAGGCTGTCTGGCTCCTGGCCGTTGGCGAGGGGCGACTTCTCCCTCGACGTTGTCTTCAGGACAGTCGACGAAGGTAGCCGATTGCCTGAAGTCGCCTGCTGTCCCTCCTCCTCCCTCGGCGTCGTCTTCCAGAGCCGCCGCCCCCAGTTCGGGGTCGTCGACATCGCTCCCCGCCCGGTGGGCGAGGAACTCATGGGCCGGCCCCGAGGTGCCGGCTGGTGGGTGAAGAAGGGGATTCTAACCAAAGCCGACTGGTCAAAACAAAACTCGGCAAGAAGAAGACAATCTAAAGAAAGAAAAGAAAGGCGACTCACCACGGGCGGGGGGTTGGCGCGGGAGTACGGCTCCTTGCCGAATCGCCAGTCCTCCACGAGCCTGCTATCCGAGAGGTAGTTCACCATGAAGGCCACCTCTTCGTGAGGCATGTCCTTGGTGCACATCCGACTCGGGTCGCGCTGCCCGCTCATCTGACATATCATGTGAGGGCGGCCTTGGAGTGGGAGAACTCGGCGCGAAACGAAGGCGGCCAGAAGGTCCGGACCAGTCAGACCCTCCGACTGCGTTAGCACTCGGAGTCGCGTGATGGCGCCGGCTCCCGCAGGCATCAGCGACCTAGCCCGGTACGACCAGTTGGGCAGTCTCCCAGCCGGCGGGCCGGCTTCGAAAGCCGGCAGGTTGACCCAGTCGCCCCTCGTGGCGACGTTCCTGACGTAGAAGTAGGATCTCTGCCACATCTTCAACGACTTTATCAGTGAGATGGAGGGGAAGGGATTGTCGGCCCCCGACCTTCGCAAGACGATGAAGGCGCCGCACTGAGACGGCACGCCCGCGGCCTGGGTGCCGAGCTTGGAGAAGAAGAACTCCCCCCAGAGCTCGAGGGTGGGGAGGACTCTGAGGAAGCCCCAGCGTTGGGGGTGAGGTGGTGCGGCTGGAGACCGTAGAACTCCAGGAAGGACCGAAAAAACTGCTCGCTGGCAGCCCCAGCCCGCGCAGGCAGTGCGAGCGGAAGATGACCCGCTCGCCCTCCTGCGGTGCGGGGGAAATCTCCCCCTTCAGTGCAAGACGCACCTGCACGCGATCCTCACTGGGAAGCCGACGGGTCCGGCGGAGGAACTCAATGTGGTCTTCATGAACTTCGGAACCGTCCCAGGTGCCGGAGCACACTGGGGGAGGCGCGGCAGTGGAGGAAGAACTCATCGCGAGCTGTCGCCGCGGCGTTCGCCGGATCTTGGGCGCGCGGCGGAGAGAAGAAGATAAGAGGAAGGAGGAGAGGGAGGAGCAGCAAGGAGGAAGAGAACGAGGAGAAGTGGGAAGGAGGGGCGCGCGTGCCCCCCTCTTCCCCCTACTTATAGCCCTGTGGGCTGTGAAGCCAAGGGGGCGGACGTGGGGATTTACTGCGCCCACAACCCCACGACCCCCACGATCCACGTAAAGTTACTGCGCGCAGTAACTCCACGGGAATCCCAACCGTCCACCGGGGCCACAGCGGATCCGCTCGGGCGACGAGGCATGGTAGTGGCGGGCCCCGCCTATGGGCCTGTCCCGTCGCACGCGTAGGCTGGCAGGACGGCCTGGCCACGTGCCCTCGCGTGACAGGCCAAGAACGGGCGGCGGCCTGGAGGCTTAGCTACCACGCCACTTAAAATCCTGCCGCGACATTCAAAATACTGAGCAAGTCGGAATTGAGTGAGTCCGAGTTGAGCAAGTCCGACTCCTTCTAGACGGCCCGGCAGAAGTCAATCAAAGACCATGTGTTGAGCTCCCGGAAAGAGAAACCACTGAGGCTTGTCGGTCGATCGCCTATGGCGCCTCACCAGCTTCGGGGACTACTGTCGGAGTAATGGGCCACGGGTAGGCCAGCCCAAGTCCCATAACCTTTCAAGACATCGGGGCAGCCTGCGCCCCTCAAGACCCCAGGGCGAAGAACCGCCTCTTGAGGAGTCGACGGCAGGGCAGCCGACTGCCCGCTCACGGCCGAGTCCCAGGGACGACTTCCAGAGAAGCCGTCTTTGGGGAGTCGGCCGACGGCTCCAACAAACCCATGACCTCATCGAAGGGGACGGGGCAGGGGTGTGGCTACAGTGAAGCCCACTCCCGCCCCTTACCAAGGGTAGGCATGGCCACAGCACGCCGTACTCGGGAAGATCTTCGTGCGGCGTGGCACTGTTGCCCTGCCGGCCCTGACATCAGCACCACAGTACCAAGTCCTGCGCCCACGAGAGCTTGTCTGAACGGCCCGGAAGCAGTAGGTCCCACCAGTCAGTGAGACCCTAGGAGACGGCGAGAGGACCGCCAGTCGGATCCCTCAGGAGTCTATCGGATTTCGGGTTCCGGCAGACCCTTGAGGTTCGAACACTGGGGTTCGCGCGGAGATTTTGCCTTCTACCTACCTGCACCCCTCTGCCTCGCTAAGATCTAAGCTATGGAAAGAACAACACAAGAGACACAAGGTTTATACTGGTTCGGGCCACCGTTGTGGTGTAATACCCTACTCCAGTGTGTGGTGTGGTGGATTGCCTCTTGGGCTGATGATGATGAGCTATACAAGGAAGAACAGCCTCGCGAGGGTCTGTTCCTGGCTGGGGCGACGAACTGCTAGGAGGAGTTCTGTCACCCTTCTCTATCTCTCTTCTTGATTGCGGTCCTAGCTAGTTTCTGGGTGGCCGATTCTCCATCCTTCTACCCTGTGGGTGGCTAGTCCTATTTATAGGCAAAGGCCCTGGGCCTCTTCCCCAAATATTGAGCGGGAAGGGCGCCAACAATTGGCCATTTTGAAGGGGAACATCTGGTACACTTATCCTGACTAAAGTTGGTCCTCGCCTGCCAAAGACTCTGGTGGTGACGCTGGCTTGGGCTCCACAATGACTTCCTCCCTGCTGTTGGACTGGTCTTGGTCTTGTTGCACTGAAACGGGTGCCTTTGCTTGATGCTCTCACATGCACTCGCTCCCTTTGCACCAAAGAAGAAAGGAGGACACTGCGCGGGCTGGCGCCCGCCTGGTGCCCTTGGTCATCATGGCTTGTGTCACGGGCACCTCGTGAGGTACCTCGCCTTGATCTCTCCGCCTCCTCGCGAGCCAGCCTGATGAGGCCGTGCCTGAGGAAGCTCCGTGTCGTCCGCCCCGCGAGGCTTGGCCCCTCGCGAGGGTCTTGGGTCTGTGTTGATGAAGACGGGCCGTGCTGGGTCCCCTTTGAGCCACGCCGCAGGCCGCAAGCAGGCAAGTCTGGGGACCCCCGTTCCCAGAACACCGACAGTAGCCCCCAGGCACAAGGCGCGCCCGGACTTGGCCGTGCAGGGAGGCGAAAGGGCAAGGGCGAAGTGCCGCGGGCCCTAACATCCTGCGGCCTTGGGCGCCCGTGGCGGTTGACTGGACGTGGGCGTCTCCACAACCGCGCGAGTTGATAAAGGAGCGGCATCTGCCTAGGCTTTGCTTTTTGCTTTCTCTGGTTGCTGCTCAGATCCCCTTTCTTGCGCCTCTCCTTCCTTCCTCCAAAATTTCCAGATCTACTCCGACCGCGTGACCTAGGAAGCCATGGCGCCTCGTCAGTCCCCGGCCGGAGCTTGGTACTCGTCTGCCATGGACTTGTCGAACGTGTCGGAGGCGAGCCTCGCCCGGTTGCACCGGATGGCGGCGGCGCAGGGCATCGACGGGGCGAAGGTGTTCAAGGCCGGCTCCGCCACCCCTGAGGGCCAAGGGAGCACCTTCTATCCGTTCTTTGTAAGCGCCATTGCTGCTGGCCTGGTGCCTCCCTTCTCCGAGTTCTTCTTCTCTGTCCTCCGCCATTATAAGCTACAGGCTCTGCATCTCCACCCCAACTCCGTCCTTCTCGTGGCAATCTTCGCCTATTACTGCGAGGCTCACATAGGGGTGCAGCCCTCAGTGGCCTTGCTGTGCCACTACTTCTACCTCCGGACCTCTCGCGGTCCTGCTTCCGCGTGCGCGAGCTTCATCGCGTACGGTGGCGCCATTGCCATTTCGAACCCCGGGAAAAGGATTGAGGGCTTCAGGAGCAAGTGGGTCTTGGCAGATGCTGGGCGCATCTACCCTCGGCTGATCTTGCCCACGGAGCAACCCACGAGCTCCAGCGATTTGGGTCGAGCGGAGCTCGCGGACCCCCGCGCGAAGCTGGTGTTGGAGAAGATGGACGCGGATCTATGGCCGGCCAACATGGCGGCAGCGAAGCTGATTGGCACGTCGCTGCTGAGGGAATTCCTGGAGCACCAGCTGGCTCTGCTTCGGCAGTACTCACTTACAATGTGGAGGCCCCATCTGAGCCCCACGGCCTTGGCCGACGGAGATCTAGCTGCGGTCCTCCAATCTCTGGTTGGGGGCGATGTGGCGAGGTTGGAGGGCGCTCCTACGCCCTTGTTCCTCCGCGATGACTGAGAGCAGGTAGTGGAGTCCATGCCAGTCTTCAACGGGGACGGGCCCGTGCCCATGGAGACTCCCGGGGAATCGGTGGACGTGTCCTCTGACGACTCCAGCGAAGAGGAGGAAGGAGGGGAGCGGGAAAAAGGGCCTGACTCCGAGGCGACTGACGGAGAGTCGAGGGCTCCCCTCCCCCCGCGCAGGTCCCGCGTTCTCTGCCTCTCTCCGAGTGATGACGACGAGGATGATGACGAGCAGGACGGCGGGAGCTTGCCCCCGATCCCGAAGAAGGACAGGACCAGGCTGATCTCCCGCGGGTCTGCCCCGGCCCCGAGGCGGACCGCAGACGCGCCTTCCGCTTCCAAGCTTCCCGAGGTTGACCCTTCCAACCGGCTTTCAGGCATCAAATTTGGCCAGAGGCCGCTTGAGCTTACTGGCGACGACCTGTAAGCACTTGATTCTTGTCTTTATTTCATGTTCTGCTTCTGAGGCTTGACGTCCACATCTCTTGGATAGGCTGGCGCCCGCAGCAAAGAAGCCGAAGGGAGCTCCTGAGGTTCCATCCGTGGCAGCGCCTCTGCCCGCGAAGGAAGGTGACCACGACGCGCAGGCTTCTCCTGCCCGGTCGTCCTCGCGAGGCCTGGCTGAGCCGGCTGGAGCGAGCTCAGCCCCCATGGCCCAAGTGACTCCCGAGGTGCCTTTGCCTGCTGCCGCCACTACAGCCGTTGGGGCGCAGCAGGCTTCACCTCAGGATGTTGTGGTTGCGCTGCCGCCTTCTCCTCCTACTCCATCGACTGCTGTCTCTTCGACTCCTCCTGCCGTTCTGGATTGTGCTGCTGCTGAGCTGGACCGGCTGCGGCAGGATCTTCTTGGCGCCGACCCTCACTTGGTGGCCGGGTGCTTGGAACTGGCTTCAGGATGGATTCACTCCGACGCTTCGATTCGGGCGGCGCTGGTCCAGGCCACGACGGCTTGCGATGAGGAGAGGCAGGCCGTCCTTGAGGCGAAGGCTGCTCGTGACGCAGCCTTGGGGGAGGTGGTCGATGTCCGTGGTCGCTGCAAGGCACTGGAGGACGAGCTGCAAAGCCTGTGGGACCAGCTCGTGAAAGAGGTCCGCCTTCGCCAAGAGCAGGAAGGAGGCGTGAAGGCTCACGAGGCGGCCGTCGAGGGCCGGGAGGCCAAGCTCAGGAAGCGCCGCGACCGCCTAGGCGCGCTGGAGCAGGAGCTGGGGGCGAGGAAGGTCGAGCTGGACGACAAGGCCCAGGTTCTTGCCGAGGACCGCGTGGCCTTCGCGGAGATGGAGGCGAAGGCTCGCTCCTCGCTGAGGATGCTTTATGACAGCAGCCTGGAGAGCCCGCTGGCTGGCGCCGAGGACGGCCTTGCCAAGCTGCTTCCCTTCCTGGTTCGCGCTCTTGAAGATGTCGCCCTTGGCCTTGGCCCCACGGCCGAGGCCGAGGCACGTGTCCTGTCTTCTGCAGCGCTGATGCGGGTCCTCACCCACATATACCTTCGCGATCCCGGCGTCGACCTCGACAGCCTGCTGGAGCCAGTAAGCGGTGAGCGTGCCGCTACCGCTGCCGAGGCCGTGAAGGGTCACGCGGAGGCTTTGCTGGGGAAGTTCTGGGCCTTCAGCACCAACCTAAGCAAGGCGCTGCCGACCCCGCTGCTCCATGAGGCGAACCCACTCCGCGCTGCTCCACCACCAACAAGTGACTCCGTTGTGGCTCCTGTCCTGCCTTTAATTCCTGCACATGTATCATGCCTCGGGGAGGCATTTAAACTTGCATTTGGCATTGAGATAACAGTGTGGACTGTAATATTTGCTTTTGAATTCCTTGAAATTTATGCTTTTCCTTCCTACTTGCTTATGTTCTACGCCGGCAGAGCTCGGCCCCGCGCATACCTCAGCCGCCGTTAGCCCCGACCGAAAACCAGGACGGGACCAATGAGTGAGGGGCTACATGACAAGTTAGGCTCCTGAGTCGCGATGCTCAGGAGTCCCCCTTGGCGCACGAACAGCAAGTAGGGAGGTGTGATGTGGGTGGATCTACCGTTCTATGTCTGAAGATCCCGGCCGCGCGCATACCTCAACCGCCGTTAGCCTTTCGGAACTAAGGAGTGAGGGGCTACGTGACTAGTTAGGCTCCTGAGTCGCGATGCTTAGGAGTCCCCCTTGATGCTCAAACGACCTTCGTACCTTGGCTCCGCTCGGGGAGAGACGCGCGACGAACCAGGCTCGGGGGGGCCTGGCTGGGTGGCGTGTGTCTGGGCGTGACCCAGGCGCAGCCCCCGTGCCCAGCCCCCTCGTGCAGCACTCCCGAGGGGAGGTGTTACGATGAGGCTAGACACTAAGCTCTGGGCTCCCTGAGGTTGATGCGGCCCGGGGGCCGCCCTCAGTTGTTTATCACCAGCGTGGAGCATAGCGCTTCCGTATGTGTACGGGCATAGCCGCTCCTCGGCAGTGTCGTCAGCCAGCACGGAGCATGGTGCTTCCACTGGTTCGTGGGAGGGGGCTCCCCTCCGGGAGGAGCCCCCGGGGCGTGTACAGCCCGCCCTGACACGTGGCTGGCACGGTAGGGCCTGGCGAGGTGTATCTGGGCACCCGTGAGCCAGCGCGGGACTCACGGGGCCCTACCTCTAGGCGGGTTGCACCTGGCACTGGGCCTTATCTTGTGATGTTTCCCTGCAAATTTGGTTAGATGCCGACACTCTACGTCCTCGGGTCCTGGCCCTCGAGCCGGTCTCAGCCGTCGCTGGTATGCCAGGTCGCGATGCCGTGGACAAGGCCAGAGGGTGAGGGCTGGAGAGCCAGTAAGAGCCCTGAGTCGCGATGCTTAGGTACCCCCCCTTTAACGTGCAAGTGGTCGGCATGGAGAAGAAGAGGTGCCGTGCACAGGCATCAAATAATCAAGCATGGTGGGTCGAACGCATAGCCGAAAATAAACGCAAAAGGGATACATGCTGCTGGGTCTGGCCCGAGGGACTTGGGGATGATGCAGCCCGTGGGGCGCCCCCAACAAGGTAAGCTAACAACATGAAATAAAAGGGATACATGCCGCAGGGACGGACCCACGCGGCCTGGGAATAATGCAGCCCTGGGGGGCGCTCCCAGCTGGAAATGAAACTTGAAAGATGTCACCTGATGATGTTGAGGACGAAGGAGTGTTGGTGTAGCTGACTCAGTGGGCTGCGGAAGCCGATCCTCACGAGCCCCCAGGCCCAGGGGCCTCGAGAGGCTCCGGAGGCGCTGGTGGCTCCTCGCGGACCATCTCCATCTCCGCCAGGACTGCGGAATGCATGGTCTCTTGAGCCTCCATGATGCCCCTCATGAGGCGCTGGTACGTGGCAGCTGCGTTCGGCAAGCCGTAAGGCATGCGAACGTAGCTGTGGGGTGGACCTTCGCAGCGCCCCACTCGCGAGGGCCAGAGGCGCTCCAGAGAGGTGACTCGATTGAGCCCTGGCATGTCGATGCAGACGCACAGCCCACCATCCTCGCCTGGATGGGGAGCCACAGCTGGTAGGCGGCGGCCGCCTCTCATGACTCTTGACTCCTGTAGCTCCTGAATGGCCTTGCTGACGAACTCTTGAGGGTCTGGCCCTCCTTGCCTTACTCCTTCTTGAGGGAAACGTGCTTCGAAACATGCCTCCATGTGGTGCCCAAGCGCCTCCCTCGTGACCTTAGCCAGGTTGGTGGCCCTCCAGGGGAGAGCCCCCGAGCCCTACCTGAGGAGGGCGTTGGGCGCGCTTTCCTATGCGATGGAAGGAGGTTCCCCCTGGGCAGGCGCGGGCCTTGAGGGGCCTGCCTCCTGAGGGGCCAGGCCGGATGATGTCTTCTTCTTCTTGGGGGTGGTCTCAGGAAGCCTCCTGCTTCCGCGATCCGAGTCTTCCAGTGATGCGGCCTGAAAGGCTAGTTCCAGGGAACACACTGCGTCCTTCTCTTCACAGGGCACCGTGATGACTCTGCCACTTCCTGGCATCTTGAGGACGTTGTAGCCGTGGTGAGTTACGGCCATGAACTTGGCCAGCGCTGGGTACCCAAGGATGGCGTTGTACGGCAGGCGAATGTGAGCGACGTCGAAGTCGATGAGCTCGGTGCAGTAGTTGTCGCGCGCCCCGAAGGTGACAGGGAGGCGGACCTGCCCAATCGGGACCGTGGAGCCGTCGGTGACTCCGGAGAAAGGCTTGGTTGGTTGAAGCTGGGTGTAGGGCACTTGGAGATTGTTAAATGTTTACACGGACAGGACGTTGAGCCCTGCCCCGCCATCGATGAGGGTCCTGGTGACCACCACATTGCTGTTTACTAGGGAACAAAGCATCGGGAGGACTCCGGCTATGGCCGCACACTTGAGCTGATCTGCTGAGCTGAACATGATGGCGCACGCCGACCACCTGAGAGGGCGCGCGGCTTCCAGCTTGGGGAGGACTGCATTCACTTCGCGGGCGAACTGGTTGAAGATGCGTGGAGAGGCTGGGGCTTGAGCCCCGCCCAGGATGCAGGCGACTGCGCGCGGCTCCTAGAAGCCCCCAGCCTCCTCATCCTGATGGCGGCCCTCGTTTCTCCTTGGCTACGGTGGCAGCGGAGGGAGGCCTGCGTTGCCTTGCGGGCGATCCTCATGAGGCTGATCCCTCCAGTCCCCCTCGCGAGGTGGGTCTTGCCAGCGATCCTCGCGAGGTCGATCGAGCCACCCCTGGCGCGGGAAGCGGTCTTCCCAGCGTCCTGCGTTCCTTACTCCTCCTTGACTGTAGCACCGGTCACCGCAGTCGGGGCGACGGCCGATCCTTCCTTCTCGCACGGCTCGGAGCTCTTGACACCCGTTGGTGTTGTGGGTGTGGAGGTCGTGGTACACACAATACCGACTGCCCTTGGGAGGTTCGGGCTGATCTCTGCCCCGCTTGGTGTCTGGTTCTGCCGCGAGCACGACAGCCCCCTTGCGCTTCACATCCTTGGCCTTGGGCTTCTTCTCTTCTGGGTCTGCGGCAGGTAGCTCGAGGAGGGAGAGACGCCCTTCCTCAGCCCTAGCGCACTTGGTTGCCAAGTTGAACAACTCCAAGGAAGTGCACAGGTCTTCATGCATCGCCAGCTCCTCCTTCATCTTGACATCGCGCACGCTGTCGGAGAAGGCTGAGATGATGGCATCCTCAGTCACCTTGGGAATCTTGAGGCGTGCGTTGTTGAAGCGCTGGATGTAATTCTGCAGGGTCTCTCCGGGTTGTTTCTTGATGCGGCGCATGTCGCTCACGGCGGGTGGCCGGTCACGAGTACCTTGGAAGTTGGCGATGAAGCGGGTCCGCATCTCGTCTCAGGAGGAGATCATGCCTGGAGCCAGGTTGAGGAGCCAGGTGCGGGCCCTGTCCTTGAGCGCCATGGGAAACCAGTTCGCCATGACCTTCTCGTCTCCGTTGGCAGCTTCGATGCCCAGCTCATAGAGTTGGAGGAACTCCGCAGGGTCGGCCGTGCCATCGTAACGAGGAGGCAGGTCTGGCTTGAACTTGCCGGGCCACGCGACGCTGCGTAGCTCGATGGTGAAGGCGCGGCAGCCTGCTGTGGCCACGGGAGGCCTTGGGTGACGGAGAGCTTGGTCTTTCATGTCCCCACGCACTGCAGCTGGGAGCATCGCGGGGTCTTGACGCGCGGGAGCAGGAGCATGGTCGCGACGTGTTGGAGCAAGGAGCGCCCAGGCAGCTTCTTGCGGGCGAGGGACTTCTTGGCAGCTCTGCTCTTGCCGCGCTGGCACCTGACAGAGCGGGTTCTGCCCAGGGGCCACGCGCCTTGGAGCCATGGCGCCTTCTTGAGGAGGAGGCGGCCGTGGCGTCGCCGGAGCTTCGTCGCCCGCGCGGGGCGGGGTGTGGTGCAGCGGAACGGACGGTGCAGGAGAGCCCCCTGCGGCGCGGACAAGCTCGGCGACGTGGTCGAGCCATTCTTCATAGGCGTCGTCGACGAGATGGTAGCGCAGGAGCTCGTTTGCCGCGATGAGCGCAGCTCGAGCCTCCATGGGTGCGTGGAGCGCGCGGGACAAAGAACCAGCTGGGGTGAGCAAGGGAGTAGCGGTGCGGCCGTCTTGCCACACGGACGGATGCTGAGACGACGCTTGCCGCTCGTCCCCCGTCGGGCCGGTGGCGGTGTTGACGGCAGGTGACGGGGAACGGTGAGGACGCCCCCCGACAGGAGCCATCTGGGCGACGCGGGAAGCAAGAGCGGCCCGGCGCTCGACGCGGGCCCGACGAGCGTCAGACATGGACGTGATGATCGGAGGAGAACGGGGTGGTGGAAGACGAATTTCGGCGCACCCCTACCTGGCGCGCCAAATGTCGGATTTCGGGTTCCGGCAGACCCTTGAGGTTCGAACACTGGGGTGCACGCGGAGATTTCGCCTTCTACCTACCTGCACCCCTCCGCCTCGCTAAGATCTAAGCTATGGAAAGAACAGCACAAGAGATACAAGGTTTATACTGGTTCGGGCCACCGTTGTGGTGTAATACCCTACTCCAGTGTGTGGTGTGGTGGATTTCCTCTTGGGCTGATGATGATGAGCTATACAAGGAAGAACAGCCTCGCGAGGGTCTGTTCCTGGTTGGGGCGACGAACTGCTAGGAGGATTTCAGTCACCCTTCTCTCTCTCTCTTCTCGATTGCGGTCCTAGCTAGTTTCTGGGTGGCCGATTCTCCATCCTTCTACCCTGTGGGTGGCTAGTCCTATTTATAGGCAAAGGCCCTGGGCCTCTTCCCCAAATATTGAGCGGGAAGGGCGCCAACAATTGGCCATTTTGAAGGGGAACATCTGGTACACTTATCCTGACTAAAGTTGGTTCTCGCCTGCCAAAGACTCTGGTGGTGACGCTGGCTTGGGATCCACAATGACTTCCTCCCCGCCGTTGGACTGGTCTTGGTCTCGTTGCACCGAAACGGGTGCCTTTGCTTGATGCTCTCGCCTGCGCTTGCTCCCTTTGCACCAAAGAGGAAAGGAGGACACCGCGCGGGTTGGCGCCCGCCTGGCGCCCTTGGTCGTCATGGCTTGCGTCACGGGCACCTCGTGAGGTACCCCGCCTTGATCTCTCCGTCTCCTCGCAAGCCAGCCTGATGAGGCCGTGCCTGAGGAAGCACCGTGTCGTCCGCCCCGCGAGGCTTGGCCCCTCGCTAGGGTCTTGGGTCTGTGTTGATGAAGACGGGCCGTGCTGGGTCCCCTTTGAGACACGCCGCAGGCAGGCAAGTCTGGGGACCCCCGTTCCCAGAACACCGACAGAGTCGGCCCGGGGAGTCGGCCGAGCCCTCCCCTGGGCCCCATGCACCATTAATCAAGATGTGATGGGGAGTGGCAATAGTGATCGCCCGCCAGGCGGCAGGACTGTTGCCACGACCCCATGACCAAGCCCGCGTCATCAGAAGCACGGCTACAATAATCAGCAGCCGGCAAGACACTCCCGCGGCGGACGCGGCCTGTCAGCTCCGTACCAGACCAGTCGGCGGGGCCCACCAATCGGCGGGCCCCAGCAGTCGGCGGAGAAATCGGAGGCTAAAGGCACTGACGGCTAGGCCCGCGCCCAGATGAATTACCATTGTACCCCTGGGGGGTAGGCCTATATAAACCCCCAGGGCACCATGCAAAGGGTTGGAACCCAGTAGCTCTAGACCATACCAGATAGAAGGAGAGAGCTAGCCTTGCCCTCTCCTACCTCTAAGAAACAGCTCAAGGAGCAACCGTGTAAACACTTGGCCATAGTGATCATGCGGAGACCCCGCAGAGCAGTAGTAGGGGTATTATCTCCCCGGAGAGCCCTGAAGCTGGGTAGGATTCACCGGCGTGCATGTCTTCGCCTCATCCCGTTTCCAGGCACCGGCGATGTTCTACTCGCCCCCACCATGATAAGCCATCCGTTGGCATATGTCACACCAAACCCCCGACAGAGAGCCATCAGAACACGCCTACACTTCCAACTTACATTTTCTGAGAGAGAACCACCTACACTTGTGTTGAGATCAAGATCTTCCATTCCAACCACATAAATCTTGATTTCTAGCCATCCCCAAGTTGCTTTCCACTCAAATCATCTTTCCACCAAATCCAAATCTGTGATAGAGAGTTGAGTGTTGGGGAGACTATCATTTGAAGCATAACAGCAAGGAGTTCATCATTAACACACCATCTATTACCTTTTGGAGAGTGGTGTCTCCTAGATTGGTTAGGTGTCACTTGGGAGCCTCCGTCAATATTGTGGATTTGAACCAAGGAGTTTGTACGGGCAAGGAGATCGCCTACTTCGTGAAGATCTACCCTAGTGAGGCAAGTCCTTCGTGGGCGATGGCCATGGTGGGATAGACAAGGTTGCTTCTTCGTGGACCCTTCATGGGTGCATCCCTCCGTGGACTCGTGCAACCGTTACCCTTCGTGGGTTGAAGTCTCCATCAACGTGGATGTACGATAGCACCACCTATCGGAACCACGCCAAAAATCTCCGTGTCTACATTGCATTTTCTCCCTCCAAACTCCTCCCTTTACATTCATGTGCAATGTTTTACATTCCGTTGCTATACTCTTAGACTTGCATGTGTAGGTTGTTTACTTGACTAGTGCTAAGTTGCTAAAATCTGCCAAGACTTAAAATTGGGAAAAGGCTAGATTTTTATTTGGTCAAGTAGTATAATTACCCGTCCCCCCCCCCTCTAGACATACTTCCGATCCTACAAGTGGTACCTGAGCTTTGGTCTCCATTTGCCTTGATTTCCATAGCTTTTGGTGATCATAGCCTTGGTTTCACAACCTAGGAGAGTATGGTGTCTAGCGAGGGAAATTATCACCATAGAGGTCCTTACTTTGATGACACAAATTTTGCTAGTTGGAAGCATAAGATGAAAATGCATATTCTTGGACATAACCCCGTCGTTTGGGCTATTGTGTGTATTGGCTTGCAAGGTGAATTCTTTGATGGGAGAGAACCGAACCATGAAGCTAGCGTGAAAGAGTTGAAGATGTTGCAATACAATGCTCAAGCTTGTGATATTCTCTTCAATGGATTGTGACCTGAAGAATTCAACAAAATCAGCCGTCTTGAGAATGCAAAGGAAATTTGGGATACTTTTATTGATATGCACGAAGGTACCGACTCCATCAAGGAATCCAAATTGGATGTGCTTCAAAGTCAACTTGACAAGTTCAAAATGAAGGATGGTGAAGGTGTCGCTGAAATGTACTCTAGGCTTGCTGGCTTAGGAAGTGAAGAGATGACCGATAGATTCATCATCAAGAAGATGCTAAGAGCCTTGAATGGAAAATATGATACCGTGTGCACATTGATCCAAATGATGCCCGATTACAAAGATCTCAAGCCAACGGAAGTCATTGGAAGAATTGTTTCTCATGAGATGTCACTCAAGGATAAGGAAGAGCTTCACAAAGAGTCAAGTGGTGCTTACAAAGCCTCATGTGATGCTCCCACATCATCAAGTGAGAAACAAGCCTTCAATGTAGAATTGAGCCTAATGGTGAAGAATTTCAACAAGTTCTACAAAAGTAGAAGCAAGGAAAGAAGTTCCAAGTCAAGGTCCTACAATGACAAAAGACCTTCAAGTCGTGAACGTAATTGCTACAATTGTGGAAGACCCAGACACTACTCCATTGAGTGTACGACTCCCTACAAAAGAAGAGAATATTCTCCCAAAAGAAGAAGTGGAAGAGAAGAATCACCACCAAGAGAGAGAAGGAGTAGAGATGACCGTTATGAACGAAGAACATCACGGAGAAGCAAGGATTCAGAAAGGAAGGACAGATCATCAAGGAGCTACACAAAACAAAGACATCATGCTCATGTTGGTGAATGGGTATCCGGCTCCGACTCTGACAATCACAAGTTATCACTCCGACTCCGATATACTCAAGATGAAGGTGTTGCCGGGCTAGCACTTGTGTCAACCAACTCCTACGACATATTTGAGTCACCAAATGAAGGAATTGGAAGGTGCTTCATGGCTAAAGGCCCAAAGGTATCACACCCCAAGTATGTTGATTTCAATAGTGATGAAGATGACTTGCTAGGTGATGATGATTTACTTGTTGACAATTCTAGTGATGAAAACTATGATGAACTTGCTATTAATCATGCTAATCAAGATAAAACGAATGACGATGATAAGAAGGAGATTGAGCGTCTAACTAAAGAACTAAACACTCTTGAGTTAGCTCATGAAACTACCTTGGTAAACCATCGAGAGCTTTTAAAGACTCATGAGAAGTTACGCTTCGAAAAGCTCAACCTTGAGCAAGAGCATGGGTTCTTAAAAGCGATCAATGATGATCTTCGCAAGAAAAGTTCTTCTTACATTGCCAAGCATTTACTATTGTCTACTTACATGCAACAAGTTAAATCTAGCAACAAGAGTAAGAAAAATTCTTCTTCTAGTAGTAACAATAATCATGGCAAAACCAATGTTGTTGCTTGTAGTAGTTCTCTTGATTCCACTAATGATTTTCTTAGCCAAGTTACACTTGAGCAAGAAAATAGCTTATTGAAGGGAATTATAGAGAAAGGTGTTTACAAGAGCCTTGCTGGAAGTAAGCAATTTGAGGAAATTGTACACAAGCAAGGAAGACATCGGAAGAATCAAGGTGTTGGTTTTGAACGGAAGTTCAATGCCAATGGAGTTGAGTTGGAAGAAGATCAATACCCCAAGACAAAGTTTGTTCCACAACAAGAGAAGTATGATCCTACTTCTTTCCAAGGAACACAAGCTCAATATGATCTTCCACCACAAGACCCCAAGCAAAAAGGCAAGGACAAGCTTCAAGAGGAGATTGATGCATTTGAGGAAGCTCCCAAAGCCTTGGTCAAGTGGGTTCCCAAGACTACATCAAGTTCTACTTCATCAAGTATGACTACAACTCCAAGGATTCCCATCAAGATGGTGTGGATCCCGAAGAAAAAGAACTAGAGAGTTCTTGAGGGTGACTCTGCCAACATACTTCACTCATATCATTTTGGCAAGGACAAGTGCAAACAACTTCCATATCTTGCACTAGTTCAAGGAGTCACAAAACCTCTTGTTGGTAAGACAAGGGACAAGGTAACCTAATGCTTTCATGGACATCACCTTATGTGAACATCACTAAATGTCTATGGATATCCTTGTTTGTTCCTTGTGGGACTAACCCATGTAGGTATTGAAAGTGCAACTCAGTCCAATGTATTACTCCAAATGGTCTACATCAACATTGAGCATCTACATACTCAACACCTACATGAAGTCATCATCGACAAAACCCAAGGTTAGTTCATCCCTCTTAGGGGGGATATCACATCTAGGGGGAGCTTTAATCTAATCAAATGAGCTAAAGCAACTCTAATGGTGTGAACACAACAATACTTTATGTAAAAGTGCCAACCCCACTTATGCTTAAACAATGAGTATGACCTACGATCAAATGTTCTCATTTGACTCCTCAGTCAATATACTCATATATAGATGACCTGGTCATCGCCAATTGCTTGATAGATGCTAGAGTGTTTGTGCATGCTCTGCCACATATTTCATTTGCCATTTTATTGTGTGAGCATGTTGGTTGCATATTTTACTCATTCGAGGACATCCACTTGTAGTTTTGATTGTTTGGCATTTTTATCTTTTGCCAAGTGGATGAACAAGAATGCCTAAGAACCTCCTCTAGCTATCTATGCTCTTCTCGTCTCAAACTCTATTCATGCTACATCACAAAGTTTGATCAAGTCAGATTCGAACCACTCTATGTGAGGAGCACTTGGAGTCCCCGATTCGTCATAGACTTAAACTTCCAAAACCTCTTTGTGAATTTCGGTATGACCGAGTCATCCACTTCGGTCACACCGAGTTCACTAAGTTGATCTAGGTTTTCAATCTCGGTGCAACCGATTTGAACTTTTCGGTCACACCGAGTTGCAGTAACCACTCGCGATTCTGTATCTCGGTGCCACCGAGTTTTTTCACTCGGTCACACCGATAGGGTCGGGATATATAAACTCATAGGTTGAATTTTGGAAACTTCTCCAAAACTCTTCACCCCGCGCGTGTCCTGCTCTGACTCCTTGTGTCTTTGGATCGTCTCCTTGCCGCCAGCAACCTCCCGCCGCTGGTCTCCGTCACCGTCAAAGGAATTCTGCTCCGCCGTTATCGCCGTAGCGAGCTCCCGCCGAGCTAGGGTATGAGTTCGACTATTTGTGCTATTTCCCAACTCTGATTCGTAGCACATTACTTTGCCATGATCTTTACCACATATGCAAACAATTTTTTCTAGAAGAAAACATCCTTAGATTAGAATTGATTTGAAAATTTAGGGTTAGGTCTCCGCCGGACTCATCTCGGACCGACCGAATTGTAGAAATCGGTCTCACCGATTTGGCTTAGGCCATAGCACATGCATTTTTGGTCTGACCGAAAATTGCAAATCGGTGTGACCGATTTTGATTCTCTGTGAAACCCTAGCAGTATCGGTGCCACCAAACTATGACTCGGTCTGACCGAGTTCACTAGTTTAGGTTCCAAAAGCTGCTTCGCTATCACCGAGTTTATCAAATCGGTAGCTCTGAAATGCTTTCTGTGGAGAACTAAAACTAAGTTTTTAAGTCATCTATTTTGCAAAAACTCTGCACTTTGTGATGCTCATCCACTCTACCTCATCTAAATCTATTCATAGGGTCTGCTGCCAGTAAGTTTGCAAAGATGTCTGATCAGAGTGACAGTCAGAACAGGTCTGAGGAACATGTGAAGCTAAGTGAGGGTTCAGATCCCTCAAGCACTTCTGGTGATGGCAGCAGGAGCACTCCAAGTAACTTGCCAAAGGAAGCCACCAGAACAAGGAAAAAGAGAACCTCAAATTCAGAGGATGAGGACGTACTGAGGAGGAAGTAAGCTCCAAGAAGAAGGTGCTGAAAAAGGAGTATGGCACAGCTGCTATAGTTAAGCCAGGGATGAATAAGAAGGCTCCAGCAAGAAGGATTCCTATGTCAAATCCCAGCGCCTCTACTCAAGAAACAATGGAGTTCACTCTTGAACCCAAAGAGGCTGGAGAAGGCAAGAAGAGAAAGGAGAGGGTCAAGAAGACCACCGCCAGAGTTCTAGGGAGTTCTAAGAAGAAGCGGAAGAGGAAGAGAATGCTCCAGCACCCAAATCTCAGAAGCTTATGGGAGATACGATTAAGTCAGGGGCTACAACATCAAAGCCCAAAGCTGCTCCCAAATCTCAAGCTCAGAAGCACACTAAGCCCAAGAGGAACACCAGAAGTATTCTTGCTGAAGAGAAGAACAAGGCCCAGTGCCTGAAGCTGAAGAAGAGGATGATGAATCCCATGTGTTGAGAAAGTTGAAACCCAAGATCCCAGACCACAATGATACTCATGCAGTGGCTGAAGACATGCACATCAGAAAAGATGCTGGACTGAGATTGTGGAGATAGTCTGATCCCTATGCTGTGAGGAGAAGGACTGCAGTTGACTACAGGTTCCACACAAAAGAACAGCAATACTTCTATGAAACTATTTTTCTTGAGAAGAAGCCCATTGTTTGTGACATGAGATGGGTTGATTGGGAATTCACCAAGGATAATGAAGATCACTTCCCAGGAGTATATGACAGCTTCAAAGCATGTGGAGTAGATGACTTTGTTGGACATAAGCTCACAAAATGGAATGATGAGATGATCATGCAGTTTTACTCCACTGCTCACTTTTACCCAGATGGGAAGATCATATGGATGTCTGAAGGTACTAGGTACCAGTCCACTGTTAAAGAATGGGCCAAGCTAATAAATGCCCAGAGGAACATGAGGATGACTTGGATGTGTATGCCAAGAAGAAGAAAGACCACAACACAATGGAAAACATGTACAAGGAGATCCCAGATAAAGCTTTGGAGACTCACAAGCTTGGACCAGTACATTACTTGTTGTCTGGTCTGCCTACCATCAACTGGATCCTAAGGCACACATTGCTACCCAACTTAGGGGATCACAAGATGATCAGAGGGCATTCTATCAACCTGCTATAGCTTTTTGATGTCCATCAGAAGTTCAAGGTCATGAGTTTGATTGTAGAGACAATCAAGAGGACTACTGCTGATCAGAAGAGAAGCTGTGGATATGCTCCACACATTCAGGAGCTCATCAAATCCAAGATGGGCACAGGAACATATCTGTTGGATAAGGAGCATCTACCCTTATATCCTGATTTTGAAGACAACACTGTAGTGATGAATGAGGAGGAACCATCATCAACTCAAGCACAGGAGAAGAGAGCCAAAGCAAAGGCTGGGAAAGCTGCCAAGATGCCAAGTGTTGAAGATGCATCTCAAGATTTCCTAAAGAGCAAGCAAGATCAACTTGCATATCTGATATAGTCTAGACTGAGGATTGAGAAGGTCTTGGCCACCCTGACTCAAAACCGGGAGAGCTTGGAGAGGATCATAGAAAACAAATTTTATGATCTTGATCTGAAGGTAACTGAGATTCAAACAGAAGTTGAGCAGCTCCAGGAGGCAGCAGAAGAGAAGAGAGGGAAAGCAACTACTGATGCATTTCAGCGAGTGCCTAGAGGACAGAGGTCTGCTGCAGTGCATGTACCTGATACAAGAGCAACAACATCAGCACCATCAGCTACAGCCTCAGTACCACCTCGAGCAGCCACTCCACCAGCTCCAACTACATCAACGGTGCCTTCGTCCTTGGATTTCTCTCTGCACCACCTCCCGAAGACCAAGCCTGAGAGACGCACAACACTATGCATATTTGAACTTTTTGGCAACTTGTTGACAAAGGGGGAGAAATATGTATAGATCATAGGCTTTGAGAGAGTGTTTTGCTTCTTTGCTTTTGGTTGAACTTTTTATTGTGTACCTGTGAGATACTTTATGTCCTTGTGTGAGATACTTGTGTGATCATGTGATTGATCATATGCTACTTTAATGCTTGATTGGATTATATTATCCTCTATTTTCTTATACGATCATTCATTTTGCTTGGTGATGAGTGCATGCTTTTAAGTTATATCATTTTGAGCGCTCCACCAAGATGTATGTGACCTGTAAGAGTAACCCATGATCCTAATCGATTGTGCATTTGCATTCAAAAGAAAATTTTAAATAATGCACAAATTTAGGGGGAGATCTTGCTTATCACATACTTCTCAAAGTGATGATGTATTTCAATCTTATAATCATTTATCGAAGCTTTGATTTATATGTTGTCATCAATTACCAAAAAGGGGGAGATTGAAAGTGCAACTATCCCTGGGTGGTTTTGGTAATTCCTAACAACATATAGCTCATTGAGCTAATACTATTTCTAGATAAATATTTCAGGAAAGCTCAATGATTGGCATGGCATGGATTAGAAATGTGGACCCCTCAAAATGCTAAGGACAAAAGAGTGGCTCAAGCTCTAAAGCTCAAGACTCTACATTTTACCTTTTAGTGATCCAAGATCACATTGAGTCCATAGGAAAAGCCAATACTATTAAAAGGGGATGAAGTGTTGCTTAATGGGTTATTTTCTCAAAGTGCTTAGTGATATGCTTCAAAACCCTCAACCACATTCTCATATCCACATATGTCCCGAACCAAAAGTCAAACTCGGCCCCACCGAAACTTTGCATCCGGCGCCACCGAGTTTAGTTGGCATAGCCACTGCCACAAAACCCTAGTCTTTTTGGTCTCATCGATAGGGATCTCGGTCTCACCGAGATGGGATTGCAAACTCTCTGTTTCCCTTCGTAACGTTTCGGTCTAACCGAGATGAGCGATTGGTCCCATCGAGTTCGCAATGCAAACTCTTTGTTTCCCCTTCGTAACGTTTCGGTCCAACCGAGATGAGCGAATCGGTCCCACCGAGTTTGCCTGACCAACTCTCTGGTTAGCTTATTACCAAAATTGGTCCCACCGAGTTTGTGTAATCAGTCTCACCAATATTACGTTATGCCCTAACCCTAATGAAATCGGTCCCATCGAGTTGACGTGTCGGTCCTACCAAAAAACCTAACGTTCATATTTTGAACTGAATCGGTCCGACCGAGTTTCACGATTCGGTCTCACCGAGTTTGGTAAATTGTGTGTAACGGTTAGATTTTGTGTGGAGGCTATATATACCCCTCCACTCACTCTTCATTCATGAAGAGAGACATCAGAACACGCCTACACTTACAACTTACATTTTCTGAGAGAGAACCACCTACACTTGTGTTAGATCAAGATCTTCCATTCCAACCACATAAATCTTGATTTCTAGCCATCCCCAAGTTGCTTTCCACTCAAATCATCTTTCCACCAAATCCAAATCTGTGAGAGAGAGTTGAGTGTTGGGGAGACTATCATTTGAAGCACAAGAGCAAGGAGTTCATCATTAGCACACCATCTATTACCTTTTGGAGAGTGGTGTCTCCTAGATTGGTTAGGTGTCACTTGTGAGCCTCCGTCAAGATTGTGGAGTTGAACCAAGGAGTTTGTACGGGCAAGGAGATCGCCTACTTCGTGAAGATCTACCCTAGTGAGGAAAGTCCTTCGTGGGCGATGGCCATGGTGGGATAGACAAGGTTGCTTCTTCGTGGACCCTTCATGGGTGGAGCCCTCCGTGGACTCGCGCAACCATTACCCTTCGTGGGTTGAACTCTCCATCAACGTGGATGTACGATAGCACCACCTATCGGAACCACGCCAAAAATCTCCATGTCTATATTGCGTTTGCTCCCTCAAAACTCCTCTCTTTACCTTCATGTGCAATGTTTTACATTCCACTGCTATACTCTTAGACTTGCATGTGCACGTTGTTTACTTCACTAGTGCTAAGTTGCTAAAATCTTCCAACACTTAAAA
>NC_041386.1:433018058-433043531 GCF_002162155.2 Triticum dicoccoides
CCTACACCGAGACGGCCCAAAGATACCTCTCGGATACACGGAGTGGAAAATCCTAATGTTGATCTATGCCAACCCAACAAACACCTTCGGAGACACCTGTAGATCATATTTATAATCACCCAGTTACGTTGTGATGTTTGATAGCACACAAGGTGTTCCTCTAGTATTCGGGAGTTGCATAATCTCATAGTCAGAGGAATATGTATAAGTCATGAAGAAAGCAATAGCAATAAAACTTAACGATCATTATGCTAAACTAACGGATGGGTATTGTCCATCACATCATTCTCCTAATGATGTGATCCCGCTCATCAAATGACAACACATGTCTATGTTTAGGAAACTTAACCATCTTTGATTAACGAGCTAGTGTAGTAGAGGCTTACTAGGGACACAGTCTTTTGTCTATGTATCCACACATGTATCAAGTTTCCGGTTAATACAATTCTAGCATGAATAATAAGCATTTACCATGATATAAGGAAATATGAAATAACAACTTTATTATTGCCTCTAGAACATATTTCATTCATCATTGATCGACTCATGTGTGCATCTAGAGTATTAAGTTCATCAGAATAGAGTAACACATTAAGTAAGATGATATGATGTAGCGGGACTAACTCAAGCAATATGATGAAAACACCATCTTGTTATCCTTGATGGCAAAAATACAATACGTGTCATTCCCTTGTGTCACTAGGATCGAGCACCGCAAGATTGAACCCAAAGCTAAGCACTTCTCCCATTGCAAGAAAAACCAATCTAGTTGGCCAAACCAAATCGATAGTTCGATGAGACTTGCAAAGATATCAAATCCTGCATATAAGAATTCAGAGGAGATTCAAATAATATTCATAGATAAGTTGATCATAAATCCACAATTCATTGGATCTCGGCAAACACACTACAAAAGAGTAATACATCAAATAGATCTCCAAGAACATCGAGGAGAACATGGTATTGAGAATCAAAGAGAGAGAAGAAGCCATCTAGCTACTACTATGGACCCGTAGGTCTGTGGTAAACTACTCTCGCTTCATTGGAGAAGCAACGGTGTTGATGTCGAAGCCCTCTGTATCCAGTCCCCCTCCGGCAGGATGCCGGAAAAGGCCCCAAAATGGGATCTCACAGGTACAGAAGGTTGCGGCGGTGGAAAAGTGGTTTCATGGCTCCCCTGGAAGTTTTCAGGGTATATGAGTATATATAGGAGGAACATTTAGGTCAGGAGGTCACCGAGGGGCCCACAAGGTTGGGGGGCGCCCTCCACCCTTGTTGTCGCCTCGTGGCTCTTCTGAATTGCACTCCAAGTCTCCCGGGTGTCTTCTGGTCCAAGAAAAATCATCGCGAAAGTTTTATTCCGTTTGGACTCCGTTTGTTATTCCTTTTCTGCGAAACTCTAAAACAAGGAAAAACAGAAACTGGCACTGGGCTCTAGGTTAATAGGTTAGTCCAAAAAATCATATAAAATGGCATATTAATGCATATAAAACATCCAAAACAGATAATATAATAGCATGGAACAATAAAAAATTAAAGATACGTTGGAGACGTATCAAGCATCCCCAAGTTTAATTACTACTCATCCTCGAGTAGGTAAATGATAAAAACAGAATTTTTGATGTGGAATGCTACCTAACATATTTATCCATGTAATTCTCTTTATTGTGGCATGAATGTTCAGGTCCGTAAGATTCAAAACAAAAGTTTAATATTGACATAAAAACAATAATACTTCAAGCATACAAACAAAATAATTATGTCTTCTCGAAATAACATGGCCAAAGAAAGCTTATCCCTACAAAATCATATAGTCTGGCTATGCTTCATCTTCATCACACAAAATATTCAAATCATGCACAACCCCGATGACAAGCCAAGAAATTGTTGCATACTTTTGATGTTCTCAAACCTTTTCAACTTTCACGCAATACATGAGCGTGAGCCATGGACATAGCACTATAGGTGGAATAGACGGTGGTTGTGGAGAAGACAAAAAAGAAGGAGATAGTCTCACATCAACTAGGCGTATCAACGGGCTATGGAGATGCCCATTAATAGATATCAATGTGAGTGAGTAGGGATTGCCATGCAACGGATGCACTAGAGCTATAAGTTTATGAAACTCAAAAAGAAACTAAGTGGGTGTGCATCCAACTCGCTTGCTCACAAAGACCTAGGGCATTTTGAGGAAGCCCATCATTGGAATATACAAGCCAAGTTCTATAATGAAAATTCCCACTAGTATATGAAAGTGATATCATAGGAGACTCTCTATCATGAAGATCATGGTGCTACTTTGAAGCAAAGTGTGGTAAAAGGATAGTAACATTGTCCCTTCTCTCTTTTCTCTCATTTTTTTGTTGGGCCTTCTCTCATTTTTTGGCCTCTTTTTTTAATTTTTTTCCTTCGGGGTCTCATTGTAACGCCCGGGTAATCAAGCTACAGTAATTCCACGCTAATGGTGCCACGTCACCACGATTACTGTTGCTAATCTACCGTTACTTCAAAACCGATTCAATTTCAAATTTAAAATAAAGTTAAATAATAAAAGTTTTAAAAAATTAAAACAAAAATGTTCGGAGCGTGCCAAAAATGGCATAGGTAATTATAGTAAAGAAAACACATATTATAAAATACTTAAATGCCCTAAGTTCAATTAAAACAGTAAAAGAAAATAGATAAAAGAAAATTGTTAAAACAGAAAAACAAAAGACAAAACAAAAGAAATAAAAAATAAAACCCCCCTCGGCCATGGCCCAACAGGGCCAACCCATCGGGCCACCAGGCCGGCCCACCCCGCCGCCATAACCTTCCCCACTCCCCCCACTAGCCACTGACACCCCCCACTCCTCTCCCACAAAATATCTCCTCCCCCCTCTCCCCCGATTGGATCGGGATCGAGAGGAGGAGGCCACCGACGCTGTCGCCCGTCGCTGCCAGGAGCCCACACCACCTCACCGGACTTTCCCACCGGTCTGCCTCCCCCCTATGCACGTTGTCGCCGTCGTCCTCCCCAAGCACTGCTGCCACGTCCCTACTCCTCGAAGTGAGCCCGACTCCCCCCTCCTCGCCGCGTCGTCCTCGCGCCGTCCGCACCTCCCACGCTCTCCATGCTCGGTGCGTCTTGCTCGTACACACACACGCGTGCTCGAGCCCCGCCTCGCTGCGCCTCGTCCTTGTCCCTTCTGTGCGCGGCCGCCGTCGCCTCGTCCCCTACTCACCGGCCGCGACCTATAGCGCGCTGTCCCCGCTCCGCTACTGCAGCCTCACCGGCTCGTGCGCCCCGCCCCTCGCTGTCGTCGGGCCCCGGTCGCTCCTAGCCGCTCCAGGCGCGTCGCGTGTGCCCGCCCCGGCGCCCCTGAATGCGCCCACGGTCGTGCCCCCCGCTACCCGTATCCCTCTCTCATCCCGCACACCGCGACCTCATCCTGCCCGCTATCCCGCTGCTGCTGCCTCCCTCCTACGCCGGCGCGCTGCTCCTGCACCACTCCGGCTCCGTCCCGCGCGCTCCACCCCGCGATCGACGCCCTGCCGCCGCTCGCCCGCCGCTCGCCGCCCTCCTCTCCCCATGCTCGCCGCTTGCCGCGGCCCGCATCGCGGTGCCCGCGCCGGCCGCCACCGCTCTGCTCATCGGCGCGCCCGTTCCGGTGACGCTGCACCCATTGGTCGCCCACGCCCTCGCCCGCTAGCACGCCCGAACCGCTAGCCCCCAGGGGCCTATGACAGGAGAGCCCCGCCTCCAGAACGGTTTAAACAAGGAATTAAAAAAATATATATATATAATAATAATAATAATAATTAGTTAGTTAATTAATTAACTTAATTAATTCTGATTAAATTAACTAATTAAGATTAATTAACCTAATGACTAAATAACCTAATTAACTAATGTTAATTAACTAAACAGAGTACGACAGGTGAGACCCACCTGTCAGATTGGTCTGGTCAACCCTTGTTGAATGCTGACATCAGTATGACATCATGCTGATGTCATAAATCCAATTTAGAATTAATTTAAATAATTAATTAAATTCCAATAAATGATTTAAATCTTTAGAAAATCATATCTTTTAATCCGTAACTCGGACGGGAAAACTTTGTACATGAAAGTTGCTCAGAACGACAAGACAAATCCGGATACATAGCCCGTTCATCCGACACGCATCCCTAGCATAGAAAACCCACAACTTTCCCACTTCGATTCATCTGTCTGAAAACGCGAAACACCGGGGATAATTTCCCGGATGTTCCCCCCTTCACCGGTACCACCTCATATCGCGTTAGGGCACACCAAGCATCACGCTTTGTCATGTCATGCATCGTCATGCATCTGTTTGCTCAATATTTATTGTTTCTTCCCCCCTCTTCTCCTGCTAGACACCGAGACCGACGCCACTGCTACCCAGTACGACTACGGTGTTGTCGACCCCTCTCTCTTGCCAGAGCAACCAGGCAAGCCCCCCTTGAATACCAGATATCGCCTATTCTTCTCTCTATTGCTTGCATTAGAGTAGTGTAGCATGTTACTGCTTTCTGTTAATCCTATTCTGATGCATAGCCTGTCATTGTTGCTACATCGGTTGATACCTTACCTGCAATCCTAAATGCTTAGTATAGGATGCTAGTTTATCATCAGTGGCCCTACATTCTTGTCTGTCTGCCATGCTATACTATCGGGCCATGATTACGTCGGGTGTTGATCACGGGTATATACAATACATATTGTATGAATTATGTTGTGACTAAAGTCGGGTCGGCTCGTTGAGTACCCGCGGTTGATTCACGAATTGGGAGCTGGAAGGACATACTTTCCCGACGGCCCTCTGTGTGGATCTTTGTGGCGGAGCGACAGGGCAGGTTGAGACCACCCAGATGAGAGGTCGGCCTGGCCCTGGTCGGCGTTCACGGTGACTATAGGATAACACGCTTAACGAGATCTTGGTATTTGATCTGAGTCTGGCTACTGGCCTATATGCACTAACCATCTACGCGGGAATAGTTATGGGCACTTGACGTCGTGGTATCAGCCGAAGCCTTCGTGACGTCAGTGACTGAGCGGCGCGCACCGCGTTGGACCGTGTAATGGAACTTCCTTTGTAATGGAGGTTGCTAGGTCTGCTCACCGGTCGCGTACGAAACGTGCAGGTGTGCAATGGGCGATGGGCCCAGACCCCTGCGCGCATAGGATTTAGAACGGCGTGCTGACCTCTCTGTTGTGCCTAGGTAGGGCTGCGACGTGTTGATCTTCTGAGGCCAGGCATGACCCAGAGAAGTGTGTCCGGACAAAGGGGATCGAGCGTGTTGGGAAATGTGGTGCACCCCTGCAGGGAAGTTAATCTATTCAAATAGCCGTGATCTTCGGTAACAAAACGACTTGGAGTTGTACCTTGACCTTATGACAACTAGAACTGGATACTTAATAAAACACACCCTTCCAAGTGCCAGATACAACCGGTGATCACTCTCTCACAGGGCAACGAGGGGAGGGTCATCGGTTAGGATTATGCTATGCGATGCTACTTGGTGAACTTACCATCTACTCTCTTCTTCTGCTGCAAGATGGAGGTTACCAGAAGCGTAGTCTTCAATAGGACTAGCTATCCCCCTCTTATTCTGGCATTCTGCAGTTCAGTCCACATATGATACCCCTTTTCCATTTGATACCATTGCATACATATGTAGTGTAGCTCCTTGGTTGCGAGTACTTTGGATGAGTACTCACGGTTGCTTTGCTCCCTCTTTTCCCCCTTTCTATACCTGATTGCTGCGACCAGACGATGGAGTCCAGGAGCCAGACACCACTATCAATGACGACTACTACTATTCGGGAGGTGCCTACTACTACGTGCAGCCCGCTGATGACGACCAGGAGTATTTTAGGAGGATCCCAGGCAGGAGGCATGCGCCTCTTTCGATCTGTATCCCAGTTTGTGTTAGCCTTCTTAAGGCAAACCTGTTTAACTTATGTCTGTACTCAGATATTGTTGCTTCCGCTGACTCGTCTATGATCGAGCTCTTGTATTCGAGCCCTCGAGGCCCATGGCTTGTAATATGATGCTTGTATGACTTATTTTATTTGTAGAGTTGTGTTGTGATATCTTCCCGTGAGTCCCTGATCTTGATCGTACATGTTTGCGTGTATGATTAGTGTATGGTCAAATCGGGGGCGTCACAAGTTGGTATTAGAGCCGGCTGCCTGTAGGAATCCCCCTTCCACACTCCTTGGTTGAAGTCGAGTCTAGACATTACCAAACTTTTTACTAACATGGTTGTGTGTCTTACGGGCCCACGTTGCCATTGGGTGGTATTAGGATCTTTTACTCCTCGATCCTTACTTTG
The DNA here is from genome assembly GCF_002162155.2 of Triticum dicoccoides. Lineage (NCBI taxonomy): Eukaryota > Viridiplantae > Streptophyta > Magnoliopsida > Poales > Poaceae > Triticum > Triticum dicoccoides. The sequence continues at coordinate 433,024,401 of NC_041386.1, forward strand.
GGACTCTGAACTCTCTTCTACTCGGGTTAAACGGTTTTACTAACTTTAGCATTAGGATCTTGTGACCATGTTCACCCCAAAGTTGGATAATCCCTACATATTCTTTAGAGTAGTATATTCAACATTATCCACACTGTCAATTGACTCCTTTGAAACATCTTTGTTTTCAGATGGAACCCACGAGACAGCTCGTGCGCCACACGACGGCCATTGGTGCCTCAGGATCACCTGCTGCGTTGGTTGAGATCATGACCTATCTGGGTTATCGCTGGCATCCTGAGTACACCGTTTATGAGGAGTACCAGGACTTCAACCAGGAGCAGTACCGTGCCATCGTCCACCTCTACTCTCGAGAGTATGACTCCACTACCGTGCTGCACACTGCTCATGGTGTTGGAGTGACTATCGACATGGCGGTCCACAATGCTGCTTATGCTGCTCTGACATGTCTTCGTGGAGATTACCAGGAGTTGGACACCTCCCCCTTCAGGCACATTGCTATCGCATCCGATGTTGGTGCAGAGGGATACTACACTGCTGCCTACTCCACTGTCACTCGAGAGCCCTTCTACCATCAGAACCTGGTTCTAGATGCGGATGGGCTGGATAGAGCTAACCAAGCTCTTCGCCACGAGTTGTACACCACCCGTCAGCACCTGTACCGTGCTCTGACGCTATTGCACCCCTCTGTCCGGTCTGGTGATCTGTCGCGTTCTGTGATCTACCCTGCCAGGACCGTGATGCCCTAGGGTGTCGGCAGGCCAGATGTGGGAGGCTACTCTCCCGCACTTGGTCCTCTCCTGCCACCTGCACATCGGGTTCCGCACCAGAGTATCCGCGGACCCCAGGCTACTCGCGTGGAGGTCTTCCCTTCGCGTCACTACCAGTTGTCAGGCTACACCTACCTCCACAGTTCCTCCTAGGACTGAGTAGGCTTGCTTGTTAGTGTTAGATGCATTCGCCGCGAGCCTGCGTGCCACCTATGATGTTCTTAGTCTGTGTACTGAACTCTGTGTACCGAACTCTATGCATGATCTCTTTTGTAAGCTATGCCAAGTACTAAGTAGTATCTATGTTGTTCCTTTCATTATGCATGTTTCATCATGAATGATTCTTGTCCTTGCAATTTCTCAATGCTGAACTACCCATGTTATATATTAGCAGGATGGTTAGACCAGGTGGTCGTGGTCGTGGTGACCCTCCCCCACCCCCGCCTGAGTACATGGCTGGGATGATGCAACCGTTTGAGCTGAATCGCCAGTTTATGGAGAATATTATGGCTCAGTTTCCTCGCCCTAATATGAACCAGCAGCCAACCCAAGTGACTCTGCAGGATTTCATGCGCCTCAACTCAACCGTGTACCGCAGCTCAACTCAGCCTCTGGATGCTGATGACTGGCTCCATGACATCACCTATGAGATGGAGTCAGCTGATGTAGCCCCTGCCAGCTATGTCACCTTTGCTTCCTTCTTCCTGAAAGGACCCGCTGCTCAATGGTGGGACAGCCACAGGCGTACTCTACCGGTTGGAACAATCATCACCTGGTGTCGGGGAGGCTGATTCCACCAACACCTATGGGGACAGGGCCCCTTTCGGTTCGGTGGGGGGCGGAGGTCGCACAAAGAGCGGATCGAGGCAGTACACGCGAGCGGTTTTTACCCAGCTTCGGGCCGCACGGATGCGTAAAACCCTACTGATGCTTGTTTGTGTGTATTGAATTTTTGCTCAGGAGCGATCGACGCTGCCAGACTGAGCGTGAGAGTGTTCCTGGTGTTTCCAATGAGCCGAACTGGCCGAACCCCTTCTATGTTGCGCCTGGGCCTCCTTTTATACTTTCAAGGGGTCACCGACAGGTGGCAACGTAGACTAGAAGGGTAAAAATGGAAAAGGATGCGGTAGGTGCAGCTACCGCTACTGTGGATACAGTGCACCCTACCTAACTCTGACGGTAGGGGAGAAGGGCATTAAATGCCTGTCTGAGTTGCCTAAACAGTGCAAAAAGTGACCGTTAGGAGCGCCACCATTTGCCACGATGGCCTTCTCTTCATCTCCGCTTGCCACCGTGCACCCCTAGCTGCACGGCCTCCTGCCACGTGTGCTTGGGAGAGTCCTAGAGCGACACGTTAGCAGGTGTGCTGGAGCGCGGGCACGAAGTGGGGGTTTCTCGCGGCAAGCTCCTTGCCGCGGTCGTCGTCTTGTCGTGTTTGGGAGCTTGTCGCTCACTGGGCCTTGCCGGGACGCAAGGCGCGTCGCGGCAAGCTTTCTTGGTATGCCTTGAGTGGCCTTCCCGGCAAGCTCCTCTTGCCGGGGTCTTGTCTCTTCCCGGCAAGCTCCTCTTGCCGGGGCCTGGGTTGGCCTTCCCGGCAAGCTCCTCTTGCAGGGGCCTTGGTTTGAGTACTTTGTTCTTGAATGGTCTTTAAGGGAACCACGGAGGGTCTTGGCGGTCACCCGGCAAGCCTTGCCGCGGGGCGCTGCAACTGCCCGTGCACGAGTTCGGGATACTAGGGTACCCCTACTCTAGTACACCGACAGGAGCCCCCGGGCCTGGGCCATACACGATGCCGAGCGCTGTTGGGCCAGGCCCAAAACAGTGCACGGGCACGCGCGGCCTAGGTCATGCCGCATATCTCTCCGCTCCCACCGCGCACGCCCAGAACGGCACGCGTCAAACGCAGCGTCGTGGGTGACGTGGGCGGCATGCGCGGGGCTAAGCCCCTCGAGCATGCGTCAGGCCACGATGATGGGGACGGTTCACGCCCTCCTCCCTGAACGGAGGTAGGCATGGGGGCGTGGTGCATTTACTGGACAGGGCCGGTGCGCGGTTTTCCGGACGCCCACTCCCCGTGATCAAGGGGCGGAGCGAGGCCGCCTCACCCGTCGCCTTGGTTCTGCATCTCCGCCATGCGGCTCCCATGCGCTTGGGGTCGCGGACGGTGGAAGTGGGAAACTGGGCCGTCGCGAGCAGAGGCAGCGGGTTGGCCTCGACTCCCTGCTCTTCCCGTGCCTTGATTCGCTGAGCGGGGCGGCCGAGCCCCCACCTCGCTCCTTTATAAAGAGCGGGAGGGGAGCGCAGAAACCCGCACTCTCTCATCTCCTCCTTTCTTCAGCTTCTGCTCCCCTTTCTCTCATCCGCCATGGAGAAAGGGAACCCAGGCCCTTCATCGGTGGCGGCGAGGGTCGCCGCCAGACAGCGCATCTCTCCCTCTCCCGCGCCCGTGGTGGCGGAGCCAGCCACAAGGGGAAGAGGGAGGGGGCGAGGTCGCGGACGAGGTCGAGGACGAGGTCGAGGCGCTCGGGGAAGAGGCGGGCGGGGCGGCGGGCCAGCTTCACCTCCGCCGGCGGCTCCTCCCCCCACGGCGGTCCATATAGGGGACGACCCTTGCGAGTTCTTCGTCAAGCTGCGCCGGGCGCCTCGTCGTCGCCTCCGGCTTCCAGCTCCGTTTGCGAGCGCGATGGAGATGGACTCGCCCGAGACACTGAGACTGCACATGAGGGGCTGTGGAATCAGCGGCACGCGAGTCCGCGTTGTATTCCTAGCCCCTAATGTGATGTATCTTGATCGAGGGTGGAAGACGTTCGCCCGCATCCACAGCCTGATGGAGGGGTTTACCCTCCATTTTAAGTTGATGGAGGGCGATCTCCTCTCCGTCAAGGTGTTCGGGTGCTTCGGCACTCGGGCGAAGTGCTGCATGGACAGCTCCTCTGACAGCGAAGGCTCCTCCTCGAGCGAGAGTGACGAGGAGGAGAGCGACAGCGACAACGAGGGTAGCGGGCGGCGGGGTGGCGGGTCCGACTAGGCGTCGGGTGCCGCTTCGCGCGGCACCGGCGACCCCATCATCCGTGTCGCCGGCTGCTTGAACTCCCCGGGGTCGTCTCCTTGGGCGGCTGGCGTAGGAAGGTTGCAGAAGGGGAAGAGGGCTGGCGACAAGGCCGTCAGGTCGGAGTACGAGGGCGTGGTGCCCTCGACAGCGTGCTGACGTCCTGCCGCCCCGTCTTCGAGCCCCGCTTCCAGTGCCGCCATCGCCGTCCAGCCTTCGGACGGCTCCCGGGATGTTCTCTTGGTGTCTTCTGGCACCCGTAGCTCGCCTAGGCGCTCCTTTTGCCCTTTTCGCCTCCTTGACCTGCCTCCTGAAGAGAGGGACAGGAAAGGGATTACGGGCATCTTATCTTTTTAATTTGTAAGCCTTCGGGCCTTAGCTGTATCTAAAACTTGTAATCCTCTCTTTCATGTTTTTCATCCTCTATGGACTGTACCTGAGTGGGATGTTTTTAATGAAAAAGGGGATGCTTGCCGGGTTATTTGTCTCGCGAGTTGAACCCACGCCAAGGAGCAAATCCTTGGTGTCCCTCGGACAGACATTTCATCTCCCGGCAACAGGCCCTGCCGCCTTCCCACGTCGCTCGACCTTTCTCACGTCTTTGACGGAAGCGGGAACGAGGTGGGTGCGGTCTCCTCGTTTCATCCCTTTGCTGCCGCGACTACGACCAAACTTGGCCCCGGGAACGAGCCCCAGGGCCTAGAGTTGAGGGAGCACGGCAGTTTCCGGGAAGAAACGCGGTTTCGCATTCCCCAGTCCATAAGAGGATGCATGATGAGGGATGAAAGACTTATCTGATATTGTTGCCCCCGGCAACTCTGGTTTGCCGTGGATGATTCTTGGCACTCGCAGCCCCCAACGATTCTGGCTTGCCGGGGCCCAGGTGCTGTCCGTTTTCTTCTTCTCTTGTCGTTGCCAGTCATGTCATAAGAATACTTTATTAGAGGCGCGACAAGTTGTTTTTGTAATATAACTCTATCTTAGGCAAAGAATTGATGTGTTACTTCCTTTACTCGACTCTTGGCTTTGTATGGTTCTGCCCTACGCTTTCTAGGGAAACTTGCTGGCGCAGGTACCCTTGCCGCGAGCGCCGAGTGCGAAACTTCAGCAGCCTACTGGCGGGGTCGCTACCGACAAGCAACCTTGTCGCAACTAGTTGCAGCTCACTTAAGTTGTTGAGCGGACTCAAAACAAAGTAAGGGCGCTAGCGGCTCACTTAAGTTGCTGAGCAGACTCGAAGCAAAGTAAGGGCGCTAGCAGCTCACTTAAGTTGTTGAGCCGACTCGAAACAAAGTAAAGGCGCAACTAGCTACGAGTTGGTTCCTCCGTGCACAGGTTTTCCATACAAAGCACGGTCGTTCAAGGAAAATAACTCAAAAACTTAAAAAACTGATTGCTCAAGTTTTAGCAACTTAGCTTTTCTGTCGTCTGCTTCCCGGCAAGGAGAAACTTTCTTGAACGGCCTGGTCCACACCATTATCTTTTCCTCCCCCCCCCCCGGTAAACTTTGTGGGCGAGGGAACCTTCCTTCTTTTGAGAAAGAAACAGAGAAATAAAGTAATGATATGGAGCCTTGGGCTCGTTATTGCTTACTGGGATTTGGTGCTGCACAAAGTGTCAGATAACATATGCAAAAAAGGATTATAGCATAAAAAACTGACAAGATGTGCGGGGCACATGAACTTTACTGGTGCACGGGGTCTGCGCCCGGCTTTGTACAAAGGATTACATGCAACAGCGGCAAGACTTGTACAAAAGGTGGTTGCCGGAAAAGCTTCCGGCAACCGCGCCTTACGGGTAAAACTTACGACGATGTTCAATGTTCCAGGAGTTGCTCACAGGAATGCCATCTTCGGTCTCAAGGCGGACAGCGCCGGGCCTAGTGACTCGTTTCACCCGATAAGGGCCTTCCCACTTCGGCGTCAACTTGTTGGAATTCTTGGCGGACTTAACACGCCGAAGAACAAGGTCGCCTTCCTCGAAGTTTCTGGCCTTAACTTTGCGGCTATGGTGGCGACGCAAAGCTTGCTGGTAGCGAGCGGCTCGCACAGCAGCCTGAAGACGGTCTTCCTCAAGGAGCAGCGCGTTATCTTGTCGCAGCTGCTCTTGCTCGAGCTCATCATAAGCGAGCACTCGAGGTGACCCGTAAACGAGTTCCATGGGGAGAACTGCCTCCGCTCCGTAGACTAGAGCAAAGGGTGTCTGGCCAGTGGCTCGATTTGGCGTCGTCCTGATCGACCAAAGAACCACCGGCAGCTCCTCGATCCAGTTTCTTCCGCACTTGTGCAGCTTGTCGAAAGTTCTGGTCTTGAGGCCTCGCAGCACTTCAGCGTTTGCCCTCTCCGCTTGACCGTTGCTTCTCGGGTGAGCAACAGAAGCGAAGCAGACCTTGGCGCCAAGATCTTGGACATACTACATGAAGGTGCGGCTCGTAAATTGCATGCCGTTGTCGGTGATGATCCTGTTAGGAACCCCGAAACGGCAAACAATCGACCTGAAGAACTTGACTGCTGACTGTGCTATCACCTTCCTCACTGGTTCCACTTCCGGCCACTTTGTGAACTTGTCGATTGCAACGTACAAGAACTCAAAGCCCCCGACGGCTCGGGGGAAGGGGCCGAGGATGTCGAGCCCCCAGACCGAAAATGGCCAGGATAAAGGGATCGTCTGGAGAGCTTGAGCTGGCTGGTGTATCTGCTTGGAATGGAACTGGCACGCTTCACACTTGGTTACTTGTGCAGTTGCATCCTGGAGGGCTGTCGGCCAGAAGAAGCCTTGTTGGAATGCTTTGCCGACAAGTGCTCTTGCGCCAATGTGGTGACCACATATGCCTCCATGTATCTCTGCCAACAGCTGTTGTCCATCTTCCCGGCGAATACACTTCAATTTCACACCGTTGAGTCTTATTCTGTACAGTGTGTTGTCGACAAACTTGTACTTACTTGACTGCCGGGCTACTCTTTCCGCTTCTTCTTGCTCTTCGGGAAGCTCTCCTGTTTGAACGAAACGGACAATCTGCTGCGCCCATGCTGGAGCTTGTGGCTCGACAACAAGGACTAAAGGCGTATCTGTTGCTGCGGGAACATCCGCTTCTACGGCAAGAACCTGCGGTTCGGCAGGAGCGTGATATTCCCCGGCAAGCTTGCCGGAGCAAAACTTGTCGGGAGCGTTTGCTTCAACGGAACAAACCAAGAGGTTTACCGGAGCAGACTGCTCCTCAGCACTCTTGGCGTCGATCTTGGGGACCTTCTTGGCGGCGGCTTCGGGAAGCTCTACCGGAAAGTAGTCACCAGAAACCAACTTCCTCTTCTTATTCTGTCCAGTTGATGGTGTCACGGATGGTTGAGTCAGCTTGAGCACAAAGATCCCTGGTTCCACAGGTAACTTTAGTGCAGCGCACTTTGACAGGCCATCAGCAATGTCGTTCTGAGCTCGTGGAACATGTTCCATTTGCAGGCCGTCAAAGTGTTCTTCTAGCTTTCTCACTTCATCAACATAAGCTTCCATCAATGGACTCTGGTAGTTCTTGTTCACTTGGCGGACGACAAGCTACGAGTCACCCCTTACAATGAGTTTCTTGATCCCAAGGTCGGCTGCGATTCTGAGGCCGGCAAGCAAACCCTCATACTCTGCAGTATTGTTCGTTGCTTGCTCCTTGGGAAAGTGCATCTGGACTACGTACTTGAGGTGCTCTCCAGTGGGTGCGATAAGCAGCACGCCAGCACTGGCGCCTTGCAGCGAGAAGGCACCATCAAAGTACATCAGCCACTCTTTGCCTGTCTCCTTGACGGGGATGCTCGTCTCTGGAATTTCTTCGTCTGGGGTTGGCGTCCACTCTGCTATGAACTTTGCCAATGCCCTGCTTTGGATCGTTGCAGTGCTCTCAAACTTGAGGCCAAAGCTTGACAGTTCCAATGCCCACTCGACAATCCTGCCTGTTGCTTCTGGATTCTGCAGTATCCTCTTCAGCGGAAAGCGAGTGACAACTGTGATCTCGTGTGCCTGGAAGTAATGGCGCAGCTTTCTCGAGGCCATGAGGAGGCCGAAAAGCAATTTTTGCACACCAGAGTACCTCGACCTAGCCCCCTGGAGAAGGGAGCTGACAAAGTAAACTGGGCGCTGCACCATCTTCTTCTGCACCTCCTTGCACGTCTGCGCAGATTCAACTTTGTCGGGGCCAGAGCTTGTCGGAGAAGCCCCCTGCTTGTCGCTGGATTCACTTGTCGCGGTCGCTGGCTCATCATCCGCCTCCCTCTCCGTTACTAACGCAGCACTAACCACTTGATTGGTTGCTGCCAGATATAGCAGCAACTTCTCTTGTGGCTTAGGTGCGACAAGTATTGGAGTGGAGGACAGGTACCTCTTCAAGTCCTGCAGCGCGGCCTCCGCTTCCGGAGTCCATTTCATTGGACCTGCCTTTTTCAATATTTTGAAGAATGGCAGGGCGCGCTCAGCAGACTTAGAGATAAACCTGCTGAGAGCAGCCACGCAACCGGCAAGCCTTCGCACATCCTTGACGCGCTTCGGTGCTTCAATCTGCTCGATGGCCTTGATCTTGTCGGGGTTGGCTTCAATTCCCCGCTGAGACACAAAGAACCCGAGAAGCTTGCCGGAAGGGACTCCAAACACGCACTTCTCGGGGTTGAGCTTGAGGTTAATCTTGCGCAGATTTGCAAAAGTTTCTTCTAAATCTTGGATCAGGGTAGCCTTGTCCTTGCTCTTGACCACTATATCATCCATGTAGGCTTCCACATTTCTGTGTATCTGTGGCTCAAAAGCGACATGGACTACTCTTGCAAATGTTGAACCAGCATTCTTCAACCCAAAGGGCATCCGTACAAAATATTATGTGCCGCAAGGGGTGATAAATGCGGTTTTTTCCTCATCCTCTTCTTCCATGAAGATTTGATGGTATCCTGAATATGCATCAAGAAATGAAAGCAAATCACATCCAGCTGTGGAGTCAACAATCTGGTCAATGCGCGGCAAGGGAAATGGATCTTTGGGACAAGCTTTATTGACATCAGTGAATTCAATACAAAGTCTCCATTTTCCGTTAGCCTTGCGCACGACTACAAGATTGGCCAACCACGTGGGATGAAGCACTCCTCTGACAAGGTCTGCTGCTTCCAACTTCTTGATTTCTTGTGCAATGAACTCTTGGCGCTCCACTGCTTGCTTCCTGACTCTCTGCTTGACGGGCCGCGCATGAGGACAGACGGCAAGGTGGTGCTCGATTACCTTCCTGGGAACACCGGGGATATCAGACGGTTGCCATGCAAACACGTCGACATTCGGCCGCAGGAAAGCAACGAGCGCGCTTTCCTATTTGGGGTCAAGCGTGGCACTGATGGTGAAGGTACCACCAGTGCCGTCCTCCTTGGCGGACACCTTCTTAGTCTCAGGTGGAGCTGCCATCGTCTGCTTGCACTTGCTGGTGGAGCTCGATGGTGCGTCCTCGACGGTAGCGCAGCACTCCGAAGAGGTGCGCTTGCCGGAGTGGGCATCAGAGCTCTTGCCGGACTTTGTCTTCTTCTTCCCCCCGGGAGCTTCAGCGGCAAGTATGTTGTGATCAGCTGCGGCTGCTGCTTCCCGGTAGATCTTGTCGGCGCAGATAAGGGCATCTTTCTTGTCGCCGGGGACAGAGATGACACTTATCGGGCCTGGCATCTTGAGCATGTTGTATGCATAGTGAGAGGCTGCCATAAACTTGGCGAGCGCTGGACGGCCAAGGATCCCATTGTAGGGCAATGGGAAATCGGCAACGTCAAATGTGACCCTCTCAGTTCTGAAATTCAGCTCGCTGCCAAATGTGACCGGCAGCGTGATCTTTCCCTTCGGCTTGCTTCTTCCCGTGCTGATTCCTTGGAATGTGCCGGTCTCCTCGAGCTCGCTGTCAGGGATCTGGAGTTTCTGAAGGACCGCAGAGGAGATCAGATTCAAGCCGGCCCCGCCGTCAACTAGCATCTTCGTGACCTTGAGGTTGCGGATAGTTGGTGAGACCAACATCGGCAAGCACCCGACCGCAGTTACGCGATCAGGGTGATCCGCAATGTCGAAGATGATAGGCGTGCTGGACCATTTCAGAGGCTTGCGTGACTCTATGGATGGCTCTGTTGCATTCACTTCCCGCATCCACTGCTTGAGTTGGTGGTGCGAAGTATATAGAGAAGCACCACCGTCAACGCACAGGACCTCTGTGGCTTTCTGAAATTCCTGCTCATCGGCCTCGTCATCATCCATGTCTTCATCATCGTCATCATCTTCATCCTTGTCACGGCCGCGGGGAGGCCTATCTCCGTGCCGCTGCTTGATCTTGCCGCGGCGTCCCCCTCGGCCGGGACGTTTCTTGCCGGATCCACCAGTTCCTTCCTGGGCCTTCTCCTTGTCGCGCCGCTCGTACTCAGCTTTCTGTTGCTCAACAAGCTGTTCGACTTTCTTGCAATTCTGGAGATCGTGGCCCTTGGTGCGGTGAATCTTACAAAACTGCTTGCCGGAGCTGACCTGCTTGTCGGCGGCCGCCACAGGCTGGGCCTCCTTGTCGGAGCCACCAGCTTTAGCTTCCTTGGCGCCACCTCCGTTGCCGGACTGCTCGACAGCTAGCACTTCCTTGCCCTTCCTCCTTCTGTTGTTCCGCCGCCGGCCTTTCTTTGCCGGGGCGGCATCCTCACTGTCAGATCCTCCTGCTCCTACATCCTCTCCGGGGAGCCTCCTCCCCTCTTCAGCGCGTGCACACTTGTCGGCCAGGGCGTAAAGCTCGCTGACGTCTCTGATCTTACACATCGCCATCTCCTCCCTCATCCTTCGGTTTCGCACGTTCTGATGGAACGCGCTGATGATCGCGGCGGGGTGGACGTCTGGGATGTTGTCCTGTACACGGCTGAATCTCTGAATGTACTTGCGCAGTGGCTCTCCTTCCTTCTGGGCGAGCAGATGAAGATCGCTTTCTTGGCCATGTGGCTTGTGGCCGCCTGTAAAGGCGCCGACAAACTGATGGCACAGATCAGCCCAGGAGGATATGGAGTTGTCCGGCAAGTGCATGAGCCAGGATCTGACATTGGGCTTGAGTACCAGCGGGAAGTAGTTGGCAAGGATCTTGTCGTCATGTCCCCCGGCAGCCTGCACTGCGATGGTGTAGATGCTGAGAAACTCCGACGGATGCGTCTTGCCGTCGTACTTCTCTGGTACGTCTGGTTTGAAATTCTTTGTGCTGGGCCACTGGACTTGCCGCAGCTCATGGGTGAATGCAGGACAACCTACCGCGTACGACAGATCGCCTGGTTCCCCTGGCGCATGCATGTCAACAGAGGGCCCAGCGCGCTTGTCGGATTGACATCGCGCTTCTCTTCGGCGCTCGATGCGGGTTCGAGCGTCTTCTTGTTGTCGTTCATGGAGAACTTGGCGCTGGTCGCGACGAGCTCATGGGTCCGACGACGCGGTGGAGCCGCTGTTGGGGTGGACCCGGCGAGTCGGCGACTTTGGCCTTCGTATTGGAGAGTTCATGGAAGTCGCACCTCCCCCGGTCTTGTTGCCATCGGCTCGCGTCCGGCTGTCCTGCCGCGGCAGCGAGGTGCTTGGTTGCCACGCAGTGTCGCCGTTGGTGAAACTGATGAGGCTCTGGATAGTGGCCCTCCATTCGTCGGTCTTGTCCGCCGTCGGAGGGTAATCCAGGAGTAGTTGGGCCCGCGCCAAGGCTTCCGCCGGCGTGGTGGGCGGCAGAGGTGAACGGTGCGAGGAGCGGGACATGCTCGGACTCCTAACCAAGTTAGAAGGAGCAGTGTCCCGTCCAGACGACCGCACCTCGCTGGGGCCAGCATGCTGGCGTGCATGCTGGTCTTGAACGCCACGCGAACCACCAGCTTGATCTTGGGCCAGCGGACGTATGGTGCTGCGAACGCTATGACGCTGCTGGTCCCGCCCTTCCTGAGATGGGCGCGGTGGGCGTATGGACGCCGAGGTCTGCGCGGCCTTGTCCTTGGACTTGGCAGCGCTGTGGGCACCCTCGTCGATGTCCATTCTTCCGCCGGCGTCCACTCCACCGTCCGCCTGCTCCGGAGGTGGTGGAAGGGACGCAGACGGGGCTGTTTCCCCCGAAGCCTTCTTCTTCGGTGGCATGTCGGTGAAGACGATGAAGATTTAGCTCACGTGCACGCCGGATCGGGTTCGCACGATCTCGACGCCCCCTACCTGGCGCGCCAGAGATGTCGGGGAGGCTGATTCCACCAACACCTATGGGGACAGGGCCCCTTTCGGTTCAGTGGGGGGTGGAGGTCGCACAAAGAGCGGATCGAGGCAGTACACGCGAGCGGTTTTTACCCAGCTTCGGGCCGCACGGATGCATAAAACCCTACTGCTGCTTGTTTGTGTGTATTGAATTCTTGCTCAGGAGCGATGGACGCTGCCAGGCTGAGCGTGAGAGTGTTCCTGGTGTTTCCAATGAGCCGAACTGGCCGAACCCCTTCTATGTTGCGCCTGGGCCTCCTTTTATACTTTCAAGGGGTCACCGACAGGTGGCAACGTAGACTAGAAGGGTAAAAATGGAAAAGGATGTGGTAGGTGCAGCTACCGCTACTGTGGATACAGTGCACCCTACCTAACTCTGACGGCAGGGGACAAGGGCATTAAATGCCTGTCTGAGTTGCCTAAACAGTGCAAAAAGTGACCGTTAGGAGCGCCACCGTTTGCCACGATGGCCTTCTCTTCATCTCCGCTTGCCACCGCGCACCCCTAGCTGCACGGCCTCCTGCCACGTGTGCTTGGGAGAGTCCTAGAGCGACACGTTAGCAGGTGTGCTGGAGCGCGGGCACGAAGTGGGGGTTTCTCGCGGCAAGCTCCTTGCCGCGGTCGTCGTCTTGTCGTGTTTGGGAGCTTGTCGCTCACCGGGCCTTGCCGGGACGCAAGGCGCGTCGCGGCAAGCTTTCTTGGTATGCCTTGAGTGGCCTTCCCGGCAAGCTCCTCTTGCTGGGGTCTTGTCTCTTCCCGGCAAGCTCCTCTTGCCGGGGCCTGGGTTGGCCTTCCCGGCAAGCTCCTCTTGCCGGGGCCTTGGTTTGAGTACTTTGTTCTTGAATGGTCTTTAAGGGAACCACGGAGGGTCTTGGCGGTCACCCGGCAAGCCTTGCCGCGGGGCGCTGCAACCGCCCGTGCACGAGTTCGGGATACTAGGGTACCCCTACTCTAGTACACCGACACCTGGCCAGACTTCCAAGCTGCTTTCCGTGCTCGCTTCATTCCTCAGGGAGTCATGGACCGTAAGAAGCGTGAGTTCCACAATATCACCCAGGGCAACAAAACTATGGAGCTTATCAGCGGGAGTTTCTGGACTTGTCCCGCTATGCTGAAGAAGACATTGCAACTGATGCACGTAGACAGGAGAAGTTCCGTGATGGCCTTCAAGCTGATATCAAGCTCGCACTTCTAGTGCACGACTTTGTCAATTTCGCCACCTTGGTAAACAAGGCCATCAATGTCGAAACTGGTCTACAGGAACACCAGAGCTCTCACAGGCGCAACCGTGACATGGGCTCATCTTCGGGCCCGTCCTCGCATAAGTGTAGGATATGGATTCCCAACAGCATGTATCAACCAACTGCACCTGCTCCAAGCCAGTCCTATGTTGCACCGCGTCTGCCTCCCCCACCAACTAGGTAGCCAAAACTTCCAGCTCCACCACCCCGAGCTCATGTTCCCACTACCAATAATAGTCTGTGCTACAAGTGTGGCCAACTAGGTCACCTCGCCAGGAACTGCTTTCAAAACCAGAATCAACTGGCCCTTCCCACAGCTGGTCCTGGAAACAACCAGCCTCGCAACAACAATGCCAGGTCTTATGGTCGTGTTCATGCCAACCACGTTGATCTTAATGAAGCTCAAGACCAGCCTGCTACAGTGATGGGTACACTCCTCGTAAATTCAGTACCTGCATCAGTTTATTCGATTCAGGAGCATCGCATTCATTCATGTCAGAAGATTTTGCATACAAGCACGACGTTAAATGTGAGGAGATGAACACTCCGGTAGTGGTAAAAACCCCTGTGGGACAATGTCAAACCTCACTGGTTAGCATCGACATCCCCGTGGAAATCGAAGGGCTGGAATTCTATGCCTCTCCCATTATCCTGAAGTCGTCTAACATTGACCTCATTCTGGGGATGGATTGGTTGAAAGCGCATACTGCTTCTATAGTTTGCGCCACTAAGGTCGTCCATCGGCTACATCCTTCCGACAAAATAGTAACTTACCGGGCTCATCTAGTTCAGAATGCCGAGGCACGACTTTATGCCTTGAATGCATTGAACGCTGCACCACTCGAGGGAATTGAAAACATTCCCGTCGTTCGTGAATTCCAGGACGTCTTTCCGGAAGAACTTCCAGGGATTCCCCCTGCTAGAGCTGTCGAATTCATCATTGACTTGAAACCAGGCACCACTCCTATAGCCAAACGACCCTACAAGATGTCGCCGCATGAACTCATTGAGCTTAAGGAGGAAATCAACAAATCTCTTGTCAAAGGTTTCATTCGCCCTAGTTGCTCTCCTTGGGAGCACCTTCTCTCTTTGTTAAGAAGAAGGATGGGACGAACCGATTAGTCCAAGACTACCATCCTATAAACCAAGCTACCATTCAAAATAAATATCCTCTTCCTCGGATCAATGATCTTTATGACCAACTGGCTGGTTCATCAGTGTTCTCCAAACTTGACTTGAGGTTGGGTTACCACCAGATCCGTGTTCGTGAAGAGGATATCCCAAAGACCGCCTTCATGACTCGGTATGGGTCATACGAGTACACCGTCATGTCATCGGCTTAACGAATGATCCCGCCACCTTCCCTCGTCTGATGAACTATATATTCATGGATTACCTCGACAAGTTTGTCGTGGTTTATCTGGATGATATCCTTGTATTTTCTAAGAACAAAGAAGAACATGCTGGACATCTTTGTCTTGTGTTGGAAAAGCTTCGAGAGCACCAAATCTATGCTAAGTATTCCAAGTGTGAATTCTGGCTCCCCGAAGTAACCTATCTTGGGCATGTCATCTCCAAGGATGGTATTGCCGTCAACCCTGAACTAGTTCAGGCTATTCTCGGTTGGACTCCTCTGAAGAATGTCAAGCAAGTCCGAAGTTTTCTCTGTCTCGCCGGCTATTGCCATCGATTCCTCGAGAACTTCTCCAAGATTGCCAGGCCTCTGACTAATCTGTTGCATAAGGGTGTCTAGTTCAAATGGACAGACAAGTGTCAGGAAAGTTTCCAGGCGCTCAAAGACAAGTCGACTTCTGCCCCAGTGCTTGCTCCACCTGATACTAAGAAGGACTTCGTCATTTACTTTGACGCTTCCCGTGGAGGATTAGGCTGTGTCCTAATGCAAGAGCGCAGAGTGATTGCTTATGCCTCTCGTCAATTGCGCCCTCATGAAGAAAACTACCCAGTTCAAGACCTCGAGCTTGCTGCTGTCATTCATGCACTGAAGCAGTGGCAACATTACCTTCTCGGTAATCGTTGCGAGATCATCACCGACCACCAAAGTCTGAAGTATCTGTTTACTCAGCCAGATCTGAACCTCCGTCAGCAGAGATGGATGGAGACTATTGTAGACTTTGACGTGGGTATATCCTATACCCCCGACAAGGCTAATGTAATGGATGATGCCTTGAGCCGCAAGTCTTACTGCAACCACCTCCAGGTTCACAAAGTTCAGCCCTCGCTTGTCGAAGAATTTAGAAAGCTGAACCTTCATATTGTTCCTCCTGGAGCACTCGCTCCCCCTCCCCCAGAGTTTCAGAAGATGAATCTTCATGTTGTTACTAAGGGTTCTCTAAATACCCTGGCTATTGTACCAGATCTCGTAGATGGTATAAAGACTATTCAAGGTTATGACTCAGAAGTCCATAAGATTAAACGCCATCTAGCAGAAGGAAAGCCCTCATTTTTCACTATCGCCGATGATGGCGCCTTGTACTTCAAAGGCCGCCTACTGGTACCAAGTTCGAGGAAAAACCTGTATCAGACTAAAAAGGTTATGAAAGAAGCTCATGATACGCCTTTGTCTATTCATCCCAGTAGTACAAAGATGTACCAGGACATCCGTCAGAGATTCTGGTGGTGTAATATGAAGCAGTACATTGCTCGTTATGTTGCTGAGTGTGACGTTTGCCATCGTATCAAAGCTGAACATCAAAGGCCTGCTGGAACTCTGCAACCTATCTCTATTCCTGAATGGAAATGGGACCATGTTGAAATGGATTTCGTCACTGGGTTTCCCAAATCGCAGAAAGGTAATGATGCTATTCTTGTCGTCATTGACCGGCTTTCTAAAGTTGCAATTTTCTGGCAATTAGAGAAACAATCACTGCTAGTCAGCTTGCGACTCTCTACATGTCCAGAATTGTTTCACTTCATGGTATTCCACTGGTTATCAGTTCAGACCGTGGTAGCTTGTTTACTTCAAGATTTTGGGCAAGTTTCCAAGAAGCTATGGGAACTCATCTATCATTCAGTACTGCGTTTCATCCTCAGTCACAAGGTCAAGTTGAACGTGTCAACCAAGTTCTCGAAGACATGCTTCGAGCTTGTGTAATTTCCTTCGGCAAGAAATGGGACGAATCTCTTCCATATGCCGAGTTCTCTTATAATAATAGCTATCAAGCTATTCTGAAGATGTCCCCCTTTGAAGTGCTATATGGACGAAAGTGTCGGACCCCTCTGAATTGGTCAGAAACTGGGCAACGTCCACTCTTCGGTCCGGATATTATCCAACATGCCGAAGAACAAGTTCGCATTATTCGCGAGAATCTCAAGACTTCTCAGTCACGTCAGAAAAGTCAGTATGACCGTCATCACCAAGACATGGTCTATCAACCTGGCAAAAAGGCTTATCTTCGAGTTACACCAATGAAGGGTGTTCACCGCTTCGGGATCAAGGGTAAGCTAGCTCCTCGCTATATCGGTCCCTTCACTATTCTCGAAAGGTGTGGAAAAGTGGCATATCAACTGGAGCTTCCGCCGAACCTTTCCTAGGTTCACGATGTGTTCCATGTGTCACAACTCCGACGCTGCTTCAAGGACCCAATCCGAGTAGTGGATCATGATTGCAACAGGACCTCTCCTACAAAGAGCATCCGGTCCGCATTCTCGACCAAGCTGGATGCCGCACACGTCAAAAAGCGATCAAATTCCTCAAGGTCCAGTGGTCGCATCACTCTGAAGATGAATACCCCGCACTGTTTCCTTCTACCTCCTAAAATCTTGGGACTAGATTTCTTGTAGTGGAGGAGTTTTGTAACGCCCGGGTAATCAAGCTAAAGTAATTCCACCCTAATGGTGCCACGTCACCACGGTTACTGTTGCTAATCTACCGTTAGTTCAAAACCGATTCAATTTCAAATTTAAAATAAAGTTAAATAATAAAAGTTTTCAAAAATTAAAACAAAAATGTTCGGAGCGTGCCAAAAATGGCATAGGTAATTATAGTAAATAAAACACAAATTATAAAATATTTAAATGCCCTAAGTTGAATTAAAACAGTACAAGCAAATAGATAAAAGAAAAATGTTAAAAACAGAAAACAAAAGACAAAACAAAAAATATAAAAGAAAACACCCCTAGGCCGTGGCCCAACTGGGCCAACCCAACGGGCCGCCAGGCCAGCCCACCCTGCCGCCATAACCTTCCCCACTCCCCCCACTAGCCACCGACACCCCCCACTCCTCTCCCACAAAATATATCCTTCCCCCCTCTCCCCCGATTGGATCGGGATCGAGAGGAGGAGGCCACCGACGCCATCGCCCGTCGCCGCCAGGAGCCCACGCCGCCTCGCCGGACTTCCCCACCGGTCTGCCTCCTCCCCTATGCACGTCGTCGCCGTCGTCCTCCCCAAGCACCGCTGCCACATCCCTACTCCTCGTAGTGAGCCCGACTCCCCTCTCCTCTCCGCGCTCGTCCCACGCTCGCAAGCGCGCCGTCCTCGTGCCATCCGCACCTCCCATGCTCGCCACACTCAGTGCGTCTCGCGCGCACACGCACACGCGTTCTCGAGCCCCGCCTCGCTGCGCCTCGCCCTTGTCCCTTCCGTACGCGGCCGCCGTCGCCCCGTCCCCTGCTCACCGGCCGCGACCTATAGCGCGCTGCCCCCGCTCCGCTACTGCAGCCTCGCCGGCTCGTGCGCCCCGCCCCTCGCTATCGTCATGCCCCGGTTGCTCCTAGCCGCTCCGGGCGTGTCGCGTGTGCCCGCCCCGGCGCCCCTGAACGCGCCCACGATCGTGCCCCCCACTACCCGTATCCCTCTCTCATTCCGCACACCGCGACCTCATCCTGTCCGCGATCCCGCTACAGCTGCCTCCCTCCTGCGCCGGCGCGCTGTTCCTGCACCGCTCCAGCTCTGTCCCTTGCGCTCCACCCCGCGATCGACGCCCTGCCGCTGCATGCTCGCTCGCCGCCCCGCTCCCCCCTCCCTCGCCGCGCTCCGCTCCCCACGCTCGCCGCTTGCCGCGGCCCGCATCGGGGTGCCCGCGCCGGCCGCGGCCGCTCTGCTCGCCGGCGCGCCCGTTCGGGTGACGCCGCGCCCATCGGGCGCCCACGCCCGAACCGCTAGCCCCCCAGGGGCCTATGACAGGAGGGTCCCGCCTCCAAAACGGTTTAAAAAAGGAATTAAAAATATATATAAATAATTAATAATAAAATAAATAATTAATTAATTCTGATTAAATTAACTAATTAAGATTAATTAACCTAATGACTAATAACGTAATTAACTACTGTTAATTAACTAAATAGAGTATGACAGGTGGGACCCACCTGTCAGATTGGTCTGGTCAACCTTGTTGAATGCTGACGTCAGCATGACATCATGCTGATGTCATAAATCCAATTTTGAATGAATTTAAATAATTAATTAAATTCCAATAAATGATTTAAATCTTTAGAAAATCATATCTTTTAATCTGTAACTCGGATGGAAAAACTTTGTACATGAAAGTTGCTCAGAACGATGAGACGAATCCAGATGCGCAACCCGTTCGTCCGCCATGTATCCCTAGCATAGCGAACACGCAATTTTCCCACTCCGACTCATCTGCCCAAAAACGCGAAACACCGGGGATAATTTCCCGGATGTTCCCCCTTCACCGGTACCACCTCATACCGTGTTAGGGCACACCTAGCATCACGCTTTGTCATGTCATGCATCGTCATGCATCTGTTTGCTCAATATTTATTGTTTCTTCCCCCCTCTTCTCTCACTAGACACCGAGACCAACACTACTGCTACCCAGTATGACTACGGTGTTGATGACCCTCTCTCTTGCCAGAGCAACCA
>NC_041386.1:433043813-433063793 GCF_002162155.2 Triticum dicoccoides
TCTCTCTACTGCTTGCATTAGAGTAGTGTAGCATGTTACTGCTTTCCATTAATCCTATTCTGATGCATAGCCTGTCATTGTTGCTACATCGGTTGATACCTTACCTGCAATCCTAAATGCTTAGTATAGGATGCTAGTTTATCATCAGTGGCCCTACATTCTTGTCTGTCTGCCATGCTATACTATCGGGCCATGATTACGTCGGGTGTTGATCACGGGTATATACAATACATATTGTATGAATTATGTTGTGACTAAAGTCGGGTCGGCTCGTTGAGTACCCGCGGTTGATTCACGAATTGGGAGCTGGAAGGACATACTTTCCCGACGGCCTTCTGTGTGGATCTTTGTGGCGGAGCGACGGGGCAGGTTGAGACCACCCAGATGAGAGGTTGGCCTGGCCCTGGTCAGTGTTCGCGGTGACTATAGGATAACACGCTTAACGAGATCTTGGTATTTGATCTGAGTCTGGCTACTGGCCTATACGCACTAACCATCTACGCGAGAATAGTTATGGGCACTCGACGTCGTGGTATCAGCCGAAGCCTTCGTGACGTCAGCGACTGAGCGGCGCGCGCCGGGTTGGACCATGTAACGCAACTTCCTTTGTAATGGAGGTTGCTAGGTCTGCTCACCGGTCGTGTACGGAACGTGCAGGTGTGCAATGGGCGATGGGCCCAGACCCCTGCGCGCATAGGATTTAGACCGGCGTGCTGACCTCTCTGTTGTGCCTAGGTAGGGCTGCGATGTGTTGATCTTCTAAGGCCAGGCATGACCCAGAAAAGTGTGTCCGGACAAAGGGGATCGAGCGTGTTGGGAAATGTGGTGCACCCCTGCAGGGAAGTTAATCTATTCAAATAGCCATGATCTTCGGTAACAGAACGACTTGGAGTTGTACCTTGACCTTATGACAACTAGAACTGGATAATTAATAAAACACACCCTTCCAAGTGCCAGATACAACCGGTGATCGCTCTCTCATAGGGCAACGAGGGGAGGGTCATTGGTTAGGATTATGCTATGCGATGCTCCTTGGTGAACTTACCATCTACTCTCTTCTTCTGCTGCAAGATGGAGGTTACCAGAAGCGTAGTCTTCGATAGAACTAGCTATCCCCCTCTTATTCCGGCATTCTGCAGTTCAGTCCACATATGATACCCCTTTTCCGTTTGATACCAATGCATACATATGTAGTGTAGCTCCTTGCTTGCGAGTACTTTGGATGAGTACTCACGGTTGCTTTGCTCCCTCTTTTCCCCCTTTCTATACCCGATTGCTGCGACCATACGATGGAGTCCAGGACCCAGACGCCACTGTCGATGATGACTACTACTACTCGGGAGGTGCCTACTACTACGTGCAGCCCGCTGACGATGACCAGGAGTAGTTTGGGAGGATCCCAGGCAGGAGGCCGGCGCCTCTTTTGATCTGTATCCCAGTTTATGTTCGCCTTCTTAAGGCAAACTTGTTTAACTTATGTCTATACTCAGGTATTGTTGTTTCCACTGACTCGTCTATGATCGAGCTCTTGTATTCGAGCCCTCGAGGCCCCTGGCTTGTAATATGATGCTTGTATGACTTACTTTATTTGTAGAGTTGTGTTGTGATATCTTCCCGTGAGTCCCTGATATTGATCGTACACGTTTGCGTGTATGATTAGTGTATGGTCAAATCGGGGGCGTCACACTTATCCCGACTTGTGGGGGAATCGTAGTCTCCATCATCCTTTCCTCACATGGGACAATGCTCTAATAATGAAGATCATCACACTTTTATTTACTTGCAACTCAAAAATTACAACTTGATACTTAGAACAAAATATGACTCTATGTGAATGCCTCCGGCGGTGTACCGGGATGTGCAATGAATCAAGAGCGACATGTATAAAAATGATGAACGGTGGCAGTGATGGAGTGTGTCATCATAAACGGAAGGGTGGAAAATTGCATGGCAATATATCTCAATATGGCTATGGAAATGCCATAATAGGTAGGTATGGTGGCTGTTTTGAGGAAGGATATGTGGTGGGTTTATGGTACTGGCGAATGTTGTGCGGTACTAGAGAGGCCAGAAATGGTGAAAAGGTGAGAGTGCGTATAATCCATGGACTCAACATTAGTCATAAAGAACTCACATACTTATTGCAAAAATCTATTAGTCATCGAAACAAAGTACTATGCGCATGCTCCTAGGGGGATAGATTGGTAGGAAAAGACCATCGCTCGTCCCCGACCGCCACTCATAAGGAAGACAATCAATAAATAAATCATGCTCCGGTTTGATCACATAACGGTTCACCATACGTGCATGCTACGGGACTCACAAACTTTAACACAACTATTTCTGAAATTCACAACTACTCACTAGCATGACTCTAATATCACCATTTTCATATCTCAAAACAATCATAAGGAATCAAACTTCTAATAGTATTCAATGCACCTGATATGAAATTTTTATTATATCCCTCTTGGATGCCTATCATATTAGGACTAATTTTATAACCAAAGAAAATTACCATGCTGTTCTGAAGACTCTCAAAATAATATAAGTGAAGTACGAGAGTTCATTAATTTCTATAAAATAAAACCACTGTCGTGCTCTAAAAAGATATAAGTGAAGCACTAGAGCAATTTTGCCTAGCTCAAAAGATATAAGTGAAGCACACAGAGCATTCTAATAAATCAAAAGGTGTGTGCAGAAAGGATGATTGTGTCAAACTAAAAATAAAAGACTCAAACCATACAAGACGCTCCAAGCAAAACACATATCATGTGGTGAACAAAAATATAGCCTCAAGTAAAGTTACCGATAGACGAAGACGAAAGACGGGGTGCCTTCCCGGGGCATCCCCAAGCTTAGGCTCTTTGGCATCCTTGAATATTAACTTGGGGTGTCTTGGGTATCCACAAGCTTAGGCTCTTGCCACTCCTTATTCCATAGTCCATCAAATCCTTACCCAAAACTTCAAAACTTCACAACACAAAACTTCAACAGAAAATCTCGTAAGCTCCGCTAGTATAAGAAAATAAATCACCACTTTTGGTACTGTTGTGAACTCATTCTTTATTTATATTGGTGTAATATATACTGTATTCCAACTTTCCCATGGTTCATACCCCCCGATACTAGCCATAGATTCTTCAAAATAGGCAAACAACACGCGAAAAACAGAATCTGTCAAAAACAGAACAGTCTGTAGCAATCTGGATATTTAGAATACTTCTGTAGCTCCAAAAATCCTGATAAATTAGGATGTCCTAGACAATTTGTTTATTAATCCTCTTAAAAAAGAATCAGTATTTTATCTCGCTTCTGTTAAAAATGGAAACTAATCTCCTGGGCGCAAAAGTTTCTGTTTTTCAGCAGGATCAAATCAACTATCAGCGTAAGCTATCTCAAAGGTCTTACTTGGCACAAACACTAATTAAAACATAAAACCACATCTAACCAGAGGCTAGATGAAATGTTTATTGCAAAATAGAACCTAAAGAGCAAAAACAAAAACAAAATTGGTTTTCCTCCCAACAAGCGCTATTGTTTAACGCCCCGAGCTAGGCATAAAAACACGAATAGATCTAAGTATTGTCATCTTTGGCATGCAATCCATAAGTGGCTCTCATAATATACTCATAAGGCAATTTAATTTTCTTTCTTGGAAAGTGTTCCATGCCTTTCCTTAACAGAAATTGAAATCTAATGTTTCCTTCTTACATATCAATAATTGCACCATGTTAGGAACATAGCATGCAATTTCAAAAAAATTCCTACGATCACGCAAGATCTATCTAGGAGATGCATAGCAACAAGAGGGGGAGAGTGTGTCCATGTACCCTCGTAGACTGGAAGCGGAAGCATTAGGTTAACGCGGTTGATGTAGTCGAACGTCTTCACGATCCAACCAATCTAGTACTGAACGTACGTCACCTCCGAGTTCAGCACACGTTCAGCTCGATGATGTCCCTCGAAATCTTGATCTAGCAGAGGGTCGAGGGAGAGTTCTGTCAGCACGACGGCATGGTGACAGTGATGTGATCCGCGCAGGGCTTCGCCTAAGCACTACGACACTATGACTGGAGGAGTAAACTATGGAGCGGGGCACCGCACATGGCTAAGAGAACAATTGATGTGCTATGGGGTGCCCCCCTTCCCCCGTATATAAAGGAGGGGAGGAGGAGGCGGCCGGCCAGGAGCAGCGTGCCATGGGGGAGTCCTACTAGGACCCCACTCCTAGTAGGATTCGCTCCCCCTTTTCTTTTCTTCACTGGAGGGGAAAAGGGGGGAGGAGGAGAGGAGAGGGAAAGGGGGCTTCACCCCCTCCCCTAGTCCAATTCGGACTACCATGGGGGGGTGTGGCCACCCCTTGCGGCCCTCCTCTCCCTCCACTAAGGCCCATCTAGGCCCAATACTTCCCCAGGGGGTTCCGGTAACCCCTCGGTACTCCGGTAAAATACCTGAACCACTCGAAACCATTCCGATGTCCAAATACTACCTTCCAATATAAGAATCGTTACCTCTCAACCATTTCGAGACTCCTTGTCATGTTCGTGATCTCATCTGGGATTCCGAACAAACTTCGATCACCAAAAACACATAACTCATAATACAAATCATCATTGAATGTTAAGTGTGCGGACCCTACGGGTTCGAGAGCTATGTAGACATGACCGAGACATATCTCCTATCAATAACCAATAGCAGAACCTGGATGCTCATATTGGTTCCTACATATTCTACGAAGATCTTTATCGGTCAAACTGCAATAACAAAATACATTATTCCCTTTGTCATCCGTATGTTACTTGCCCGAGATTCGATCGTCGGTATCATCATACCTAGTTCAATCTCGTTACCGGCAAGTCTCTTTACTCGTTCCGTAGTGCATCATCCCATAACTAACTCATTAGTTACATTCCTTGCAAGGCTTATAGTGATGTGCATTACCGAGAGGGCCCAGAGATACCTCTCCTATACTCGGAGTGACAAATCCTAATCTTGATCTATGCCAACCCAACAAACACCTTCAGAGACACCTGTAGAGCATCTTTATAATCACCCAGTTACGTTGTGACGTTTGATAGCACACAAGGTGTTCCACCGGTATTCGGGAGTTGCATAATATCATAGTCAGAGGAATACGTATAAGTCATGAAGAAAGCAATAGCAATAAAACTTAACAATCATTATGCTAAGCTAATAGATGGGTCTTGCCCATCACATCATTCTCCTAATGATGTGATCCCGTTCATCAAATGACAACACATGTCTATGGTCAGGAAACTTAACCATCTTTGATTAACGAGCTAGTCTAGTAGATGCATACTAGGGACACTTTAGTTTGTTCTATGTATTCACACATGCACTAAGTTTCCAGTTAATACAATTTTAGCATGAATAATAATCATTTATCATGACATAAGGAAATATAAATAAAAACTTTCTTATTGCCTCTAGGGCATATTTCCTTCAGTCTCCCACTTGCACAAGAGTCAACAATCTAGATTACATACTAATGATTCTAACACCCATGGAGTCTTGGTGTTGATCATGTTATGCTCGTGGAAGAGGCCTAGTCAACTGGTCTGCAACATTCAGATCCGTATATATTTTGCAAATCTCTATGTCTCCCTCCTTGACTTGATCGTGGATGGAATTGAAGCGTCTCTTGATGTGTGCGGTTCTCTTGTGAAATCTGGATTCCTTCGCTAAGGCAATTGCTCTAGTATTGTCACAAAAGATATTCATTGGACCCGATGCACTAGGTATTACACCTAGATCGGATATGAACTCCTTCATTTGCTGCTTCCGAAGCAGCTATGTACTCCGCTTGACACCTAGATCCCGCCACGATGCTCTGCTTGGAACTGCACCAACTTAAAGCTCCACCATTGAATATAAATACGTATCAGTTTGTGACTTAGAGTCATCTGGA
This sequence comes from Triticum dicoccoides, assembly GCF_002162155.2. NCBI lineage: Eukaryota > Viridiplantae > Streptophyta > Magnoliopsida > Poales > Poaceae > Triticum > Triticum dicoccoides. The sequence goes on from NC_041386.1 coordinate 433,049,746, forward strand.
TCAGTGTCAAAGCTTGCATAGACATAACCATTTATGACAAGCTCTTTGTCACCTTAGTAAACGAGAAACATATCCTTAGTCCTTTTTAGGTATTTCAGGATGTTCTTGACCGTTGTCCAGTGATCCACTCCTAGATTACTTTGGTACCTCACTGCTAAATTTATAGCAAAGCACACATCAGGTCGGGTACACAGCATTGCATACATGATAGAACCTGTGGCTGAGGCATAGGGAATGACTTTCATTTTCTCTCTATCTTCTGCAGTGGTCGAACATTGAGTCTGACTAAACTTCACACCTTGTAACATAGGCAAGAACCCTTTCTTTGACTGATCCATTTTGAACTTCTTCAAAACTTTATCAAGGTATGTGCTTTGTGAAAGTCTAATTAAGCATCTTGGTATATCTTTATAGATCTTGATGCCCAATATATAAGTATATTCACCAAGTTCTTTCATTGAAAAAATCTTATTCAAGTATCCTTTTATGCTATCCAGAATTCTGTATTATTTCCAATCAACAATATGTCATCCACATATAATATTAGAAATGCTACAGATCTCCCACTCACTTTATTGTAAATACAGGCTTCTCCAAAAGTCTGTATAAAACCATATGCTTTGATCACACTATCAAAGCGTATATTTCAACTCCGAGATGCTTGCACCAGTCCATAAATGGATCGCTGGAGCTTGCACACTTTGTTAGCACCTTTAGGATCGACAAAACCTTCTGGTTGCATCATATAAAATTCTTCTTTAATAAATCCATTAAGAAATGCAGTTTTGACATCCATTTGCCCAATTTCATAATCATAAAATGCGGCAATTGCTAACATGATTCGGATAGACTTAAGCATCGCTATGGGTGAGAAGGTCTCATCGTAGTCAACTCCTTGAACTTGTCAAAAACCTTTTGCAACAAGTCGAACTTTGTAGACAGTAACATTACCGTCAGCGCCAGTCTCCCTCTTGAAGATCCATTTATTTTCTATGGGCTGCCAATCATCGGGCAAGTCAAACAATGTCCACACTTTGTTCTCATACATGGATCCATCTCGGATTTCATGGCCTCAAGCCATTTCACAGAATCTGGGCTCATCATCGCTTCCTCATAGTTCGTAGGTTCTTCATGGTTTAGTAACATGACTTCCAGAACAGGATTACCGTACCACTCTGGTGTGGATCGTACTCTGGTTGACCTACGAGTTTGGTAGTAACTTGATCTGAAGTTTCATGATCATCATCATTAGCCTCCTCACTGATTGGTGTAGGAATCATTGGAACTCATTTTTGTGATGAACTACTTCCCCATTCAGGAGAAGGTACAATTACCTCGTCAAGTTGTACTTTCCTCCCACTCACTTTCGTCGAGAGAAACTCCTTCTCAAGAAAGGATCCATTCTTAGCAATGAATATCTTGCCTTCGGATCTATGATGGAAGGTGTACCCAACAGTTTTCTTTGGGTATCCTATGAAGACGCATTTCTCCGATTTGGGTTCGAGCTTATCAGGTTGAAGCTTTTTCACATAAGCATCACAACCCCAAACTTTAAGAAACGACAATTTAGGTTTCTTGCCAAACCACAGTTCGTATGGTGTCGTCTCAACGAATTTAGATGGTGCCCTAATTAACGTGAATGCAACCGTCTCTAAAGCATAACTCCAAAACGATAGTGGTAAATCAGTAAGAGACATCATAGATCACACCATATCTAATAAAGTACGGTTACCACGTTCGAACACACCATTATGCTATGGTGTTCTAGGTGGCGTGAGTTGCAAAATTATTCCACGTTGTTTCCAATGAAGACCAAACTAGTAACTCAAATATTCACCTCCACGATCAAATCATAGAAACTTTATTTTCTTGTTACGACGATTTTCCACTTCACCCTGAAATTCTTTGAACTTTTCAAATGTTTCAGACTTATGTTTCATTAAGTATATATACCCATATCTGCTGTAACGCCCCGAGACTGATGCGCCAGGTGTCTCCCAGTTATTCGCCGTCGTAGCCATGTTATTTGTTTGCGTGTTGCATTTTGCCATGTCATCATCCGCATTGCATCATCATGTTTTCAAAACTTGCATATGTCCGGGTCTCCCAGTTCTTTCCGTTGTCCGTTCTGAGCCCAGACACACTCGCGCGCGCCCGCGTTACGTCCGAAATAGTATTTTATAAGTGGCATAAAAGTGTTCTTGGAATGGGATGAAAGTTGGCGTGCGATGTTGTTATGTTCTCAGTAGGCCGCTTGCCAAGTTTCATTGCATTCGGTGTTCGTTTGATGCCCCAGTGGATAACTATAGCGGCAATATAGCTGGTCTTTTCATCGGACGTTTTCGGTCTCCGGAAACCATACTAGGCTGCATTTCTCCCCTCTCCTCATAGCCCAAGGCCTCTCTTCACGGCCCATTCCCACTCTAAACCAGCCCACCAAACCTACCCTCCTCGCATCCGGAACCGTCCGATCATGACCGAAGGGCTCCGAGTCGGCCTCAACCCACCAAACCATAGCCCCCCTTTTCCTATTTAAACACCCACATGCCATTTTAGGCACCCCTAACCTACCCCTAGTCTCCCCTAAGCTCCAGCCGCCGCATCCTCCTCGAGAATCGCGCCGCCAGCCACGGCCAACCTCCTCCACCTGAAATTTCGGCGCAGCCACCTCATCCCCACCACTTGTTGCCTCCTGATTGGCCGAGCCACCTCCTGAGCGCCCCGTAGCCAACCAGGGTCGGCCACGTGGCCCCTGCCCGCTCCCCTCCGCCGCGGCCCTGCGAAGCCCGCGGGAGGTCCGCCCGGGCCCGACCGCATCGTTCCTCACAACTGCATCGCCCCCGAGCTCCAGATCGGGAGAGGAGCTCCTGATCTAGAGCCCTCACAACCTCGCCGCCGACGAGCACCAAAAGGACCCCACGACCTCCTCCGCCCTCTCCTTTCTAGCCTGCCTCGGTGACCGACCCGCGGGTCCAAGCACCATCTCCCTGATGCCTCCTCTTTCCCATGTTGATTCCCTCTGGACCCCTCTCTCTTTCACTCAGTTTTCCTCTCTCTCACTCTGGTTCACAGGAACATCGCCATGGCCGCCGCGTCGATTTTGTCACCACCAAAGCCGCCGCCCCGTTTCTGCCGCCGTCTGCCCGCTCCTCGCCAGAGTTCCTTGCAGCGCCTCGCCTCCCGCAGCCGTCCTCGTCCACTCCCTCAAGGCATCGAGCGAGGACCTCGCCGCCCGGACCCGCTTCCTCTGCCTCACCCCAAGCCGTGTCCTCGCCGGATCCGCGCTCGCTGGCCTCCCCGTTGCGCCAAGTCGCTGTGCCCGCGACCCCTACCTCGTACGCCTCCTGTTTGTTGAGGAGACGATGAACTCTGACCACACGTGTTGACTGCCCCTCGTCCGCGAGCGACCGCCAGTGGGCTCTAGGCCCAGCATTGCCAGCGGCCTCCCAGATCCATCCGGCCCGCCTGCCCCATCGGCCCGCTGCCTCCACCAAATCGGGCCTTGGCCCATGGTGAGGCCACCCCAGCGCCCTCCTTTTTTTCTACTATTGGGCCAGCATGCCAGTTTCGGCCCGTTGCATATTTTTTCCTCCTACCGTGATTTTGTCTATTTAATCCAGAGATTGCAGTTTTGCAGAAAAACCCCCGAACTTCATGCATATCATAAATCACAAACTGTGCATCACATGTAAAAACTTTAAACATGTAAAAATGTGTAGAATTTCATCTAGTTTCATTATATGAAACTTTCATCCATGTTAAAAAATGTTTAAATGTGTTGCTTGAATTAATTTGCATAAGTGACATGTTAATTGATTTATTTCATAACTAAATAGTCGTAGCTCGAAATTTAATAAACTTTATATGTAAATGCGGTAGAAAAATGCATGGTTTAACTTGGTGCACTCATATTACATGTTTAATGCCTCTAAAATTGTGTATAGGGCAGAACAGTACCATAACCAAAATATGCACATGGGGATTTTCTGGATTTGTTGTTTGTTGTTTCCGGCCTCATTTAAACTTGCCTAAATAGTTAGTTTACTTATGTTTCATCTCTTGCCATGTCTAACAACATTTAGTATTGTTGGGTACATAAGCAGAGCGAACTATATAATTGCATGTAGTGTTTCGACAATATGCAACTCTTTGCATATTGAGCTCCACTTAATTTGTAGTATTGTTTGTTGCACTTTGCCATGCCATGCCTCATTAAATCGGACATGCATCATACTCGATTGTGCATCATGCCATGTTTATGTGATGTTTGTTTACTATGTTGTTTGCTTCTTTCCGGTTCTTCTTCTTCTCGATAGTTCCGGTTACATTGTGATTGTGAGGATCCGTTCAACTACGCCCATTCGTCTTCTTCATGGACTCGATCTTCTTCCTAGCGGGATTTCAGGCAAGATGACCGTCACCTTGGATCTCACTAATATCTTTGCTATGCTAGTTGTCTCGATGATATCGCTATGTCACGCCACCTACCACTTGTTTATCAAGCATCCCAAATTGCCATGATATCATCTAACCTTTTCACTCTTCCTAGCAAACCGTTGTTTGGCTATGTTACCACTTTGCTCAGCCCCTCTTATAGCATTGCTAGTTGCAGGTGCAGTTGCAGTTTGTTCCATGTTGGGACCTGGATTTCATGGATATCATGGGATATCACAATATCACTTATTTAACTAATGCATCTATATACTTGGTAAAGGGTGGAAGGCTCGGCCTTCTGCCTGGTGTTTTGTTCCACTCCTGCCGCCCTAGTTTCCGTCATACCGGTGTTATGTTCCTTGATTTTGCGTACCTAACACGATGAGGGGTATGGGACCCTCTCGACAGTTCGCTTTGAATAAAAATCTTCCAGCAAGGCCCAAAATTGGTTTTACCATTTGCCTAATAACAACTAAAATTTGCATAGGGACTCGCCGGCACCCGAGGTCCTTTAATCAACCCCCGGACCAGTGCTCCACCTGAGTGTTGGTCCGAACTAGAGCACCATGCGGGAACGCCCCTTGGCAACTTGGGGTATTTGGTATATACCTGTACGCTTCTCTCATCCGGTGTACCCTGAGAACGGGACCGCGCAACTCCTGTCAGGCTACGTTGGTGCATAGGGAGGTCTTGCTGGACTTGTTTTACCATTGTCGAGATGTCTTGTGCACCGGGATTCTGAGTCTGATCGGGTGTCCCGCGATGGAGGATTGTCTCTACGGATCGTGAGCTTGTCATGGGCTAAGTTGGGACACCCCTGCAGGGTTTAAACTTTCGAGAGCTGTGCCCGCGGTTATGTGGCAGATGGGAATTTGTTAATAGCCGGTTGTAGAAAACTTGAAGTAAACTCAATTAAAATACACCAACCGCGTTGTGTACCCGTGATTGTCTCTTTTCGAGGGAGTTCGAGAGGAGAAACATGGTTGGGTTATGTTTGCATGTAAGTAGTTCATGATCACTTAGTGATCATTACAAGTGGCGACCCTTTGCGTAGTTTCTCATCTTACTCTTGTATTCGTAAGTTAGCCACCATACATGCTTAGTCGCTGCTGCAACTTCACCATTTTACCCCATCCTTACCCCTTTAAGCTTTGCTAGTCTTGATACCCATGGTAATGGGATTGCTAAGTCCTCGTGGGTCACAGATTACTACACCAACAGTTGCAGGTACATGTAATGCGATTATCATGATGCAAGAGTGATGTTTGCTTGTTTTGGAGTTCTTCTTCTTCTTCTTCATCGATCTTGGGTTAGGTTCCTGGTCGGCAGCCTGGGATAGCAGGGTGGGTGTCGTTTGAGCTTATGTTTGTGTTTCATCCGTAGTCAGATGTTGTTCTATGTATGTTGTATTGATGTATTCTTGGGGCATTATATGCCTTTTGTATGTATCCCCAACTATGTATGTAATGGTTTGATGTAATGATATCCACCTTGCAACAGCGTGTCAATATGCGGTTCTATCCTTGGTGGGACCTTCGAGTCTTTTTAGGATAGTGTCGCATATTGGGTGTCACATCTGCTTAAATCATATGTGAAGGCCGGAAAATAACGATACCCGCCACGAGCCTCAACACTCTTCGTACCGCATACATCAGTATGTATTATTTCCAATAAGTCGATGGCTCGCTCCATTGTTCCAGAGAATGGTGTCTTAGTCATCTTGCCCATGAGGCATGGTTCACAAGCATCAAGTGATTCATAATCAAGTGATTCTAAAAGCCCATCAGCATGGAGTTTCTTCATGTGCTTTACACCAATATGACCTAAATGGTAGTGCCACAAATAAGTTGCACTATCATTATTAACTTTGCATCTTTTGGCTTCAATATTGTGAATATGTGTATCACTACGATCTAACTCAACAAAAATAGACCACTCTTCAAGGGTGCATGGCCATAAATGATATTACTCATATAAATAGAACAACCATTATTCTCTGATTTAAATGAATAACCGTCTCGCGTCAAACAAGATCCAGATATAATGTTCATGCTGTTGGGGAACGTAGCATGCAATTTCAAAAAATCCTATGCTCACGCAATATCTATCTAGGAGATGCATAGCAACGAGAGGGGGAGAGTGTGTCCACGTACCCTTGTAGACCGAAAGGGGAAGAGTTTTACAACGCGGTTGATGTAGTCGAACTTCTTCTCGTTCCGACCGATCAAGCACCGAACGTATGGCACCTCCGAGTTATGCACACGTTCAGCTTGATGACGTCCCTCGAGCTCTTGATCTAGTAGAGGGTCTAGGGAGGGTTTCGTCAGCACGACAGCATGGTGACGGTGTTGATGATGTGATCCACGCAGGACTTCGCCAAAGCTCTACGGCAATATGACCGAGGTGGTAAACTATGGAGGGGGAACCGCACACGGCTAAGGAACAATTGATATGCCTTTGGGGTGTGATGGAGTCATGTACCTAGGGTAGGGTCACAGACCTGATCTAAGTACCCTGCCCAAGGACACCCTTAGAAGAGATCACCTTCCAGTCGACCTACGAGGGACTCACTCGACTGACGTGAAGGACTCGACCACGAAGACTCACTCGACCACCAGAAGGTCAAGAGGCACTCTGCACTGCAACGGTCTATAATTAAGTAGACTTTATGATAGTAAAGACACTTTATGTGGGGCGTTACCAGTAACGCCCCTGACTTAATGTACCTTAAACCCTTCATTACGTGGGTTGGCTGGCTCCTGGCGCACTCTATATAAGCCAACCCCCTCCACAGGCAGGGGGGTTCGGCACCCTGTAATCCATATACACATAATCCACTCGACCGCCTCCGGGCTCCGAGACATAGGGCTTTTACTTCCTCCGAGAAGGGCCTGAACTCGTACATCTCTTGTGTTTACAACCTCTCCATAGCTTGGACCTTGCCTCTCCATACCTACCCCCCACTCTACTGTCAGATTTAGATCCACGACAGTTGGCGCCCACCATGGGGCAGGTGTTTTAGCGATTTTGTGGAGAAGTTGCGATTCTTCCGAGTACTTTCATCATGGTAGCTGCTGGAGTTTTGGTCGAGGGTCGAGAGATTCGTCTCGGTGCTCTCACCTTCGTCGCCGATGACTCCGCCTGGCTCCAGGAGGCTCCACTCGACGTCGATGTGCTCCCCGTCCGCGGTGCGACGCATTTTCGCGCATGTGTCTGCGGCGTTCTGCTGCGGCAACCGTCGACCCCATATCGGTCGACTCCCCTATCGACCACCCTCCCGGTCTCCCGCCAGCGCAAGCGCTCGGGTCGATCGAGGCTTCAGCGGTGGGTGAGACACGCGGTGGCTCGCCAGACGGCCACCACCCAAGTTGCGGCAATCGAGCCCGACGAATCTCTCTACGGCCTGTTCGATCTGTCGACTGGCTCCGTAGAGAGAGCATCTGAATGCGATAGCAGTGATCCAGCGGTGGAAATCCTGATGGTCGACGGGCCTCACAGCCCCCCTGGCTTCGCCCGTGGTGGTGGGGCAGGCGACGGAGGCGACCCCGCACGAGACCACGAAGAGTACCAGCCCGAGCCACTCGACTCTCTACAAAGAGAAGAACTTCACCGCAGGAACATGGATGCCCTGCATACTCCCATCGCAGGAGAAACCCCCGAGGCTCGCGCCTTGGAGGAGGCACGTTTGGCCAATTTGGCCGAACGCGCTCGCCTGGAGAATCTTCAGCGAGCACTCGACGAGCGCGCGCGGCAACGAGTTCCCGACGCCAATCGACGTCAACTCTTCCCGCCGACTCAGGTATATCGAACCCCAATCCAGAATTTAGCAGCTGCGACCCGTATAGCAGAGTCCATCCAGCCCTCTCAGTCGGAAGCTGGCAGAGGCTTGATGCAGATCAGGGATCTGCTCCGGGCAGCAGGAGATCAGAATTCAGCCGTGTCGCAGTCGCGCAACAGAATTCATAGTCGATCCGTCGCTGGGAATACGGTTCAGTCGGCTCACAGTCCCAGATCGCCTCCGCGGCGTGAAGGGCGCGAGAATCGGTGAGACCAATATGGAGACCGACACGACCGAGATGATAGGTGTCGAGTGCCCACTCCCCCTCCGAGGGGTGGGTCTTACGCTCCTCGGCAGCAAGATGACAGACGTCAGCTCAGTGCGAGGCGAAGAGTTCCAGTCGACCCCAGAGAACCAGGCTTCGACGCGCGATCCATTATCATGCAAGGCTTGGTCGACCGGAACAGAGCCCATCGAGGTGGACTCGACAGAGATGCGCCCACGAGCAGTCGAGTGCATGTTTCTGGTCCGGAATGTTTCAGCAGAGCTATCAGAGCCGCAGTGATTCCTCCCAATTTCAGGTTGGCAACAGGAGTCAGCAAGTTCACCGGTGAGTCTAAGCCTGAAACTTGGCTTGAGGACTACCGAGTGGCGGTTCAGATTGGTGGTGGGAATGACGAGGTGGCCATGAAGCATTTGCCCCTCATGTTGGAAGGTTCTGCCAGAGCGTGGTTGAATCAGTTACCTCCTAGCAGCATTTACACTTGGGAAGATCTGTCCCGAGTGTTCGTCAGAACGTTTGAAGGAACTTGCAAGCGACCGGCTGTATTGACGGAGCTGCAAGTCTGCGTGCAGAAGACCAATGAGACTCTCAGGGAGTATATTCAGAGATGGATCACTTTGCACCATACTGTGGAGAATGTGTCTGATCATCAGGCAGTCTGCGCCTTCAAGGATGGTGTCAAGAACAGAGAATTGAGTTTGAAATTTGGTCGAACCGGAGACATGACCTTGAGTCGGATGATGGAAATTGCTACCAAGTACGCCAACGGCGAAGAAGAAGACCGACTCCGAAGCGGCAAGCACAAGCCGAGCCAGTCGGAGAAGGGAAACACCAGTCGGAAACAGAAGCGGAAGTCTGAACCGGCAGCTCCTGGAGAGGCTCTGGCCGTGACTCATGGAAAGTTTAAAGGGAAACCAAAAGGATCCTGGAACCCTAAGAAGGTAAAGGATAAAGAAGGGAACGACGTGATGGATATGCCGTGTCACATCCACACGAAGAAAGACGAAGAGGGGAATATCATTTACCCAAAGCATACCACTCGCCAATGTCGACTCCTGATCCAGCAGTTTCAAGGAAAACAACCTAAAGACAAGGAAAAGGAGTCGGACAAGGCCGAAGACAAGGAGGACAGTGAGGAAGGATATCCGCATGTCAACTCCACTCTGATGATCTTTGCAGATGTGGAAAGCAAGAGTCGATTGAAAGTCATTAACCGCGAGGTGAACATGGTTACCCCAGCAAAAGCAAATTATCTGAGATGGTCCCTAACACCCATCACATTCGACCAATCTGATCACCCGACTCATATTGCCACCCCTGGGAGGCAAGCTTTGGTGGTCGATCCAGTTGTCGAAGGCACTCGACTGACAAAAGTGCTGATGGACGGTGGTAGCGGGCTGAATTTGTTGTATGCAGACACACTGAAAGGAATGGGCATTCCGATGTCCCGACTGAGCACCAGTAACATGAGCTTTCATGGAGTTATACTAGGGAAGAAAGCCGAGTCACTCGGCCAAATAGCTCTGGACGTGGTGTTTGGTGATTCGAAACATTTTCGCAAAGAGAAGTTGACGTTTGAGGTCGTGGATTTTCAGAGTGCATATCATGCCATTTTGGGGAGACCAGCTTATGCACGGTTCATGGCTCGACCATGTTACGTGTACCTCAAATTGAAGATGCCCGGCCCCAAAGGAGTGATCACTGTCACTGGTGATCGGAAAAAGGCAGAAGAGTGCTTTCAGAAGGGCTCAAAGATTGCTGATTCCCAGGTGACAGTGGTCGAGTTTGAAGAATACAAGCAAAACGCAGATCCGAGTGATTTGCTGCGATCCAAGAAACCCGCCACAGAATCTGCATTTCAGTCGTCCGGTGAGACGAAGCCTGTTCACATTCACCTGACCGACCTCGATGCAACCCCGACCCACATCTCCACAACACTCGACCCGAAATAGGAAGAAGCGCTCATCCAGTTCCTCCGTGAGAACTAGGACATTTTTGCATGGAAGCCCGCTGACATGCCAGGTGTTCCCAGGGGACTGGCTGAGCATCGCCTAAGAGTCGACTCATCAACAAAACCAGTCAAAGAGCATCTTCGGCGGTCCGCCGTCCAGAAGAGAAAAGCCATTGGTGAGGAAGTGGCTCGACTGTTGGCGGCAGGATTTATCCGAGAGATATACCACTCCGAATGGCTCGCTAATGTCATCATGGTTCCTAAGAAGGACAAATCGCTCCGAATGTGCATTGATTTCAAGCACATCAACCGGGCCTGCCCGAAAGATCATTTTCCTCTGCCTCGCATAGATCAAATTGTTGACTCGACCGCGGGATGCGAGAGATTGTCTTTTCTAGAGGCCTACTCCGGGTACCACCAGATCCGTCTGTACGGACCCGATGAGGTAAAAACAGCTTTCATCACTCCATTCGGGTGCTTCTGCTATATCACCATGCCATTCAGCCTCAAGAATGCCGGAGCCACATTTATGCGAATGATTCAGAAGTGTCTACTCACTCAAATCAGTCGGAATGTGGAAGCGTATATGGATGATATCGTCGTCAAGTCACGAAAAGGTTCCGACCTGCTCGCTGACCTCGCCGAAACATTTGCCAACCTCAGAAGGTATGATATCAAGCTCAATCCATCAAAGTGCACATTCGGAGTTCCCGGTGGCAAGTTACTCGGTTTTTTCGTTTCCGAGCGAGGGATCGACGCTAATCCAGAAAAGATCGGCACTATTCTCCGAATGAAACGCCTTGTGCGAGTGCACGATGTCCAGAAGCTTACTGGATGCTTGGCCGCATTAAGTCGATTCATCTCACGACTCGGTGAAAAGGCATTGCCTCTTTACCGACTAATGAAGAAGGCTGACAAGTTCGAGTGGACTCCAGAAGCTGATGCAGCGTTTGCCGAGCTAAAAGCTCTGCTCTCCACCCAGCCGGTGCTTGCTGCTCCAATCAGCAAAGAGCCTCTGTTGCTTTATATCGCAGCCACAGGACAAGTCGTCAGTACAGTGCTTACGGTCGAGCGGGAAGAAGAAGGAAAAGCTTTCAAAGTTCAGCGCCCAGTGTATTATTTGTCTGAAGTCTTGACTCCATTCAAGCAGAGATATCCTCATTATCAGAAGCTTGTGTATGGAATATACATGACCACAAAGAAGGTTGCTCATTATTTCTCTGATCATTCCATCATAGTCGTCAGCGACGCTCCACTATCAGAGATTTTGCACAACAGAGATGCAACTGGTCGAGTGGCGAAATGGGCGATTGAACTTCTTCCCCTTGATATCAAGTTTGAAGCAAAGAAAGCCATTAAGTCCCAGGCAATAGCAGATTTCCTCGCCGAGTGGATTGAACAGCAGCAGCCGACTGAAGTTCACTCGGAGCATTGGACCATGTTTTTTGATGGCTCTAAGATGTTGAATGGTTCCGGTGCTGGGGTTGTCCTGGTTTCCCCCAGAGGAGATAAGCTCAGATATGTGCTCCAGGTTCACTTTGATTCCTCCAACAATGAGGCAGAGTATGAGGCCCTCTTATACGGATTGCGCATGGCCATTTCACTCGGCGTCCGTCGCCTGATGGTCTATGGCGATTCAGATTTAGTGGTCAACCAAGTGATGAAGGAGTGGGACGTGAGAAGCCCAGCCATGACTGGATACTGCAGTGCAGTGAGGAAGCTGGAAAAGAAGTTCGAGGGGTTGGAGCTCCATCATATACCCCGACTGAAAAATCAAGCAGCTGATCCTTTCACCGAAGAAGCTCCATAGCCCAAGAGTGCCACAGATCCGCCTGAGGTTGAAGTCCCAGCAGTGGTCGACTTGGTCATGGAGGTCTTGGTGGTCATTCCCGACTGGACAGTTCCGTATATCGCGTATATCCTGAGAAAAGAGCTTCCGGAGGATGAGGAAGAGGCTCGACAGATCGTCCATCGATCTAAAGCCTTTACCGTAATCAAAGGACAGTTATATAGAGAAAGCGCGACTGGAGTTGGTCAGAAGTGCATAACACCAGAAGAAGGTCGAATCATCCTTAATGATATCCACTCGGGGACCTGTGGTCATCATGCGTCCTCTCGGACCATCGTGGCCAAAGCATACCGAGCCGGATTTTACCGGCAAAGGCGAATGAGATGGCAAAGGAAATAGTGGATAAGTGCGAAGGATGTCAGTTCTACTCGAATATGTCGCACAAGCCTGCATCAGCTCTGAAGACCATTCCACTCGTCTGGCCTTTCGCAGTATGGGGGTTGGACATGGTCGGTCCTTTGAGAACAGGTCGAAGTGGCTTCACGCATGTACTGGTGGCAGTCGACAAGTTCACCAAGTGGATTGAGGCTAAACCAATCAAGAACCTTAACGCCGGTACTGTTGTTAGCTTCATCAGGGAACTGATATTCAGATATGGAGTCCCGCACAGCATCATTACGGATAATGGGTCGAACTTTGACTCGGAGGAATTCAGGGATTTCTGCAACTCTCAAGGCACACGAGTCGACTACGCTTTAGTCGCCCATCCGCAGACGAATGGACAAGCAGAGCGAGCCAATGGCCTGATTCTCAAGGGATTGAAACCCCGACTGATGCGTGATCTCAAGCATGCAGCTGGAGCGTGGGTCGACGAACTTCCCTCGGTGCTTTGGGGACTGCGGACCACACCTAATCGATCGACCGGAAGAACTCCATTCTTCTTGGTCTACGGAGCTGAAGCAGTCTTGCCGAGTGATCTTCTCCACAATGCTCCTCGAGTTGAGATCTACAACGAAGCAGAAGTTGAACAAGCGCGGCAGGACGCAGTCGACCTTTTAGAGGAAGAAAGGGAGATGGCTCTGATCCGATCGACCATCTACCAACAAGATTTGCGTCGTTTCCACGCCAGAAATGTGAGGGGTCGAGCCTTCCAGGAAGGAGATTTAGTTCTCCAAGTGGATCAGAAGAAACATCACAAGCTTGCTCCTTCTTTGGAAGGACCCTTCATCGTCACCAAAGTTCTCCACAACGGGGCGTACCGTCTTTACAACGTCGAACATAATATCGACGAGCCCCTTGCTTGGGACGCGGAACTACTCCGCACATTTTACACTTAAGTTTATCACTCGGATGAGTTGCAATAAAGTACTCCTGTAGTTCATGGATTTCAAAACAATAGTGTCATAGTTCCTCCATAATTTTTGTCACTTTTTATTTTGTCCAATAAAATTTTCCCCTTAGTGGGTGACTTAGCCGCGAATCCGTTTCGCCTAAGTTTGTAAAAATCCTTACCGAGTGGTGAGCCAGACCCCCACTCGGAGGCTTAGCCGCGAATCTGTTTCGCCTAAGTTTGTAAAAATCCTTACCGAGTGGTGAGCCAGACCCCCACTCGGAGGCTTAGCTGCGAATCCGTTTCGCTTAAGATTAAATAAAATCCTACCGAGTGGTAAGCCAGACTTCCACTCGGGGGCTTAGCTGCAGTCCAAGTACTCGCCTAAGTTATCAAAATCCTACCGAGTGGTAAGCCAGACTTCCACTCGGAGGCTTAGCTGCAGTCCAAGTACTCGCCTAAGTTATCAAAATCCTACCGAGT
>NC_041386.1:433064557-433111391 GCF_002162155.2 Triticum dicoccoides
TAAGATATAAAAATCCTACCGAGTGAAGAGCAAACCTCTCACTTGGGGGCTTAGCTGCAGCCCAGTGCTCGCCTAAGATATAAAAATCCTACCGAGTGAAGAGCAAACCTCTCACTCGGGGGCTTAGCTGCAGCCCAGTGCCCGCCTAAGATATAAAAATCCTACCGAGTGAAGAGCAAACCTCTCACTCAGGGGCTTAGCTGCAGCCCAGTGCTCGCCTAAGATATAAAAATCCTACCGAGTGAAGAGCAAACCCCTCACTCGGGGGCTTAGCGGCAGCCCAGCGCTCGCCTAAGATATAAAAATCCTACCGAGTGAAGAGCAAACCCCTCACTCGGAGGCTTAGCTGTAGCCCAGCGCTCACCTAAGTGGATTAAGGAATAAGTCGACTGCAGTGAGCGTCTTGCTTTGAACCTGCAAAAGACATTTCAAGCCAAAAGCAATCATATTCAAACATCAAATTCAAGTTCGGAACGATACCTAAAGGAACCGAAAGTGCTCAGGTGCTAAGCCTGTTAAGGTTTATCGGTTACAACTCCACTCGGCATATCGAGGCAAATTTAAAGCGTCGAGCTTAAAAGAAGTTTTTTACCCCTCCTGTGGAGGGCTGGAAGGTGCAACAAACTCATCAAGATCAATTCCATCCGCGATCCGAGTGGCAGCAGCAATGAAAGTTTCCATAAAGGACCTGAAGTCGTGTTTCTTGGTGTTGGCCACCCGGAGGGCCGCCAGCTTGTCTTCTCGCGCATCTTTGCAGTGGACTCGGGCCAGACACAGAGCAACATCTGCACCGCACCGAGCCGAGGACTTTTTCCACTCCTGCACTCGACCAGGGACCGTGTTCAAGCGAGTCATCAGCGACTCGAGGTCGTTCTGGAGTGTTTCCCTGGGCCAGAGCGTTGAGTCGATGCGAGATGTGGCGACCTTCAGCCTTTGCAAGATAGTCCACGACAGCTGCAACACGGGACTCCAGTCGGAAAACATTCATGGCAACTTCGTCGTTCACCGGAGAATTGACGGGGTCAAGGTTTGGTTCTAGCCGGCTAGTCTCTTCTTCAAAGTCTTGACAAAATTCTGCAAGGGCGATCACCGAGTCAAGGCAATGGTCGAATGGAAAAATCACAGTTGAAAATGATTGTTGAGCGTAAAGGTTTACCTTCAAGCATAAGGAACAGCTTCTTGGCAAGACCACTCAGGAAGGCCTCCAGATCATTTTTCTTCCCAAGAGCGGCTTTCAGATTGGTATTTTCTTGTTCAAGCTTGGTGACTGAAGCTAACTTCTCGTCAACAAGCTTGATCTTTTCAGCTAGTTCAAGGTCTTTTTTCTGTTGGGCCTCCTTCACCTTACCTGCAAGTTACAGCAAGATCAGATTTTGAAACAAATAAAGGGAAAAAGCAGTCATCGAGGTCTCACCAAACATACCTTTGGTCTCCTCCTTTGCCTTCGTCAGATTCTCCTGAGCCAGCTTCAAATCCAGCTCGAGCTGAATGTGCTTGTTTTCCAGCTCAGTGTAGCGAGCCGCAAGGTCACAGGATCTCTGCGAAGAATCAATCGACTAAATGTCAAAGATAATTCACTTCCGAGTGGAAAAGGAAAAATCATGCGTTTCTAAGACTACAGCCGAATACAAGCATTCGACCGTAGTCTCGGGGACTACACCCAGTGGGTGCACTCAGCGTGCCCCCACTAATCCTATTGAAGACAGAGTCGACCAGTCGACCTCAAAAAAAACAACAAGATGTATTCTTTAAGACTGTAATCGACTGCAAGCAGTCGACCACAGTCTCGGGGACTACACCCAGTGGGTGCACTCAGCGTGCCCCCATCGGTTTGCGAAATCCAGTCGCCATAGTCGAATGACGGAAAGACTGAACTTATAAAGCCTAAGGCCGACTACCAGCAGTCGACCTTAGCCTTGGGGACTACACCCAGTGGGTGCACTCAGCGTGCCCCCACCGGTTTGCGAAATCCATTCGCCATAGTCGAATGACGGAAAGACTGAACTTATAAAGCCTAAGGCCGACTGCCAGCAGTCGACCTTAGCCTTGGGGACTACACCCAGTGGGTGCACTCAATGTGCCCCCACCGGTTTGCGAAATCCATTCGCCATAGTCGAATGACGGAAAGACTGAACTTATAAAGCCTAAGGCCGACTACGAGCAGTCGACCTTAGCCTTGGGGACTACACCCAGCGGGTGCACTCAGCGTGTCCCCGCTAACACGGAGTTTAAATCGACACACCCAGTGGGTGATTACTATAAATTCTGGAAAGAAATTTTTTTGATAGCATATCCTAACAGAACAAGCGGTGGTCGACTGACCTGATCATTGCTTTGAAGGGCGGAACTGGCGGCGTAAGCTGCCTGGCTCGCATCCCGGATGGTCTTCAACTGCTCCATCATGATCCCTGCCTGGCGTATCGCCTCCTTCGCGGCGCCAGCTTGGTCCTCTGGGACGTGGTGCGTCGTGAAGAGGGAGGGCTGCAGAGCACTCATCAGTGGATCTGCGAAGGACACAGTGTGTCGAGTGGTGTTCTCCTCCTCCGCGACCAGAGTCTCAGGCACCGTCACATCCTGGGGCACCCTGCCGGCAGACGCTTTCCTACTCCTTCTGTGCTTCAGCGGTTCCTCATCTTCATCATCATCAGGGAGAGTGATAACAACGTTGGATGGAGCTACAAGAAAGAATCAGAATTAGAGATCATGAGTCAGTCGACTAGAAACGGTGTTAAGAGTATAGTACCAGGTTTTGAGGTTGCTGCGTCCTCCATCTCATGGTCGTCAGCCCGGGCTGAGGTCTCAGAAGTAGCAGCACTGCAACTCCAAAGAATCAGTCGACTAACTTCAGCGCCAACCAGAGATAAAGTTCGCACAAAACAAGAAGACTTAAGCAGCATGATTACCCTGATATGGTGGGGATGGACACCTTCATCTTCGGCAGGAGCTTGGTCGGCTTTGACGGGGCCGCCCTGGGCTGCTTCGACGCCTTTTCAGTCGGCGCCGGAGAGGTGGTCCGAGGGCGCTTGGTCGACTGTGTAACAGTCGCAACCCCCTTGCCACGTTCAGTCGCAGGGTCATGGACAAGCTTCGACCGCCTTTCCGAGCGCGGTGGTGCGACCTCCTCCTCCTCCTCTTCTTCGTCCTCATCATCATCATCATCATCGTCATCGTCATCATCATCATCCTCAGCGGCGTCCGAGTCCCACTCCTCCTCCTGGCTCTCGCCCCCGCTCGCTTCTCCCTCCTCAGTCGGAGCCTGTGCTCCATTGGGCATCGAGTACAGCTCAGTGAGGACCTGATAGACACCAAGACAAAGATCAGTCGACCGATCGGCAGAGAAAACAGAAATAAATGTGACAAGAATACAATGGGAAGTGGAGCAGACATACCTTGTTTGGATCACTGTGGTGGTCGAGTGGAGGAATCCTTCTGGCTCCATGAGGGTTATCCTTGTTCCCAGTAACAGCGGCCATCCACCTTTCCAGAGTGGCATCGTCGACTGCTTCTGGATTGACCCGAGTCTCATCCTCAGTCCCGCGGTACAACCACATGCAGTGGCTCCGGAACTGAAGAGGCTGGATACGACGCCTAAGAAAAACCTCCAGGAGATCCATACCCGTCACTCCCTCCCGAACCAACTGAACTACACGCTCCATCAGCATCTTCACGTCAGCTTTCTCCTCCGGAATCACCTTCAGAGAGGAGGGCTTGTTCACTCGGCCCATGGTGAACTAAGGGAGTCCACTCGACTGCCCCGGCGTCGGCTGATCCTGGCAGTAGAACCAGGTCGACTGCCAGCCTCTGACTGACTCGGGAAATGTCATGGCTGGGAAGGTGCTCTTGTTCCTCACCTGGATCCCCAGACCCCCACACATTTGGACAACTTGGGTTTTTTCGTCGCCTGGGCTCGCCTTCTTCACGGTCTGAGAGCGACACGTGAATATGTGCTTGAACAAACCCCAATGCGGTCGACAACCCAGAAAACTCTCACACATGGACACAAACGCGGCAAGATAGGCGATAGAATTCGGGGTGAAGTGGTGGAGTTGCGCTCCAAAGAAGTTCAAGAAACCACGGAAGAAAACGCTCGGCGGCAAAGAAAATCCGCGGTCGACATGGGTAGCCAGAAGCACGCACTCACCCTCTTCCGGCTGGGGCTGCCACTCTTTCCCCGGAACCCTTGCAGCTCCATGAGGGATAAGGCCCTCGTTGGCCATGTCGAGGAGATCCGTCTCCGTGATGGTCGATTGGATCCAATCTCCCTGGACCCAGCCTTTCGGCAGGCGAGATCTAGACGAAGACCCGCCGCGACTGGTGGATCTCCCCTTCGCCTTCTCCGTCGCCGACGCCTTCTTCGCGCGTTCCAGCGCCGCCGTCTTCTCCTTGACCATGGCCGCCGGCGAGACGCGCGAGGAGAAGTTGTGCGGAGGCGAGAGCGAGCGCGTTGGGCGGAGACGACGGGAGCAGAGAGAGGATGTTGAGGCACTGCTCAAAAAACCCTCGCCGGGCGCGTTTATAAGATCCCTTCCGAGTGGATGACAGGTGGGCCCGGTTGATCTAATCATATCCTGAAACAGTTGCGCGGACGTGATACGGGGCGAAAAAAGCGGCGCAGGGATCGAGGCGTCTATGCCCTGTCCCATCCGAGCACCGCGGTCCGCCCCGCTTCGCGCGCTTCCCCAAATTTCGTATCCCGCGGAATCCGCGAACGGCAGATCGGTCTGCCAGACGCGGGATTTCCTGCGATCCGTCGCTCGGAAATCGGCGAAGTCCAAAAGATCACTCGACGAAGGAAAAGAATGGATCGAGTCGACTGAAGAAAAGTTGCTCACTATCAACAAAGAGATTTTTTGGTTCAAAACAACGCACGACCAGTATGCGAAGGCTAATCGGAAACAACATCAACTCCTTCATCACTCAAGCCTCAATCCATTCGGGGGCTAATGATGGAGTCATGTACCTAGGGTAGGGTCACAGACCTGATCTAAGTACCCTGCCCAAGGACACCCTTAGAAGAGATCACCTTCCAGTCGACCTACGAGGGACTCACTCGACTGACGTGAAGGACTCGACCATGAAGACTCACTCGACCACCAGAAGGTCAAGAGGCACTCTGCACTACAACGGTCTGTAATTAAGTAGACTTTATGATAGTAAAGACACTTTATGTGGGGCGTTACCAGTAACGCCCCGGACTTAATGTACCTTAAACCCTTCATTACGTGGGTTGGCTGGGGTCCTGGCGCACTCTATATAAGCCACCCCCCTCCACAGGCAGAGGGGTTCGGCACCCTGTAATCCATATACACATAATCCACTCGACCGCCTCCGGGCTCCGAGACGTAGGGCTTTTACTTCCTCCGAGAAGGGCCTGAACTCGTACATCTCTTGTGTTTACAACCTCTTCATAGCTAGGACCTTGCCTCTCCATACCTACCCCCACTCTACTGTCAGATTTAGATCCACGACAGGGTGCCCCCCACCCCCGTATATAAAGTAGGAGAGGGAGGAGGCCGTCGGCCATGAGGGGGCACGCCAAGGGGGAGTCCAACTATGATTCCCAATCCTAGTTGGACTCCCTTTCCTATTCCAAGAGGGGGAAAGAGGGAAGGACAGGGAGAGGGAGAGGAAAGAGGGGGCCGTGCCCCTTCCCCCTAGTCCAATTTGGACTCCCTTGGGGGGCGCCACCCTACGGGCTGCCCTCTCCTACTCCCTTATGGCCCATTAAGGCCCATAACTTCCCAGGGGGGTTCCGGTAACCCCTCGATTCCCCGATAAATATCTGAAACGTCCCGAACCTTTCTGGTGTCCGAATACCTCCATCCAATATATCAATCTTCACCTCTCGGCCATTTCGAGACTCCTCATCATGTCCATGATTTCATCTGGGACTCCGAACAAACTTCAGTCACAAAAAACACATAACTCATAATACAAATTGTCATCGAATGTTAAGCGTGCGAACCCAACGGGTTCGAGAACTATGTAGACATGACTGAGACACATCTCCAATCAATAGCCAATAGCGGAAGATGGATTCTCATATTGGCTCCTACATATTCTATGAAGATCTTTATCGGTCAAACCGCATAACAGCATACGTTATTCCCTTTATCATCGGTATGTTACTTTTCCGAGATTCGATCGTTGGTATCATCATACCTGGTTCAATCTCGTTACCGGCAAGTCTCTTTACTCATTCTGTAATGCATCATCCCATAACTAATTCATTAGTCACATTTCTCTTAAGTCTTATAGTGATGTGCACCACTGAGAGGGCCCAGAGATACCTCTCCGATACTCGGAGTGACAAATCCTAATCTCGATCTATGCCAATCCAAAAAACACCTTCGGAGACACCTATAGAGCATCTTTATAATCACCCAGTTACGTTGTGACGTTTGATAGCACACAAGGTGTTCATCCGGTATTCAGGAGTTGCATAATCTCATAGTCAGAGGAATATGTATAAGTCATGAAGAAAGCAATAGCAATAAAACTAAACGATCATTATGCTAAGCTAACAGATGGGTCTTGTCCATCACATCATTCTCTAATGATGTGATCCCGTTCATCAAATAACAACACATGTCTATGGTTAGGAAACTTAACCATCTTTGATTAACGAGCTAGTTAAGTAGAGGCTTACTAGGGACACACTGGTACGTGTCGGTCCTATACAGATGGTTTTTAACCCCTTTCCGCGACGACATTTGGAACCGTCGCCTAGTGAGTGTGGGCGATAAGGGGGTCCTTCCCACACAGCCCAAAAACCATCAGGGATATGCCCTCCTAGCACACACGCTGGGCAAAATGAGGTCGTGTGCGACCGGTGAGCGCTCAAATATGGAAATACGTACAATAGAGCTAAAAAATACAATTATACGGCGAAATTGTTTCCGGTCGCAAGTACATCCCACACAGTCAGTCCTCGCTAAATGTTTCCGTTCGTACGTACATCCCACACAGTCGCTCCAAGGAAAACGTTTTCGTTACAGGTATATCACACAGAATTTTTCCCATTAAATCGTTTGAGTTATTGAATGCATCACACACGGTCCGTAGAAGAAACTATGTGGCAAAGGTTGTCCATCATACACAGTTTTTATGTGGTAAACATTTGCGCAAGGTGGCCTAACGCGAACAGTTTCCAAGAGAAAGTCGTGTGTGATTGTTCATTGATCCAACACGGATTTTCCTAGAAACTATGTGCGTTGCCTGAGGTCATCGCCCATGGTATTTTTTCAACAACCGTTTGCAATAGCAAAACCCAATTAGCAGGCTAATTATCAGATTATTCATAATCCATTTATTAATCTAATTGACATTTCATATTAAGCACACAATATATTTCATTTTATAATTGAAATACATCATAGTACAACATCATATAGCTTCAGCACTCAGCTACTCCATTACACAACTACACCATGACCAAGTTTCACATGTAACATCTATAACCTTTCAAAATTAGCATCATAGACGGTACATAGATAGATGTATCTCATCTAGAAAATTGTTGAAGCAGAAGGCGAATATTGAGCCTTCATTGATGTTTAAGGTCTTTGTAACTTTAGGTTAGTGCATGTGGATGATTGACCGTCCATCCTTTGTCCTCTTCAGGAACACTTCAATATTGAACCGTGGGTGTTGTATGAATACCTTCCTCGCCTCCTGACCATACAGGTGGTTTGAGAGGTAATCATAAGTGAACTACTTTGGAAAGGCCTGAAAACAAGGATGTGCATAAATATCTTCTCTATATTGGAAATGGGGCAAAGGAATAAAAAGGCAAGGTATAATAGTTAGTACCATCCTGTAGTGAACTGATGTCTTCCTCATTGTGCAGACAAAGATCTTGTTGTTTTTTGCCGCTAATTTATTTATCCTAACAATCTTTCTGAGTTTCTTGACTTGACTGATATTCATGGACAGCTCATTTCCCCATTTGCAAAAAGGGTCAAACAGTGGGTCAATACCTCTGACAGCAGGACCTACATGTGCAATACCAAATTGTTAAAAACCTAAATATTAGAATGGTTCGTGCAATTGCCCAATTATGTGCTATTAGACAACGGACCATGCACATGCTAACCTCGATTGTAAACCTCAGTGCTTCCCATTGTTTCCCTGCAACACATATAAGGTAGTTAGTCATCAGGTTAAGTAAGAGTTCGCATGCTATCAGTAAAATATGTTGATGAAAAATAAGGACATTACAGATTCATCAGATTAATTCAAGCCACATGGAAAACCCATTTATCCAAACCAAGCATGATTAAGAACTAGGAAATATAGCACTTGTATATGTTTCTCATGTATTAAGTGCAGCCAAATTCGATTTATTCCTCACATGCACAACAATACAAAATTCTACCCATGACAATTGGACATCGCAGTGTAGAATTGAACCAAGCAGTTAGCTAAACACCACAACAAATGAACCGAACATTGACTGAGCACCACATTGCACAATATAACATACTCCTAATAGAAGATCAGACAGTTAACCAAACCGAGCATGCTTAACAATATGGAAATATAGCAATTGTATTTGTTTCTCATGTATTTAGTACAACCAAATTAGATTTATTTCTCACGTGGTATACAATAAAAGAATGCACCCACAACAATTGAACATCGCATTACAGAAATGAACCAAACAGCCAACCGCGTCGCATCGTCGGCGCGCGAGGTGTCGATGGTGGCCTCGACGGCGAGGTGCTCCTCCAAGATCTGGGGGTCGACACGAATGGCAGCCATCGCCACCTCATCCGCGTGTGCGGCCGCGATTTGCTTCTCCGTTGCCAAATGGTCCTTGGGATCCTTGCTATACTGCGCGCACCATGGCTTAGGGCGGCGCTTATTTGGTGGTGGGGTTGGTGATTTTGGTGGAAGGTGTCGCGCGGGCGGTCGGGGCATGTGGGATGTGGAAGGAGAAAGAGTATGGGGGTCGGTGTGGATTCCCTGCGTGGATAGGCGAGGCTGAGCAGCATGGAGGAGGGTCGCCGGCGAGGAGGCGGCGCTGCAAACAAGGAGTGAAGGTTTCAACTTGGAAAGGAAGGTGGAAACAGGGGAAATGTGGCTTTTGGTAAGGGGGTGCGGGGAGGTAGATATTTCCGTGGAAGCTGAAAATTTGGAATCGCTTCAGCGAAAAAACTGGCGCGCAAACTGTCATAAGACACGGTCCCTTATTCAGAGTTGTGCATGATATGTGAACATCACAAACGATTCATATAGCTTAACCCATGTGTGTGTTGAGTTTGAATATCAAAAATTTTGGTTCGAATTTCCCTGGTTATAGTGGTCATCCACGTCATCGCATAATTTGGGTACGCAAAGGAGACTAACTTCTTAATCGAGCAAGTTCAACAATTAAACAGAGCTAGCTGACCTAAACATTACTCTAACAAATTAAACACATAAACAACTGGGGATGAGCGGATACTCGGTAGGCGCGAGAATTTATCCATAGGGACATTCAGGCGGCAAATAACTACAAGGCGGTAGGCACAAAGTATT
The DNA here is from genome assembly GCF_002162155.2 of Triticum dicoccoides. NCBI lineage: Eukaryota > Viridiplantae > Streptophyta > Magnoliopsida > Poales > Poaceae > Triticum > Triticum dicoccoides. The sequence continues at coordinate 433,074,080 of NC_041386.1, forward strand.
CTTGGAACAATAGAGAGAATTTCGGGGTATCTTGCAATAACAAGATCAGCTAGGAATAAAAGTAAGGACGACTGGTGTATCTATTTATCCATAGGGATAATTCGGTGGTAGGGAATTGCAAAGGCGGCGGGCACAAAGTCTCAAGAGAACATTGGAGAGTATCTTTGGAATCTTCTGGTGCAGCATGCGATCATCTGTGATAAGGTGCTCTCCGGGAGAAAGTAGTTACGAGAACCTAGAGTCAGATTTAGTAAAATCATTTAACCTGAGTAGGAGAGAGTCAGAATCCCAGAGTAAGGATCGAGGAGTAAAAGATTCTAATACCACCCAGATGGCGACGTGGGCCCGTAAGGCACACATCCATGTTAGTAAAAGTTTTTGTAATGTCTAGACTCGACTTCGGCCAAGGAGTGTGGAAGGGGAATTCCTACAGGCAGTCGGCTCTGATACCAACTTGTGACGCCCCCAATTTGACCGTACACTAATCATACACGCAAACGTGTACGATCAAGATCAGGGACTCACGGGAAGATATCACAACACAACTCTACAAATAAAAATAAGTCATCCAAGCATCATATTACAAGCCAGGGCCTCGAAGGCTCGAATACAAGAGCTCGATCATAGACGAGTCAGTAGAAGCAACAATATCTGAGTACAGACATAAGTTAAACAAGTTTGCCTTAAGAAGGCTAGCACAAACTGGGATACAGATCGAAAGAGGCGCAGGCCTCCTGCCTGGGATCCTCCTAAACTACTCCTGGTCGTCGTCAGCGGGCAGCACGTAGTAGTAGGCACCTCTGGTGTAGTAGGAGTCGTCGTCGACGGTGGCGTCTGGATCCTGGGCTCCAACATCTGGTTGCGACAACCAGGTAGAAGGGATAGAGGGAAAAGAAGGAGAAGCAACCGTGAGTACTCATCCAAAGTACTCGCAAGCAAGGAGCTACACTACATATGCATGGGTATATGTGTAAAGGCCATATCGGTGGACTGAACTGCAGAATGCCAGAATAAGAGGGGGGGTAGCTAATCCTGTCGACGACTACGCTTCTGGCAGCCTCCGTCTTGCAGCATGTAGAAAAGAGTAGACTGAAGTCCTCCAAGTAGCATCGCATAGCATAACCCTAACCGATGATCCTCCCCTCGTCGCCCTGTGAGAGAGCGACCACCGGTTGTATCTGGCACTTGGAAGGGTGTGTTTTATTAAGTATCCGATTCTAGTTGTCATAAGGTCAAGGTACAACACCAAGTCGTCCTGTTACCGAAGATCATGGCTATTCGAATAGATTAACTTCCCTGCAGGGGTGCACCACATAACCCAACACGCTCGATCCCATTTGGCCGGACACACTTTCCTGGGTCATGCCCGGCCTCGGAAGATCAACACGTCGTAGCCCTACCTAGGCACAACAGAGAGGTCAGCCCGCCGGTCTAAATCCTATGGTGCAGGGGTCTGGGCCCATCGCCCATTGCACACCTGCACGTTGCGTACGTGGCCGGAAGCAGAACTAGCCCCCTTAATACAAGAGCAGGCTTACGGTCCAATCCGGTGTGCGCCACTCAGTCGCTGACGTCACGAAGGCTTCGGCTGATACCACGACGTCGAGTGCCCATAACTGTCCCCGCGTAGATGGTTAGTGCGTATAGACCAGTAGCCAGACTCAGATCAAATACCAAGATCTCGTTAAACGTGTTAAGTATCCGCGAACACCGACCAGGGCCAGGCCCACCTCTCTCCTAGGTGGTCTCAACCTGCCCTGTCGCTCCGCCACAAAGTAACAGTCGGGGGCCGTCGGGAACCCAGGCCCACCTCTACCGGGATGGAGCCACCTACCCCTTCAGCCCCCAACTCCGAACAGTACCACAGGTAATGTAATTGTGTAAAGTATATAGTATATGCCCGTGATCACCTCCCGAAGTGATCACGGCCCAGTAGTATAGCATGGAAGACGGACAAGAGTGTAGGGCCACTGATGGAACACTAGCATCCTATACTAAGCAGTAGGATAGCAGGTAATGGTAACAACAGTAGTAGCAAGGACAGGCTATGCATCAGGATAGGAATAACGGAAAGCAGTAACATGCTACACTACTCTAATGCAAGCAGTATAGAAAAGAGTAGGCTATATCTGGTGATCAAAGGGGGGGCTTGCCTGGTTGCTCTGGCAAGAGAGAGGGGTCGTCAACACCGTAGTCATACTGGGTAGCAGCAGCGTCGGTCTCGATGTCTAGCGAGAGAAAAGGGGGAAGAAACAATAAATATAATGCAAACAAATGCATGACGATGCATGACATGACAAAGCATGATGCTAGGTGTGCCCTAACGCGTTACGAGGTGGTACCGGTGAAGGGGAGGAACATCCGGGAAATTATCCCCGGTGTTTCACGTTTTCGGGCAGAGGAGTTGGAGGGGAAAAGTTGCGTGTTCGCTATGCTAGGGATGCGTGGCGGACGAACGGGTTGCGTATCCGGATTTGTCTCGTCGTTCTGAGCAACTTTCATGTACAAAGTTTTTCCATCTGAGCTACGATTTATTTTCTATTACTTTTAAAAGATTTAAACCATTTTCAGGATTTATTTAATTCAAAAATTAAATGTTTAATTGCTATGGGTACACAAAAATGTACCCACAAAAGGGCTTGTGTGGCTGACCAGTAGGCCCAGTTGACTTGGTCAACTTCCCAGTCAGCAGAGACTGACTGGTGTGGCCAGTCAAAGTCAACAGCCCAGTCGGCATTGACCATTGACTGGTCAAACTGACCAGTGGGTCCCTACTGTCATTGAAACATGGACTAACTAACAGTTTAATTAGTTTAAGTAGTTATTAGGGTAATTAAACTTAATTAGATTAATTAAACATGATTAATTGACTTAATTAACTCATTAATAAATTACTAATTTTATTTATTTTAACACATTTTTTTATATACATTCTAGGCTGGGCCCCGGCTGTCAATGGGCCAAAGGCCATAGCGGGTTCGGGCCTTGCGGCCGAACAAGCGCCACGGGCGCTAGGACCCGGTTGGGCGAGGGAGGCCGCTCGAGGGAGCGAGCAGGGGCGACGCGCCCGAGCACGCAAGGCGGCGTGCCGGGCGGGGCGAGGCAGGCCATGCGAGGCCATGGTGAGGCGCCATGGCGCGGTTGCGGGCGCACCCGTGCGGGGCCAAGCCCGTGCACATGCGGCGCGGATGCGGGATGATGCGTGCAGCGGCAAGGCGACGGGCGAGCCGGCGCGGTGGTGCCCGTGCGGGGACAGAGGGGAGAGGGAGCCGGCGCAAGACGAGGAGATGCGACACGACGGGCGTGCAGCGCGTGAAGTGAGCACGGTGAGAGCGAGGCTCAGATGGGCATGGCGGTGGATCTGCCAGGGAGGAAGAGGGGAAGGGAAGGAGGCTCACAAGGCCCTGTAGTTGAGCGAGGCGTGCTCGATGAGGAGGACGAGGAGGCGACAGCGACGGTGGGCGGCTCCGGCGAAGCAATGGCGGGACGAGGCGGCGATGGTGTACGGCGGCGGCGTCCGGCGAGGAGGGGGACGAGGACGAGCGACGGAGACGGACGGGAAGGCAGCACCGACGACGACGGGTGGCTGGCCGGCCCCGGCGGGGGTTCCGGGTGGCGGCGACGGCGAATGCCCCTGATCTCAATCTGGATCGGGGAGGGGTAGAAGGGGAGTGAAACGAGTGGGGGGAAGTGGGGCAACGGCTAGGGTTTGCGGGGACGTGGGGGGTTAAGTGGGAATGGGGTGGGCTGGCCCGGGCCAATTGGGTTGGCCTGCTGGGCCGGTTGGCCGGGGGGGCGTTCTCTCTTTTGTTTGTTTTGTTTTTTTATATTTTTCTTTTCTGTTTTCTTTAGTTTTTATTTTATTTTATTATAGTTTTGTAAAATACCAAAGTTGTACCTAATTTAGTTTTAATAAGCATGCCATTGCCCCAATAGTTTTGGGAAATTAAATAACTTAGTTAATATTTTATTAATTGAAAAGGCATTTATTTATTTGTCTAAGCTGTAGTTTTATTTAAGTAAGGGCATTTAAATATTTTATAATAAGTTGATTCCTTTGCCGATAAGCCTTTGCATTTATTTTCACATTTAGAACATTTTAGTTTTAATGATTGAGAACTTTCAGTGTTTGGCTTTAGTTTAAATTTGAATTTGAATTCCGTTTGAATAAACGCGGGTTTAATTAACGGTATTGTGGTGACATGGCATCATTAGCAAGGAATTACTATAGCTTAACTATCCGGGCGTCACATCAGGCTCCCACCATGGTGGGTCCCAGCTAGCAGGGGGAGTATTCATTTTTTGTGCGTAATAAGGAGGCACTTCCGGTGGGTCCGAGCTGACAGCGGGGAGAACGTTTTTTCACGAAATACGCTGGCCCGTCCGGTGGGTCCCAGCAGTCAGGGGGAAACGTTTTTTTCGCGGAATAAGGTGGCCCGTCCGGTGGGTCCCTGCTGTCAGGTGGAGGAATAATTATTTTGCGCGTAATAAGGAGGCACTTCCTTGCGGCCGCCTGGACCCAGCTGTCAGCCTCTCCACGTACAGTACTCTTCCGATGGAAGTCGGTCGTTGACCATGTTGACCACGCCGCGTGGAGAGCACCAGGGCGGTGGTCTGGACGACGGCGAGGCCTAGGAAGGGGACAAGGCAGAGCCGGGGAAGACGCAGTAGCGGAAGCCCGCGCGGAGAGGAGTACAAGGGTTCACTGGTTCGGCTGCGGTGGGAGGCTGCCGTCGTCGCAGAATAACAGGGAGTGTGGGTGAGTAGAGGGATGGCCTGGCCAGCGGTGTGAGTAGTACGGGGCGGTGAGGCCTCCGCGGCATCACATCCGGCCACGAGAGGCAGGAGCACGCGACACGACCGGCGCTGCTTTGGGCGGCTGGAGCAAGAAGACCAGAGGTTGAAGAAGCACTACGGCCATTGGATGGACATCGTTCGATCACTGCAGCTAGAATCGTTTATATTGACTAAGTTAACAAAGCCCTTGCTACGCGTCAACTTAGTAGGCCCACAACTCTGATTTGGCAGAGAACATATAGCCCATTTGCGATTTGTAAGAATGTACAGCCCATTTTGTAATTCTAATGGAATTTATTACAGCCCATTTATAGTTTGTTAAAAGTACAGCCCAACTTCTAGCTAGGACAACGATTAATAATTTCAAACTACCGCTCAAAACAGAATTCAAAAAAATTCCCACATTTTGATGGGATCCGGAATATTTTTATCCGAAATTTCTAGTCGGGTCAAATATAATTTCAAATAAAGTTGTATTACGTTAAAATCCAATGAAATATTGCGCGCGCAACAAGTAATGAAATTAAAATTTTCAAATTCCAAAAATAATATATTTTTCAAACTAATTACGTGTTTGGTGCATCGTAACTGTCCAGTTATTATAATTACATCCCATTTATTATTTCTTAAAGTCCATTTTCTTGTTAAGCCTAATGCTTACCTCCTAGGAAAGTTTGCAGCCCAGCGGGGCGGAGAATAACAAGTTGACCCGGATATTGTGTACAACTGTCGGCCCAGTTGCATTGCTGATGTTGAAAAAAGGCCTGTGTAGTACAGTACAACCTAACATGGTTACTCAGCCCACATTCAGCGATGCCGGAAAGGCCCAAACAAGGCTTCTATACAACTTTTTAAAGTCACTGAGCTCAATTAATAACTTCAGGAAAAAAAGTATATTACAGTGGAACCTAATTAAAAGTTGTCACGAGCAAATAAATAATTCAATGGGTCCCACTTGTGCGTCTGCACGTGTGTGCGTGTGTGTGTGTGTGAGAGAGAGAGACCCATTGGTCGATGCTCGTAAATACATCTTTCAGCCATATGCATTGCTGATGCTCAGTAAAAACTTATATAGTTGACACAATCATATAGAACATCATAGCGCACTGAACTTGCATACAAAAATTTCATGCAGGCGGCACAATCAGGATGGAAGCAGTGGATCACTACGGGAAGGGCTATGTTGAATCCAACGAAGTCATACATAACGGTTCATCGTCTTTATCAGTGACGGGGAAATATCTTGAATGTTGTGCAAAGAAAACAGACAGACAACACAATAAGTTCTGCTAGCACATTAAGTTGACGTACAGCCCTTTCTAAAAAAAGTTCAGGTACAAAATTAGAACAGGTCACAATCAAATGTACTGGCATATCAGTGCTTCACACCCATAGCTCAATTTAACTAGTACTCCCTCTGTCTGGGAAAAGTTGTCCACAGGGCAGTGTATTTGTTTTTTTGCAAACAAACCCACAGAGTTTTAAACACGTCACAAAGAAGTCCATGTCCTTCCTTCCTCCTTCCCCGTCGCCCGCGCCTTGCAGCCATCACCGGCTACCCACCTGCGCCGCGACCAACACCAGAACCGTGGCCCAGCCCACGACCAACAACAGCGCCGCCGCCCGCTTGCACCTGTGCCGCGGCTTACCACCTGCACCGCCCGCCATGAAGGCGACCTGCGCCGGCGCCCACCTCGAGCTACGCCGCCGGCCCCATTGAAGGTCGCCGCCCACGTTCGCCCACCTTCACCGCCCACCTGCACCTCCAATTTCGTCCGCTTCGGCCGCCGGCGCCGTGGACAATTCCGGCCACTCCCGCCTCTCATGCTGCTACTGGTGGACGACGCTGGCGTCGTGGACCTCTGATGCTGCTTTTGCCTTTTCCCCTGCCTCGCCTCTGCTGCCACTCCCGCCTGTGCTGGTGAGTCTGCCCCGCCCGCCTATGCTACTGCTGCTGTTCAATTTGTGGTTGTGAGTTTGAATTTGCTGTTCTCAGTACAGGCGGAGAAAATTCAGTCAGGGGATACAAAGCTAGAGAAATAATCCAAGAGAAAGGCTGTACACTGCTGCTAAATGATGAATAGATTATAGTGAAAAATTAGTTTGGTGCCATCAAATTCATTGAGTAATACTCTTGGCATTCTTGGAGATCTGCTAGTTTTTGGAAGTTTTTCTTGCTACAGTTAACTGAAAATGTTCAGTGTTCCAATACTGTAGAGAAACTACAGTGCCTGTAATTCAGTTATGACTCCTTTATTGAAACTGTAGTGTTTGCTAAAACTGAGATGTAAACTAAAGGAGTTTGTGATTTGCAGAAGCTGTAGCATACTCCAACAAGTGATAAATGCACTCAAAAGTTCACTGAGAAAATGCAGAGGCTGCTCACTTGTTACTGAAAGTTTTCTGGAGTGATAAATGCATGCAAAAGAAGTTCAGTTAACTGTTACTGTTGCTGTATGAATTCCAACCAGGTCAATTTGTTGTCAATTACTCTGTAATACTCAACCAGGTTTATGCAAAATCAAGATCAACCATGTTTATTTGGATTTATTTGAATCATTTGAATTTATTTGCTTATTTTGATTTATACACCATTTGTCCAATTGCAAACATACCTAAAGCTTCCAATTGTCCAACTTCAAATTTAGAACTGAATAAACACTTGTCATCTTCAGTAAACACTTGTAATTCTAGAGTGGTTTTAAACTTAGAATGCACCAAATACTAATATCCTTTGCCAAGCTACACACCATCTACTTGGAGTAGATAGCAAGATTCACAAAGACATGCACGCTTCAATAGACTTGTGAATGCTAGCAAAGTGATAAGTAAAAACTTGGATGTTCTCAGAAATATAGCACCAAAGGACATTAAGTGAAATGGCCTGTATGTTAAAGGCAAGGAAATGCCACCTTATTTTCTTCTTCGAGTAGTTGATGAACTGGCCTGTATGCTGCAGCTACACATAGGTTCTGCAGAAAATGCACCAAAAGAGTTACACACAGGTGAAGTAAGTGGAAAGCAACATTTAATCTCCACTTCTTTTCTTTTGGTAGTGAAATTCAATCTGAATTTTGTAAGCACAGAAAATGCACCAATACTGAACATTTATTCCCACCTCCATCACCATCTTGTCAGTTTCGACAGTGTGTGTATGGAGTAGTTTTGGCAACAATATAATTGTGCATCATGTAAACATTATGAGAATGATTAAGGGTTCAGCAATCAGATTATAATTATGACCAGAACAGAGGAACAAATATCATGGTTAGTTTTATGTAAAAAATCAGAAATGGAGTTACTCACTTGAACGTACTGTAGTAGTGGCCAAAATTCAGAAAAGTTACTAAACAGCAGAAGTAGTGGCCAAAATTCAAAGTACTAAAAAGATTCTACACTAAATATACAGTGTTATCCATGTTCTGTATCCGGGACATATTTTTATCTGTTTGCATGCATAGGTCCCACCTATCAGGAAGGATGGGCACGTACATGAATAGGTACGACTCATCAGTCTTCCCGCATAGCCTTTTCGTTTAGTCTACCTAGCCGTCTAATCAACTGCCTGCACGCCACTTCTCCCATTTACATCTCCATCGAGAATCGATTCTCCTCGGCTTCTTCACCTCCCCTTCGTCTTCATTTGCATCCAAACCCCACTGTGTTCACATTTAAATAATCATCTACTACTTCAGTTAGACTAGCCATCTAATCCTAATTCTCCAAACCATAGCCCTCCGTTCCAGCGGTTCCAGATGGCGGAAGAGATCGAGATGCAGGTTTTTAGCATCCAACATGTCCTCGTCGAAGGCTCGATGCGCATAGTTGCCACCATCACCGTCCACCCAAGGGTTGTTCGGCAGTGGATCAACAATGTATCCAACTCCCTCGAAAAGGTAGAGATGAGGGTCATTGGTCTCGACGCAGAGTACACGGAGCGTGCCCCTGGGAAGATCCAGTGCGCCGCCGTCCTTCAACTATGCCACGAAGATGATGTTTTGGCGTACCACATCATACACTCGCCCTCCATACCACGTGAGCTTCATGATTTCTTGTCTCGGGAGGACGTATACTTCTATGGGGCAGCCATCGAAGGGGACAAACAGAAGCTGAAGCCGTACAACCTTGATTTGAAAAGCATCGCTGACCTACAAACTAGAATCAAAATTCCTGTAGAAGATTGTGATAAACAGACACCATCCCTATTCGACGTAGCAAATTTTGTGCTCAGTACAAATCTTCAGAAGAGTGACGAGACAGTGGCATTAAGGTCGTCTGGATGGGAGTATTATCCCTTGACGTATGAGCGGATAAAATATGCTGCCCTCGATGCCCATGCAAGATCCAAAGAGCTTGTTGCGAAGAAGAAGAAGAAGAAGAAGAAGAAGAAGAAGAAGAAGAAGAAGAAGAAGAAGAAGAAGAAGAAGAAGAAGAAGAAGAAGAAGAAGAAGAAGAAGAAGAAGAAGAAGAAGAAGAAGAAGAAGAAGAAGAAGAAGAAGAAGAAGAAGAAGAAGAAGAAGAAGAAGAAGAAGAAGAAGAAGAAGAAGAAGAAGAAGAAGAAGAAGAAGAAGAAGAAGAAGAAGAAGAAGAAGAAGAAGAAGAAGAAGAAGAAGAAGAAGAAGAAGAAGAAGAAGAAGAAGAAGAAGAAGAAGAAGAAGAAGAAGAAGAAGAAGAAGAAGAAGAAGAAGAGGCTGCACCAATAGCAGGGCATTATGGATGGATGAACTATTTCCTTTCTTGTAAAAAAATTATTCCCTCTCGGTGTATATTGATATAGATGGACTATTTTGATGGTGTGCATGTCTTTGGAACAGAGTAGTAGCGTGGGTCCACTTGACTATAAGGAACTATTTAGCCGCATATATAGCTTTCTCTGCTACTCCTTCCAGTGATTGGTATGCAGTGCATGTGTCCGTAGACATGACAGCTTGTGTGCATGACATGTGGGCCACCTAAAATGTGGCGAGCATAAAGTTTCTACCACAGCCACCCGCGATTCCCACGACGCCGCTCGAACCCATGAAAAACCATGTCCCCCGACCTGCGGCTCACCCCTCTTGGCCCCACTACCTACGGGAGCATTGCATGTGGACCAGTCACCTATCGGGTCCACATGTTATTGACTCAAAGGTAGGTGTAGTAAGGCGCTGAAGCTCAGTCCCAACGGCCCTGAGAGGGAAATGTAACTCCTGCGCCAGGGCTTGTGGTGCTCCCGCAGCACGAACTCGTGCCAAACTCGAGAATTGTTTCTTTACTATACACGCACGCAATGATTTAATGGACATTGTAATCTCAACATGTGATGGGGAGCTCTAAATTTTAATTTGAAACTTATAAAACGAAAAGGTTCAAAACAAATAAACTGGGAGAGAGGGAGTATATCGTAGGATGTGTCCCATACAAAATAAGTCCCCTGGTTTGTCACAACGAAGATGCGGTTAGAAAGGAGCACAATGTCTTCCTACTCATACGGCAACAAATCGGCCGCAGACAGCATGGTCCGCCTTTAACCGCCATGTGCAAGGTTCGTGCTATCTTATTCAACCTCACCGTGGTTCCATCGTACCAATTCATGCGGTGGCCCATTGCATGGATGATCCCAATGTTGGACAAAGGTTCTACAGGAACGGTGTCACCGTTGTAAATGTTGTGCAAATTGATGTTGGTACCCTCCTGTACATATGCAAGCCAATCTCCACTTGCACCGAGGCTAACCTATGAAACAGTGGGCAGGGGAGAATTAGGAAATGGACACGGAAGTAGTCTTTAGAATGCATTTACTACGTGATCAAACTCATCTTACCTGCTCATCGGAGGAAATCTGAGTGCCCCTCAACGTCGGCATCTCAAGGGGCGTCAACTTGCAAATACGGCCATGCCGCGCTGGAGAGACCCCCAAGGAAACATCCTCGTGCGTTCCACGGAACATCAAGATGCATTTGTATGAGTAGTTTATCTTGTGAGACAAAAGGATGAATGAGGGAAGGCCTCTAGAGATAGAGATGGACACTAGTACTACCAACGTGCTGGCCCGTGCGTTGCAATGGATCCAAAGTAGTAGAATAATACTTGTTCACGTGCTTGAAATATAAACACTCTAGTTTTGATATACATGTGTCAGCAGACATGATAGCTTGTCCATGGAAGTCAAACCACGGCGACCATCACGTTTCTTGTTTCTACCACTGCCACACCCACACACGATTCCCACGATGCCGCTCCAACCCACGACACGACGTCCCCCGACGTGGACATGGATCCTCTGACGTGGCTATCACTGCATTGCCCTACCTTTCCTTCATTGACAGGTGGGACCCATGCTTATGGGTCCCACATGTCAATCACAGAATGGTAGGATTGTTCGCGTTAGGGGATCCTCATCCCCCCGACATGCCCCTCATCCCTCTCGGCCCCACCGCTCCTCTGCCTTTGTGTGCATGACATGCGGGCCAGCTGAACTGCGGCGACCATCAACTTTCTACCACAGACGCACCTGATTGGACGCGGTTTGCTTGCTCTGTTATTGTGCTCCGATCCATACTCCCGCACCATCGAATTTTCATCCAGCGGCTGTGACACATTTCGTCCCGGGCATCAACCCTCAGCTGGAGTACTTATGTAGGAGTACTATAGGTAGTACCCGCCGGTGTGGCCATCTACGCCTCGTAACGCCCCGACGCCCAGCTGTGGCACCCTCGCCAGGGCCACGCCACCACCGGCCGGTTCATCTCGAATGAGTGAGTCGCGAACCATGCCACCACCATGAGAATGACATGTGGACCAGCCGCATTTAAGGTCCGCATTTCATTGACTCATAGTCCGGGCACTAAGCCACTGAAGTTCGGTCCCGTGGGCCCCGAGAGGGAAATGTAACACCTGCGGCAGGCCTTGTGGTGCTCCCACAGTACGAGCTCGTGCCAAAACTGGAATTTGTTTCTTACTACTACCAACTAGTACTAGTAAGGTACACGTGCATTGCACGCATGAGATTCTGGTGGTTTGTGCATTATGCTTCTACATGTGGAGCTTTCTGGATTCTAACATGTGGCAAAATCTGGTGGAATGTAAGGTTAGGCAAGTTTGATTAACTTAGGTGAGTGTTTGGTTCAAGCCACACCTTAGGCAAGCCACACTAAGGCCCCACATGACATACACACAATTTTTTTGGCAAGTATCCCTTAGGCTTGCCAACTTGTTTCTCTCGTTTTGAAGAACTAATAACTTTGCCTAAGCTTAGTTGTCGCAAAGTTAGGGTCTGTTTGATTCAAAGGATTTTCATAGGATCTTTGAAGGATTAGAATCCTTAGGAATTTTTCCTACGTTGGTCGTTTGATTCGTAGGATTGAATCATGTAGAATATTTTCCTAAGGATTCATTTGTACTACGTTTCACAGGAATTCTAACATGCACTCCAACCTCTTGAAACAAATCCTTTGTTTTTCATGTGACACAATCAAACAAACTCAAATCCTATAGGGATCTAATGAACATGCCATTCCAATCCTACTTTTTTCCTATTCCCGTGTTTCTGCAATCCTATGAATCAAAGAGGCCCTTAGTCATGAATTAAGTTCAACCATGGTGAGGGAGTCCTGGATTAGGGGGTGTTCGGATGGCCAGACTATACCTTCAGCCGGACTCCTGGGCTATGAAGATACAAGATTGAAGACTTCGTCCCATGTCTAGGAGGGACTTTCCTTAGTGTGGAAGGCAAGCTTGGTGATACGAATATGTAGATCTCCTACCATTGTAACCGACTTTGTGTAACCCTAACCCTCTCTGGTGTCTATATAAACCGGAGGGTTTTAGTCCGTAGAAAAACATACAGAACAACAATCATACCATAGGCTAGCTTCTAGGGTTTAGCCTCTCCGATCTCGTGGTAGATCTACTCTTGTACTGCCCAAATCCTCAATATTAATCAAGCAGGACGTAGGGTTTTACCTCCATCAAGAGGGCCTGAACCTGGGTAGAACTTCGTGTCCCTTGCCTCCTGTTACCATCCAGCCTAGACGCATAGTTCGGGACCCCCTACCCGAGATCTGCCGGTTTTGACACCGACATTGGTGCTTTCATTGAGAGTTCCTTTGTGTCGTCGCCATCAGGAAGGGTGCCTCGCCCCGTCTTTAAAGACGACACTATTGCTAAGGGAGCTTTGGCTGTCGGCCAAACCCTCCGACTAGGTGGTTTTCTTATGACCACCTGTTGGGCTTCTGCGCCGACGATGACCTCTTGAGCCATCGAAAGCAATCATCATGTCAGCTCGAAACTCGCCGAGCAGTTAGATCCAATGGAGCTCTCCTCCATAAACGAGATCTTGAATCGCATCACCGCCCTGGGAGTCGCTACGGATTACGACCAGATTGGGCCTAAACCCGATCTGAGAGAGATTAACTCTCCCCAAGTCACCCATCACGTTGCCGTGGTAGAGGGACGGTGCGGCGACCCTTCATCTATCTTAAGGACTAGCTACGTCCGGATTCCCGATCCCTCCAAGCCGGATACCCGCGGAGGGGAGGCTATCACTCAAGACCTGAACTTAGAGTCAGGCGACGGGCTGGATTCATTGGACAACATCTAGGAATCCAAATTTTCGAGTTCGGAAATCCCTCGGCCTTTGAGCCTTAGATTGGGTGAGGCTTCGGATTTAATTCCACCCACCCACCCGAACATAAGCGATCTATCCCAAATCAGGCAAGAGCCCGATGAAACAGTACATCATTACTGGGCCAGATTCCTCCTAGTTAGGAACAGGATAAGGGACTGCCGCGAGGAAGACACAATCTCAATCTTCTACAATAATTGCACGGACAAGGGAATCCTCAACGCCATAAGTCGCCGTGATATTACACGCTTCGCTGACTTAGCGTCCATTGTACGAAAGTACTGTGCGATGGAAAGCGCCTGGAAAACCGAAATAAAATTTTGGGACGATCCAGCCCTGAATACAAACCCAGTCCGAAATAAAAGGGTGCATCATTGCCAGACACCCGGGTCAAACACCAAAAAGCAAAAACCCTCTACAGGGCATGGAACCGTACTGGAAGGATGGCTTAATGGACCCTGTAAAATTCACAGTACAGAGGACGCCACACCAACTCACAACCTTAGAGCATGTTGGATACTCCGGCAGGTGGCCAAAATTGGCGAAGATCTCCTAATTCCGGAGGCCACAGAAAGCCACACAAGAGACACCACTATGGTATTAACAGTCTTCGAGACTTTCGCATCAAATAATATGCGAAAAAGGACACTCTGCAGCCTTGCCGAAGTCTACCAAGTAGCAACAATAAACCCATGGAGTGACACGGCTATTACCTTTAACGCCAGCGATGAACCTAAATTCCAAACAGCCCGAGCACCAGCCGCATTGGTCCTCAGTCCAATAGTGGACGACTTTCATCTTACCAAGGTACTCATGGACGGCGGCAGCGGATTGAACCTCATTTATGAGGAAACCCTTCAAAACATGGAAATAGACTGGAACCGCATTGAGAGCAGCAGCACAACCTTTAGAGGAATAATCCCCAGTCGGGAAGCGCACTGTACAGGAAAAATCACACTAGATGTGGTGTTCAGCACGCTGGATAATTACAGGTCCGAAGAGGTCACGTTCCATGTGGCTCCGTTCAGCAGCAGTTATCGCGCTCTGCTAGGGCGGGAAGCGTTTACAATCTTCCAAGCAATACCCTATTACGGGTACATGAAGCTCAAGATGCCCGGGCCTAACGGGATCATCACTCTCGCTAGTGATCCGGACATAGCACTCCGCGCCGAAAATAAGACAGCCGCACTGGCCCTCGAGGCACTATCCGAAGCCCTAGCGACTGAGGAACTGACTACGCTGCGCTCCACGGTGAACAGGGACGATGTGGTACTCCACAAAAGATCCAAGTCCACCTCCTTTAAACCGACGGACAAAATAGTCAAATTCCAGGTCCATCCAACGGACCCCAATAAAACAGCTTCCATCAGGGCACAGTTAAACCCTGATATAGACGCCGCACTGCGAGAGTTCCTACGAGAGAACTGGGACATTTTTGCCTGGCACCCTTCAGACATGCCAGGAATCCCACGCAGGCTGGCCGAGCACAGCTTAAATACCCTAAAAGGATTCAAACCTGTCAAACAAGCTCTTCGGCGTTTTTCCGAACCTAAGAGACAGGCCATGGGAGAGGAGCTAGCAAAGCTATTGGAGGCCGGATTCATCAGAGATATAAAACATCCGGACTGGCTAGCAAACCTAGTGATGGTACCAAAGAAGGACAAATCCTGGAGCCTGTGCGTTGATTTTAAAGACCTTAACAAGGCTTGCCCAAAGGATCCCTTCCCCCTTCCCCG
The DNA here is from genome assembly GCF_002162155.2 of Triticum dicoccoides. Classification (NCBI taxonomy): domain Eukaryota; kingdom Viridiplantae; phylum Streptophyta; class Magnoliopsida; order Poales; family Poaceae; genus Triticum; species Triticum dicoccoides. Next base: position 433,089,218 of record NC_041386.1, read on the forward strand.
CATCGATCAAATTATCGACGCTACCGCAGGACACGATTCGTTGTGTTTCCTCGACGCATATTCCGGCTACCATCAAATCAAGATGGCAGAATCAGACCAAGCCGCAACGACATTTATCACACCATACGGCCCATTCTGCTTCAATACAATGCCCTTCGGGCTCAAAAATGCCGGCGCAACATATCAGCGCATGATTCAGACATGTCTGGCAAACCAGATCGGCAAAACAGTGGAAGCATATGTAGATGATGTGGTCATCAAAACAAGACATGTCGAATCTCTAGTAGACGACTTGAGGCTCACATTTGATAACCTCCAAACATACGACATCAAGCTCAACCCGGAAAAATGTGTTTTCGGCGTCCCAGCCGGAAAGCTCTTGGGCTTCATTGTATCCGGTAGAGTAATTGAAGCAAATCCAGCCAAGATCCGAGCTCTGTCACAATTGGATATCCCAAAGGACCTCAAACAAATACAAAAGTTAACCGGATGCGTGGCGGCTCTAAGCCGCTTTATCTCCCGCTTGGGAGAAAAGGCCCTACCCCTTTACCGCCTCCTTCGGTGCATCGAACACTTTGAATGGACGGATGCAGCCACGGCCGGACTCGATGAAATAAAAGCCATATTGGCAACAACCCAGTCCTGGCCGCGCCAAACATTGGCAAACCAATGCTATTGTACATTGCAGTAACACATCAGGTTGTAAGGGCAATGCTCGTCGTCGAGCGAGAAACGGACGGACACAAATTCCCCCTTCAAAATCCGGTCTATTATGTGTCCACTGTGCTCACTCCGTGCAAATCACGGTACCCGCATTATCAAAAGATTGCTTACGTGGTATTCATGGCATCCCGGAAGCTACGACACTACTTTCAAGAGTGTTCAATAACAGTAGCCTCGGAAGTACCACTTAACGATATTATAAACAACCGTGACGCAACGGGCCGGATTGCAAAATGGGCCATTGAGCTCCTCCCGTTCGACATAACTTATAAGGCACGGCGAGCCATCAAGTCGCAAGTTTTGGCCGACTTCGTCGTAGAATGGACGGAGGCCGAACTCCCTAAAGAGTACGGCACGTATTCAAATTGGATCATGCATTTCGACGGTTCCAAGATGTTGGCCGGACTAGGGGCTGGCATCTTTTTGACATCCCCCGCAGGAGACACAGTTCAATACGTACTCCAGATTATGTACACAGACCCAACAATGCAGCCGAATATGAGGCCCTTTTACATGGTCTCCGGATGGCAGTATCCATGGGCATTCAACGCCTAGAGGTGCATGGGGACTCGAACCTTGCAATATCCCAAATAAATGGAGACTTCGATGCCAAGGATCCAAAAATGGCAGCTTACCGCAACACCATCCTAAAAATGTCAGCTCGGTTCGAATGGCTTGAATTTCACCATATAGCCCGGGAAAATAATCAGGCGGCAGATGTCCTGGCATGCATCGGCGCAAAACGCGATGTAGTCCCCCCCCCCAACATCTTCTTGGAAAGGATGTTCAAGCCATCCGTAGTATGGGAAGGGGAGCCGAACAATAACAGCCCGGACCCAACCGCACTGCCCGACACCGAATATTCTGACACAATCGGAGGCTCTGCCAATGAAATAACACCTTCAGCCCACGTAATAATGGCCGTCATCGCCCCGTGGACAGAACCATTCCTCGCCTACCTTACTAGGCAGGAACTCCCCGAGGACCAAAATGAGGCACGCTGCATAGTGCGGCGATCCAAAGCCTACAAAGTCCACGAGGGAGAGATTTATAAGAAAAGCACTACCGGAGTCCTTCAAAGGTGCATCTCCAAAGAGGAAGGGCGGAACCTCCTGGCTGAAATTCATGCTGGACTCGGCGGTCATCACGCTGCAGCTTGGTCCCTTGTAAGCAAGGCCTTCTGTATAGGCTTTTATTGGCCGACGGCCCGGGCAGACGCCCAGGACTTAGTCCAGCGATGCGTCGGTTGCTAGCTCTTTGCAAACCAAAGCCATATGCCACCCACCGCCCTCCAAACTATCCCCATCACTTGGCCCTTCACGGTCTGGGGGCTTGACATGGTTGGACCCCTTAAAGGCGGAACCCACAAGCAAAAATACTTACTGGTCATGGTGGATAAGTTCACCAAATGGATAGAAGCCAAGCCTGTTAAGATGGCCGAATCCGGACCGGTGATAGACTTTATATCCGGGGTTGTACACTGTTACGGCGTCCCCCACAGCATCATCACTGATAATGGCATGAACTTTATGGCCGGCGAGGTAAAACTCTGGTGCAAAAACATGGGCATCAAGCTCGATTATGCTTCCGTCTATCACCCACAAACTAACGGCCAGGTCAAACGTGCAAATGGTCTTATCATGAGCGGCATCAAACCCAGATTAGTGCTGTCCCTCAAGGAATCTAACACGCACTGGGTAGAGGAGCTCGACTCCGTACTCTGGGGGCTGCGGACCACGCCGAATCGCACCACCGGATACGCACTGCACCGCCAAGAAAAGAGGGTAACATCAAAATTATGGACTATTTTTTTGAGTATGTTGGTAAGGTCCGGTCATAGTCACTTGTTGAAATCTCTAAAAAGACAAATACTCCCTCCGTCCGGAAATACTTGTCATCAAAATGGATAAAAGGAAATGTATCTAGACGTATTTTAGTTTTAGATACATCTCTTTTTATCCATTTTGATGACAAGTATTTTCGGATGGAGGGACTAGAAAACAGAGTTGGTGATGATGGTGGTCGTGCCATCCTGCAATATAGGCCATCGGATTTATATCTAACGGATAGGAAAGAAACTATGGCAATTTTGCAAAAATATACCCACACGTCTCTCCACATTCGCAAATAAGGCCTTCCCTCGTTGAACCTTTTCTCTCACAAGATAAACTACTCATACAAATGCATCTTGAGGTGTCCATAGAATCGAAGAGAGGGATGACGTGTGTGTGTGTGCGCGCGCGATCGATAAAGAGTGCCATCGAATTTGTGTGTGCCCACGTCAAAGATATAGAGTGGCTGGCCTACTGGAACGTGAGATGGGACATGCGCAGTTTGTCTCTGTGGCATGGATACCTACCTGCAGCACTCGACTATCGGTGTGTGGTGGGGGAAGAGGGAGGCCCAATTAACTATAGAGGTACAATGGCTAGTATATGTGTGGAGGAGGAGAGAGGCCTACCTCATGTATTAAGGAGATCGATCTGCCTCATGTATTAAGGGAGATCGATTGGCATCCATGCATATGTGCAGGAGAGGAATAAGGTTGGGAGAGAGACAGAGCTAGAGTGTTGGAGGGGGTGGTAGTGGAGTTGCTTCTAACAAATGGTGGGATAGGCTTGCTAGACAAACGGAGGGCACGCCCGCAATATCAATAAGAGAGGAGATGGCTGCTTGTTGTCTGTGCACGTGCGTGTGAGAGACGGGTCAGGAGGCATGCACGAATGATGAGGGGGGACGATGTGGCTGTGGTAAGAAGACGTAACTACATAGGAAGATCAATCACCCTTTGTTAGAGAAAGGAGAGACATAACTTGTGAGGTACGTCGATCGATGGGGGGGTAGTTAAAGTCGATCTAGGTATATGTTGGGAGATCGATCGGTATACATGCATGTGTGTGTTAGAAGCAAATGCGGCACGAGGAGAAGGATAGAGAGAGAGGGCTGCATGTAGGAGGTGGTACGAGAGGCATACTATATCGAGGGGGAGGAGTGTGCAAGTACGAGAACGATGAAAAGAGTGGTGGGAGTGAGGCATGGACGGTGACAAGAGAAGAGGAGAAGCTTGTGTTTGTGCTAGGCACACCTGGCTAGAGAGGCATATCGATCGATGTGTGCCGTAAAGAAGGAGCTGGGGGCCTACACACACCATGGGTGAACGACCTAAAGTGAAAAGACGAATTTGCGCGATGGAGCTAGAGAATGCTGAGGCAGGGTGAGAGGGATGCAGGCGTGTGCATGCACAAGAGAAAGTTAGCGCTAGCTACAAAGATAGGAGGGTTGTGTGGGTGTAAAAGACAAATAGAGATCATATATACTTCATTATAAAAAGCAAATTCGGATATTTGAAGAATTTATCATAGTGTTCCAAACCGACGCATGTGTGAATATATATAACGGTGATACACATGGTGTGGTTATGAACATGTTATACTACATTTAATATATTTTATGTCTACTCTTATAAAAAACAGAGTTGTTGATGATGGTGTGCCTGCCATCCTGCATTATAGGCCGTCCGCTTTATATCTGGCGGATATCAAGGAAACTATAATGGTTGAAGTTGGCAACAATCATGATTGTATATTCTTATTGAAATAGAGAAACGAATTCAAATTTAGATCGAATTGCTGCAGTAGTATAGACATTTGGAATGCACTAAACTGTTGGTATGAGTAGGTTACATGCATTATACAGCAAGCGAAAAAATTTAATCGGACATAACATGGATTCATACTCCCTCCGTCCATCTATATAGGGCATAATGAGATTTTTAAGACCGCCTTTGACTATTGACAAGATTAATAGTACATGACATGCACAATGTGAAAATTATATCATTGAAAGAACCTTTCACAGACGAATTTAACGGTGTGCTTTGTGTAAGTTGCATGTCATATATCATTGCTCTAATATTTGGTCAAAGTTAGCATCGAAAAACGCATTAGGCCCTATATAGATGGAAGGAGGGAGTAGCTTTGAATAGCATTTGTATAGTAAAACGGGGCAAGACTCTCTCTTTGTGTGGTGTGAACAGTTTTATTTTTTTCGTTTTTTTGGTTGAGGGAAGTGCGAATTGATTTGGTACGTACAAGTACAATATTACTACACGTTAGGCTTGTCCCTAAAATTCAACCCGTGTCTTGTTATATCCCAAAAATTCGGATATCGTGCTCCCAAAACTGGCGCCTTCACAACCCGCGCCTTACTATCCGAAAATTACAACGCGCGCGAAAACTCCCTCCAGCTGCCACATCCAGACACATGAAATCCCCCTTCTAACCCTGAGCCGAAAGGGCCGCTAGTTCAAATCGGTGGTGGGTACTTTTGTAACACACCCTACATTTTGGACAAGCGTGTCCCTAAGTCATGCTTCACCCCCTCCCATCACCCCCTTTTCGCCATTCGAAATCCCAAGCCGCCATAACCTCTCCGCTCCAGTCATGAAACCCCACCCTCCTCCGCCCGCTATGTCACCGCTGCCCAGCCGGAGCCTCTTCCCCGACGACGTCGTCCACCGCAACAGCTCGACGTCCCTCGTCCACCTCCCCGGATGAGAATCCGTCGTCCATCTCGCCGTCCCACCGGTTTAGCCGCCCCATCCTCCACCTCCAAGGAGCTGCTCCGATGATCGCCTCGTCTATCACGGCTGCTCCATCCCCACAGCGCCGCCTTAACCTGCTCCACCAGAACTGCAGCATCCTCACCGACTCCTCGTGTCACATCCCTAGTTCTGGTATGCACTGAGCTAGCTAGTCATGTGTTGCATCATGTTTAAATTCAAATGAAACTTGAATTGAGGAATTTTCAAAAGCCTCAGAAAACCTCTAAAAATAACCAACATTTAATTCTTCTCAAATGAATCCAAGAAAATGTTCCTGTTATTCTATAGAAATATTGGTAAGAGGTAAAATTCAAACCAATATTTTTGGAGTCACAGAAATATTTGTTTTGGCCATTTGAATTAATTCAATAACTATTTGCATTGGATTTATATTTTATATATAATTAATATATGTCCAATAATTCTGGAACATTTTATGTGGTTTGGTATATTTTAGTTCTAGCCACATAATTATTTTCAGGATTTTATAAAATGGTTTAGTATTTTTACTAAACCAAAACAAAACAGAACAAAATAGAAAACAGAAATATAAAACAGAAAGCAGAGAGAGAGAAGGAATCTCACCTGGGCTTACCTGGCGGCCCAAGTGGCCGGCCCAGCCCACCACCACAGCCTCCCTGTCGTCTTCCTCCCTGGACAGAAGGACGAGCGCGTGCCCGCCGCGCGCTGGCCACGCGCCTCGCCAGCTCCTGCTTACCGCTCTCCCCCGACGCTCTGGACGCCCTGGACGTCGACACGCGGCCTCCCCGACCGCCCCTCACTCTCTCCCGAGCTCTCCCCCTCCTCTGTTTCTCTCTCCCTCTCGTGCCGAGCGCAGCCGTCGCCACCGACGCTGTTCGCCGCGGCCACCGGCCACCCCTCGCCTCGCCGATGCCTCCAGAAGAACCGCCACGCCTTCTTCTTCGTCTCCACCAACCCATGTGACGCCGGAAGCCTCGGAGCGCCGTCCCCGACGTCTTCTTCCTCCTCGGGCCACCGAGATCGCCGGCGACCTCCCGTCGTCACCAGCCCCTCCCCGAGCCCGCCGTTCGCCTCGTCGCCACCGCAGTGAGCTCCTGCCCCTGTTCCCCTTCTCCGCTCCCTCTCTCGCACGCCGTAGCTGCTGCACCGAGCTCACCCGCACCCGCCGCCGCCTGTGCTCACCGCCGGCGTGACTCCGGCCACGCAACGGCTCAGTCGACCCGTCCATCTTGTTCACCGCATCACGTAGGCCACCATTAGTGCCTCAGCTCGCTTGCTCGCACACCGCAACGCTGCCCGCACCCACGCCCGAACTCCGGCGGCCACAACCGAGCTCGCCGCCGTCGATGTAGGTCGCCCCCGGCATAACTGACTGCACCACTCGACGCGCTGGATCACCAGCTGCCCGTAGGTGGTCTCCTCTGTCCGTTTGGACGCCGGAGCGCAAAACCCGCAGCTCCTCCGCCGCGTTTGACCCCGCAGGCGGCTAAACGCCGGCGAGTTGACCCCGCCGACCAGGAGGTTTGACCCTTTGACCTCCCCTGGGTCCATGACAGGTGGGCCCCCGCCATCAGGTGATTAGCTTAAGCTAATCACCACCTAATCTAACCCCAGAGCCACTGACATGCGGGCCCCGCCCGGCTAACTAAGTTAGTTAGGGCTAACTAACCTGGTTAGTTGACTGAGACACTGACGTGTGGACCCCACACATCAGGTTTGACCCTGACCGACCCCTGTTGACTTGCTGACGTCACGGTGACGCACTGCTGACGCAGTAAATGTTTCTGGAATTTAGATAATTCTTAAATGATTTATTAATTCCAGAAAATGCCTAAAACTTCAATAAATCATAGAAAATTAACCGTAACTCCAAATTAAATAATTTATATATGAAAAATTATCAGAAAAATTCAAGGAATCCATCTGTACCATTTTCATGCATGTTAGAACAACTTATAGGTGCTGTTTAGCACAAATCAATTAAATGGCATTTGAATAATCACATATGGAGTTTAAATTTGAATCTTGTATTCAAACCAACCCCATTTAACTTGTTACTAGATGCATTAGCCCAAAACACATTCATTTTGCCATGTCATAGCATGCATCATACTGTGCATTGCATTGATCGTGTTTCTTCTGTGTTTGCCGGTGCTGTTCCCCCTCGGTAGACGTTGTACCGATGATGTGATCGTTGACACTGATGAAGACTCAATGTTATCTTCAGAAGTGCCAGGCAAGCAAAACCCCCTTGTTCATTCCGATAAAATCCCACTCTCTCACTCCTGCTCTCTTTTACTGCATTAGGACAACAACGACATATTTGTTACTTGCTGCGGTAGCTGACCCCTTTATCCTTTGCATGACCTGTCATTGCCACAGTAAATAGATGAAACCCACTAGCATGAGTAGGAGTTGTTTGAGCCCTGTTGTGCCTACTCATTCATGTTTGTTTGTCATGCCTGCTACTGCTTAGAGTTGAGTCAGGTCTGATTCATCGAGGATGAATCAGAGGTGTGTGAACATGTCCTACTGTGTGTGAGCTAAGTGTGTGAATACGATTTGGTAAAGGTAGCGGTGAGAGGCCATGTAGGAGTACATGGTGGGTTGTCTCATTGAAGCCGTCCTCAGGAACTGAGTTCTGTGTTTGTGATCCATGACTCAGCTACTACCATACATTGGGCCCTGAAATATGACCCCGCTCGACTTCTTATTCACCCTTGTCCTCTGTCCAGGAGTTGCAAGTAGTTTCTGGTGTTTGTAGTATGCTGGACGCCGTGGACAGCGCTGACCGTAGGGGTGGGCTGTGATGCGGTAGGCACGTGGCCGGGTATACCGGGCGCCTGTTTGGTGTCACGGAACCCTGTTCACATCGTTTGGGGCTGTGAGCGAAACTCCGGCCGGATCTCCTCATGGATGGAACCCGAATAGGCGATAAACCTGGACTAGAGACTTGAGTGTTTAGGTAGGTCGTGGTCTACACCCACGTCGGCTTTCGCTTGAAGTCTGCCGAGCACATGTCGTGTGCAGACGCTAAGTGGTGGAAACATGTATGAAGAAGTACACCCCTGTAGGGTTAACATCATCTATTCGAATAGCCGTGTCCGCGGAAAAGGACTTCTGGGTTGCTTATATCAGTTCATAGACAAGTGAAAGTGGATACTCTAAAATACGCAAGATAAGCGTGAGTGCTATGGATGGCGTTCTCGTAGGGGGACGGGAGCGGATCCATAGTGGTGTATTGATATGGTGAATATGTGGACTCGTGTGCGCCACCTCGAAAGAGTTACTTGCAGTCGTAGTTCAGGTTAGCCACCGAGTCAAAGCTGGCTTGCTGCAGTTAAACCCCACCATCCCCTTTGTTGATAATGATGCATATGTAGTTAGTTCTGATGTAAGTCTTGCTGGGTACATTTGTACTCACGTTTGCATATTTTATGTTTTTGCAGAGAGACTTCAGTCTCACTAGTAGTTCCGCTTGGACTTCGACGTTTAGCTTGATACCTCAGCTACGATCTTGTGCCCTCGGCAGGATCTGATCGATAGTCAGGCTTCTCAGCCTTTTTCATTTATAGATGTCTGTACTCAGACATGATAGCTTCCGCTTGTGCTTTGACTTGTATGCTCTGATTGTTGGGTCATGAGACCCATGTTTGTAATGTCTCGCTCCTCGGAGCCTATTGAATAAACTACTTGAGTCGTAGAGTCATGTTGTGATGCCATGTTGTATCTGCACATATCGAGCATATTGTGTGTATGCTATTGAAATGCTTGGTATGTGTGGGACCTGACCATCTAGTTGTTTATCTTTAGTAGCCTCTCTTACCGGGAAATGTCTCCTAGTGTTTCCACCGAGCCATGGTAGCTTGCTACTGCTCCGGAACACTTAGGCTGGCCGGCATGTGTCCTTCTTCGTTCCTGTGTCTGTCCCTTCGGGGAAATGTCACGCGATGAATACCGGAGTCCTGTTAGCCCGCTACAGCCCGGTTCACCGGAGTCCTGCTAGCCCAGTGCTACAGCCTGGATTCACTCGCTGATGACCGACACGTTCGATGCTGGGTCATGGATGCCTGTCCCTGTAAGTTTGTGACACTTTGGGTTTACGACTAGCCATGTCAGCCCGGGCTCCTTATCATATGGATGCTAGCGACACTGTCATATACGTGTGCCAAAAGGCACAAACGGTCCCGGGTAAAGGTAAGGCGACACCCGTGGGAATACCGTGCGTGAGGCCGCAAAGTGATATGAAGTGTTACATGCTAGATCTATGTGGCATTGAGTCGGGACGCTGACAGCGTTGGTATCAGAGCTTGACTGCCTGTAGGATTACCAAGCCAAACTGGTCGAAGTTGAGTCTAGAAATTCTTTAGTTATATAAGGGAATTGATTGTGGGATGGAACGTAAGGCTCTTTTTACTCCTTATACCTCATGGCCTTCTGATCTGAGTCATCATCTTCTCTTCTACGGGGATTAAGAACTAGGGCTATCTCTTCTTTCTATCAGGATCACGTGTTACTAATCTGCAGACTTGTAGGGTTGATGGTTCTAAGCTTGAGTTCAGTTTCTACTTCTGTATGTTAACTGATGATCTCGAGACCTTGATATTGTGCTTCTGAGTGGTTATGCCACCATTTTTGTGAATGTCTCAAATCTTTCTGAGCATTTACAGCAGTTATGCTGTCCGAGTCATCCCAGGTTTCTAAGTAGTCTGATGCAATTGCAAATCCTTTCTTCCCGTTTCAATGTGCCATGGGCCAGATTAATCACACTAATTGTTGAGTTGAGGTATTCTATTGCCTTGACTTTTATGTTGGAGTTACTATTATGACCCTAGGTATTTAGGGAGTCACCTAGTAATCTAGCAACGTTTTGTGTTCCCAGTGTGAGATTCTGGCCTTTATTCTCGAAAGCATCCCGTGATGCTACTTAGTAGTAGGTATTCTACTCCTGGGTTCTGAACCCGAGATTCACTCTACCTACTTCATGTTGATAGTAATTGCTAGTGCCTTTAGGATATTAGTAACCTTTGCGATAGTCCTTGAAGTCCGTGGTATCTTCTTCTTCCAAATACCATGAACCACTTATGGCAGATGTTTATTGGATCAAAAAAAATCACAATTAGAGTACTCTTGAGGAGTTCTCCATTCATAAATCGTGACTCTGCCAGTTCTACCTTTCTGCATGGGTTATCCGGAAGAAATATGTTGAACTTGGTTCGACATACTAATCTATGCATCCACAACTCGGAAAAATTATATGTTCCTTTGAGATGTTCTCTTTAGTTGCATTCTGACCCTCGTCTATCAATTGATAGTCAAGAGTATGCGTGCGTTCGTTTATCGATGCCTATTACTCTTGTGGTCCGTCAAGCCATTCTATCGCGGAATGACTAGGAGAAACAAACTCCAGTACCTCTTCCATATCTAGGATTGGGTCAAAACAATTGTACTCCGCAGATCAAAATGCCAATTCAGCTTTTGCTATGTTCTACCTTGGAGTATTACCATCTTTTATATCGGGATTGTTATAGGAATTGCACACCATCCTATGAACTCTTGGTACAGTGATACTTCTTGCCATCACTGTTCATTCCTCGGCCCTCGTGTTGATGCAACCGGAATACCGACAAATGAATTGTGATGTGTGAAATCAATACTCCTAGCAACCTCGTTGCTTGGTAGTTAAAGGATAATAATTTCAATCTTAGCATGTTGGTTTTTAAATCATCCCTCTAAGACTGATCGTGCTACCTAGTCCTTATTTCGGTGCACCCTTCGATTGATGAGTTAGGATCTTGTCAAGTCCTCACTCATTTGATCATATCGTCTTGCCCTCAAAAGCGAGATTGTTCTCGAGCTTAGTAACATACCGGTGGTTCGTGATTTTCTGGATGTCTTCTCGGAAGTATTACCATGTTGTCACCTGACTGTTATGTTGAGCTCGTGATCAAGTTGGTTTCTTGTGAACCACCCTTTCTCCAAGAATCTGTGATGGATATCCCGGAGCTAGTTGGTTAAGCTAGACAACAACTTGGAGAGTTGGAAGATAAAAGCTTGTCTGACTTAGTTCATGTTAAGGGATATCTTTCTGTGTATGTGTGTGTGTTGAAGAAAGATGATATCTTCATTAATTGGTCCTTGTGATCAGTTGTTGGACCTATTGTCTTACCCCATCTATAATTTGAGTGTGGGCTATCATCCAATCAGACCAGAACCAACGATATTCGTAATGTTGTCTTACTCGTGGTTGATCCCTCGAGCATACACCATTATATCTTTTGGGTCTGACCCATGCTATCACTTGTTCACTTAACTATGGAATTCCTTTTAAAAGGAAACCCGAAAGAATTGTTGTTGAGCCCATTGACAACATCCTTATCTCCTCCATGATTTTGTTGAACATTAAGCTAGTGTTGGAAACTTTTGAAAGCATTTCTTCATGCTAACTCATGAAGTATTTGTTTGATGAAAGGAGTGACTTCCTCTTATACACGTGCATTTGGTGAAAGTTGCCGCCGTGGATTTGAGAAAGTTAGTTTTGCTTCCTCTGGAATCATCCCAAGTCAGTCATGCATACGTGCGAAGTATTCTGTGGTCTGGAGACTTGCAACCTTCATTCCATATGTGTTCCGAGCACACCAAGCCACTGATTGAGTTGTTCAAAGATAAAGGAGTCTGTCCAAGGTGAACTCTTTGGATTTCCACGCGTGGAGACTTCGATGTCATTAATGATGGTTCCCCACCTGAACTCGGTAGTGTTTTATTATAAGACTACACGTGGTCATGTTTGTCTGGGACAGCGTGTTCACATGTTTGTAGCAGAACCAGCTCATGTTTTGGAGCTTACTATCATAGTTCATTCCCCGAGAATCTCGCAGCGTTGTCTCGTCGAATTGTGTTGCAAACTTTCATTTTTCTTCCTAGACTCGATGAGTCTAGAATATCCTGACACCAACCAGATCTGAATCTCAGGCAGATATGATGGTTTGGAACATTTCCCAAGAACTATAATATCGGTCCCTCGAAAACCGATAAAGTGGACGTCGTGACCAACACACCCAGCCGGAAGACCTGTTATTATAATATCTTGATTGAGGAAGTTGGCCACCTCCCCATAGGGATTTCGTACGATTTACTCCCTAGTTGCCCCTATGGATTTTGAGATCCCCAAGTCCGACCTTTTACTTGATGTTCTAGATATCAAACCATATCTATGAATGGGTTACGCTAGCACATCAAGGAGAACATTAGAAGCGGAGTGCTAAATGTATCTCGGTCGATCATCCAGAGTCTGTTCCTTGGCCTCGCTAAGGTGAAATCTGAGAAGGTGTTATCTTCCTTTGCATCTGCATCATCCATCACCATTCATCATGGTAGTAAGTTGTGTTGCCAGAATCCTTGACACGGATATTGGTAAAACCTTGATGATTATGGAAATGCTCAAGTTCTTGAGAGCACGCACAAGCGTTAGGTGTTACCATCGGCACTAGCTAGGTTTGCTCTCAACTTCCTCGGTTATGCTATAACTTCTCAACAGTGGATTCACTCTTTATTGTTGGGTTCTTCCCAGTTACCAGAATCATTCCCAGCATTTGCATTTTGTTCCCAGCTTGCACGGCCAATGTGCCATTCTACCACGGGTCTCTTCCATTTCCGGTGGTAAGCAAATTCATCCATTGCGTTGTCTTCAACAAGGTAATCCACATCATCCAAGTCCGAGTATGCCATTCTACCGACCCCCTCCAAATGATCGCTCGAGAATTGCCTTAGGCTGGTTTAAAGAGTTTCAATGATCTCTGAATCAAAGGTAATTCTTTTTGCCACTTAAGATAATAATCTACGAATCACCCTTCTCCAGGATGTTTCGTCGTGGTATCATGGCAATTCAACTCCTCGCTACGTTGACAACCGATCGCCACATTCTTAAGTCTGGAATTGTTGTCTACCTAGTGAACCTCGTCACCAGCTCCACTCCATCCCTCTAGAGGTATGCTTCGTCTCTCAGCTCGAGAGATGGTTCTATGTCTCATTCCGTGAGTTAGTCCTGAGTTGTTCGATCTTCGAGGAGATCGACCCTTCTAGAGTCTCCTCCTTTCCTCCGTGTCATGTTGACAGGATTTCTCAGAGCAAGACGTCAAGATCGATTTGAAGCAATGAATCAGCATCCTCGAGAAGGACAATTGGATCGTGAAGTTTGAGCTAGCTTAGTGTCCCCTTGTCTTCTTACCTCACGTCTTGAATCTCGGGACGAGATTCTTGTTTAGTGGGGGTGAGTTGTCACATCCCTAGTTCTGGTATGCACTGAGCTAGCTAGTCATGTGTTGCATCATGTTTAAATTCAAATGAAACTTGAATTGAGGAATTTTCAAAAGCCTCAGAAAACCTCTAAAAATAACCAACATTTAATTCTTCTCAAATGAATCCAAGAAAATGTTCCTGTTATTCTATAGAAATATTGGTAAGAGGTAAAATTCAAACCAATATTTTTGGAGTCACAGAAATATTTGTTTTGGCCATTTGAATTAATTCAATAACTATTTGCATTGGATTTATATTTTATATATAATTAATATATGTCCAATAATTCTGGAACATTTTATGTGGTTTGGTATATTTTAGTTCTAGCCACATAATTATTTTCAGGATTTTATAAAATGGTTTAGTATTTTTACTAAACCAAAACAAAACAGAACAAAATAGAAAACAGAAATATAAAACAGAAAGCAGAGAGAGAGAAGGAATCTCACCTGGGCTTACCTGGCGGCCCAAGTGGCCGGCCCAGCCCACCACCACAGCCTCCCTGTCGTCTTCCTCCCTGGACAGAAGGACGAGCGCGTGCCCGCCGCGCGCTGGCCACGCGCCTCGCCAGCTCCTGCTTACCGCTCTCCCCCGACGCTCTGGACGCCCTGGACGTCGACACGCGGCCTCCCCGACCGCCCCTCACTCTCTCCCGAGCTCTCCCCCTCCTCTGTTTCTCTCTCCCTCTCGTGCCGAGCGCAACCGTCGCCACCGACGCTGTTCGTCGCGGCCACCGGCCACCCCTCGCCTCGCCGATGCCTCCAGAAGAACCGCCGCGCCTTCTTCTTCGTCTCCACCAACCCATGTGACGCTGGAAGCCTCGGAGCGCCGTCCCCGACGTCTTCTTCCTCCTCGGGCCACCGAGATCGCGGGCGACCTCCCGTCGTCACCAGCCCCTCCCCGAGCCCGCCGTTCGCCTCGTCGCCACCGCAGTGAGCTCCTGCCCCTGTTCCCCTTCTCCGCTCCCTCTCTCGCACGCCGTAGCTGCTGCACCGAGCTCACCCGCACCCGTCGCCGCCTGTGCTCACCGCCGGCGTGACTCCGGCCACGCAACGGCTCAGTCGACCCGTCCATCTTGTTCACCGCATCACGTAGGCCACCATTAGTGCCTCAGCTCGCTTGCTCGCACACCGCAACGCTGCCCGCACCCACGCCCGAACTCCGGCGGCCGCAACCGAGCTCGCCGCCGTCGATGTAGGTCGCCCCCGGCATAACTGACTGCACCACTCGACGCGCTGGATCACCAGCTGCCCGTAGGTGGTCTCCTCCGTCCGTTTGGACGCCGGAGCGCGAAACCCGCAGCTCCTCCGCCGCGTTTGACCCCGCCGGCGGCTAAACGCCGGCGAGTTGACCCCGCCGACCAGGAGGTTTGACCCTTTGACCTCCCCTGGGTCCATGACAGGTGGGCCCCCGCCATCAGGTGATTAGCTTAAGCTAATCACCACCTAATCTAACCCCAGAGCCACTGACATGCGGGCCCCGCCCGGCTAACTAAGTTAGTTAGGGCTAACTAACCTGGTTAGTTGACTGAGACACTGACGTGTGGACCCCACACGTCAGGTTTGACCCTGACCGACCCCTGTTGACTTGCTGACGTCACGGTGACGCACTGCTGACGCAGTAAATGTTTCTAGAATTTAGATAATTCTTAAATGATTTATTAATTCCAGAAAATGCCTAAAACTTCAATAAATCATAGAAAATTAACCGTAACTCCAAATTAAATAATTTATATATGAAAAATTATCAGAAAAATTCAAGGAATCCATCTGTACCATTTTCATGCATGTTAGAACAACTTATAGGTGCTGTTTAGCACAAATCAATTAAATGGCATTTGAATAATCACATATGGAGTTTAAATTTGAATCTTGTATTCAAACCAACCCCATTTAACTTGTTACTAGATGCATTAGCCCAAAACACATTCATTTTGCCATGTCATAGCATGCATCATACTGTGCATTGCATTGATCGTGTTTCTTCTGTGTTTGCCGGTGCTGTTCCCCCTCGGTAGACGTTGTACCGATGATGTGATCGTTGACACTGATGAAGACTCAATGTTATCTTCAGAAGTGCCAGGCAAGCAAAACCCCCTTGTTCATTCCGATAAAATCCCACTCTCTCGCTCCTGCTCTCTTTTACTGCATTAGGACAACAACGACATATTTGTTACTTGCTGCGGTAGCTGAACCCCTTTATCCTTTGCATGACCTGTCATTTCCACAGTAAATAGATGAAACCCACTAGCATGAGTAGGAGTTGTTTGAGCCCTGTTGTGCCTACTCATTCATGTTTGTTTGTCATGCCTGCTACTGCTTAGAGTTGAGTCAGGTCTGATTCATCGGGGATGAATCAGAGGTGTGTGAACATGTCCTACTGTGTGTGAGCTAAGTGTGTGAATACGATTTGGTAAAGGTAGCGGTGAGAGGCCATGTAGGAGTACATGGTGGGTTGTCTCATTGAAGCCGTCCTCAGGAACTGAGTTCTGTGTTTGTGATCCATGACTCAGCTACTACCATACATTGGGCCCTGAAATATGACCCCGCTCGACTTCTTATTCACCCTTGTCCTCTGTCCAGGAGTTGCAAGTAGTTTCTGGTGTTTGTAGTATGCTGGAGGCCGTGGACAGCGCTGACCGTAGGGGTGGGCTGTGATGCGGTAGGCACGTGGCCGGGTATACCGGGCGCCCGTTTGGTGTCACGGAACCCTGTTCACATCGTTTGGGGCTGTGAGCGAAACTCCGGCCGGATCTCCTCATGGATGGAACCCGAATAGGCGATAAACCTGGACTAGAGACTTGAGTGTTTAGGTAGGTCGTGGTCTACACCCACGTCGGCTTTCGCTTGAAGTCTGGCGAGCACATGTCGTGTGCACACGCTAAGTGGTGGAAACATGTATGAAGAAGTACACCCCTGCAGGGTTAACATCATCTATTCGAATAGCCGTGTCCGCGGAAAAGGACTTCTGGGTTGCTTATATCAGTTCATAGACAAGTGAAAGTGGATACTCTAAAATACGCAAGATAAGCGTGAGTGCTATGGATGGCGTTCTCGTAGGGGGACGGGAGCGGATCCATAGTGGTGTATTGATATGGTGAATATGTGGACTCGTGTGCGCCACCTCGAAAGAGTTACTTGCAGTCGTAGTTCAGGTTAGCCACCGAGTCAAAGCTGGCTTGCTGCAGTTAAACCCCACCATCCCCTTTGTTGATAATGATGCATATGTAGTTAGTTCTGATGTAAGTCTTGCTGGGTACATTTGTACTCACGTTTGCATATTTTATGTTTTTGCAGAGAGACTTCAGTCTCACTAGTAGTTCCGCTTGGACTTCGACGTTTAGCTTGATACCTCAGCTACGATCTTGTGCCCTCGGCAGGATCTGATCGATAGTCAGGCTTCTCAGCCTTTTTCATTTATAGATGTCTGTACTCAGACATGATAGCTTCCGCTTGTGCTTTGACTTGTATGCTCTGATTGTTGGGTCATGAGACCCATGTTTGTAATGTCTCGCTCCTCGGAGCCTATTGAATAAATTACTTGAGTCGTAGAGTCATGTTGTGATGCCATGTTGTATCTGCACATATCGAGCATATTGGGTGTATGCTATTGAAATGCTTGGTATGTGTGGGATCTGACCATCTAGTTGTTTATCTTTAGTAGCCTCTCTTACCGGGAAATGTCTCCTAGTGTTTCCACCGAGCCATGGTAGCTTGCTACTGCTCCGGAACACTTAGGCTGGCCGGCATGTGTCCTTCTTCGTTCCTGTGTCTGTCCCTTCGGGGAAATGTCACGCGATGAATACCGGAGTCCTGTTAGCCCGCTACAGCCTGGTTCACCGGAGTCCTGCTAGCCCAGTGCTACAGCCTGGATTCACTCGCTGATGACCGACACGTTCGATGCTGGGTCATGGATGCCTGTCCCTGTAAGTTTGTGCCACTTTGGGTTTACGACTAGCCATGTCAGCCCGGGCTCCTTATCATATGGATGCTAGCGACACTGTCATATACGTGTGCCAAAAGGCGCAAACGGTCCCGGGTAAAGGTAAGGCGACACCCCTGGGAATACCGTGCGTGAGGCCGCAAAGTGATATGAAGTGTTACATGCAAGATCTATGTGGCATTGAGTCGGGACGCTGACACCTCGGATGAAGCCGAGGCCTACTCGGCGCCACCAAAGAGGTTGTACACTCATCGCATCACACATTCTCCTTAACTCAACCTCCCGGTGCCGACGGTGCTCCATCCCGCACCCCCATGGAGCGGCTACCTTGAAGCCGACGCTGCGGGCGACATCTCCATGGCGGCTCTCCCCCAGTGTGAGGCCCCTTCGGCGGCGGCGGCCATACCAGCCGGATCTGCTACTGCTGCTCTGGCTCTCGCTCGCTCGCTCGCGCTGCTGCTGCTCCGGTTCTTGCTTGATCGGTCGCTCGCCCAGCTGCTGCTGCTGCTGCTCTCCCCCTCGCTCGTGCTTCTGCTCTGCTCTGATTAAGCCACACTTCAGTCGACTGAATCGACTTTTGGGTTAGTCAATTTTCAGGGGTTGGGGGGCTCGCCGGAGTTAAGGAAGAACCACCCGCAGCAGGGACGGGGGCTCGTCGAAGAGGTACCCCACTATCATCTTAGGGTTCAGGGTGGGGGCGGGGTCCTAGAGGGCTGTCCGGGGCGGCGGTGGCGAGTTGTTTCGGGGCGGCAACGTGGCGCTGGGGCCGGCGGTTCGGCCGGTGGTGGCTGGCGGCTCAGGGGGGTGTAGGTTGAAGATGAACTGCAGGCCCTCCCTAAACTACATGTCAAGTGCCTCTCTGCTACCATTGCGTTTAGTTTCGACAGTAGCATTCATATTCCAAAGTAAATTTCAGTTTCGACAGTTAAGTTCAGAGTCAAAAGTTTTTACCTCATCTGTTGTAGTCAGGTGGTTTTTGGTGATGTTAATTTTACATCCATTTTACATCATCTATTGGAGATGCTATTAGAATCCCACTTGAGATTGATGATGCCTGTCTTGTGCTGCTTCAGCCTTGACGTCTTACGGCTCACCGGAGCTGCTCCAACGACAGAATGATCCATCACAACAGAGCAGTGCCCTGGACGCCGCCTACAGATTCCTCAGATCTTCCTCCACACCTCCGACAGCCACTTGTTCCTCAACTACTTCAGCGGCCAACCCAATGATGCTGAGGTCGACACGGCTACGGCAAAGAGGTTGTACACTTGTTGCATCACTTATTACTATACATTCACGTCGATCCATTAGGGCTATTTTGGTTCAATGGAAAAACGTCGATCCACTGGTTGTTACCATCACTCTAAATTTCTGCATGCTCTCCTTACATAATCTCACCATATTTTTTCGTATGCATGTCAGATATGGTACACAGTCATGCTGAACATGTAGAGAAAAAGAGAAGAGTTTTGCACGGCAATACAATGTCATGCAGACATCGCTCCATGGTGGATTCAATGGCAAACCCTCCCCACCCCTCTCCAGATTGTAATCCAGAGGAAGATATCTGTTCTGAGGCGGATTTAGACGCCGCTGACCACTCCTATTTACCCCCCCCCTAAGGTGTTTGCTCTACCTTGGCATGATGATGTTAGTCATATCATTCATATGTTGCCTTGCAGTGCCTACTTTTGACATCATATATGTCATCTGCTTAGTTTAGACATGTTTTGTAATGCCACCTGTTTAGTTTCTATATCATATATGGGAATTATGCAGTATCATGTCTTTTAGCCAGCCATAATACATGCGAAATGTGCAATGCCATCCTGTTTAACCAGACATCATATATTTGAATGATATCTTGCCCATCCTTTTCTTCATTACATTTCCATTTGTCGACAATGTTTGTACATTAAACTACTCTTCCTGTGAATCAGCCATTTGGGTGGGAGATGGAAAATTTTGGAGTGAAAACAAGGCCTTCAGAGCAGACAGTGCTACCTGTCGAAGCAGATCTCTTGTTGGGTCCCGATAGCTCCTCAGAGATGGATTCAGAGACAGATGACCAGTCCTATTCCCCCACTGAGGTGTATGCTCTAACTTGGCATGGTTATACTGCTCATATCATGCATACGGTGTCTTGCATTCCATAGTTTAGACATCATATACACAATATTCAACACCATGTTCTTAGTTCAGACATCATATCGAATGCCATCTGTTTAGCATATAAATCACATATGTGAATTAAATGATGCGATCCTGATTACTTAGATAACATGTAGGTGAATTATGTCATGCGATCATGTTTAGTTATTCATCATATCTTTGAATTATGTTATGCTATGCTATCCAGTTTAGATAGACATCATATATGTGAAATTATGTCATGTTATCCATTTTAGTTAAACAATATACATGTCAACTATTTCATGCCCTCTTTTTTCCACACTATCTATTGCATCTGTCTCTCATACAATGGCTGTACATTCAACTATGTTTCCTATTTATCAGCCATTTGAATTGGAGCGGGTGATGCCAGTATCTAGCGGACTAAAAACACGATCTTCAAATAAAACAGTGCTACCTCTTGGTGGAGATAGCACCCCGGTTGTACATGCACAAGAACCAGCCCTACCACACATAACCCAAACTCTCGCAGATTGTACCCCTACTACGATGGACAGAGAACCAGCTTCACCCAATCTAACCCCAACCCCAGCCGATAGTAACCCAGTTCCTGTTGACACAGCACCATCTCCACCACAGAGCTCCCAAACAAGAGCGGTTAGTAAGGCAGCTCCAGTGCCCAAAGGGCCAGTACTATCACGGCGAACCCCAACTCCACCAGTTAGTACGCCTATTCCCGTGGAGGAAGCACAACTAGCTAGTCGTAGTTTAGCATCTATCGCATTTGATGTTGTTAAATCGTATGTGCGTATCTTCCCATCTTGGAAATATTATACTGAATATGAAGCAAAATGCCAGTTGCAGGTGTTTGTCCAGGAGTTATGTGTAAGTAATGTTATTCATGGCAATTACTTTGCTTCGTCCCATACATCCTACCTCTATGATGGTTATAATACAGCAAATTTTCCCATTTTTCTCTATAGAGAAGGACCGATTTGGAAACTCAGGATGAGGTAACCTGTGCTAATACCTCTGCGATCTTCAAGAATGCTTGGTGGCAGTATCGGAATTACCTGAAGAAAACATACTTCACCGGCAAACAAACTCATCAAATTCCCATACGTTCTCCTAAGACACATTTACTGGACGATGACTGGGAATGCCTTGTTCTGTACTGGTCCCGAACCAAGAATGTGGTAAGGTCTATGAGCTCATTTTCTATTTTTAAGTATTATATTCTTGCGTCTTACTGTACTCTGTTCATGTAGAACAAGTGCCTAAACCTAAAGAACAATTGTTCTAATTTAAGATTCCATTGCTATCATAGTTCAAAAAAGCGCTAGGCGTTAATTGTGCGTTTTGCCACCGCCTTGCGCTTTACTGACCAAAGCGCATGCTTATGCGCAGTTATGCACAAATTATGCGTAGTTATGCGCAATGCGTTTTGCCAACGCCTAGAGCCTAGGCGCGCTTAAGCGCTCGCTTAGGCGTGCCTTTTTTAACTATGATTGCTTTGCTCTTGTATCACTGTATTTACTCATACAAACTTATTTTTAAATTGAAGGATCCAATCGAAACTCCAATGGCACAGCAGGTATGTTCACGTATGTTTCTTTAACAGGTTTGCTCTTATCAATAGCTCTGTTGATTTCAATTTCAATTGTGTATACAGTTGACTTTCATATCATGCACATTAGTAGCATCACAACAGAGCCAATAGTGTTGTTGTACATGTAGACCCGTGGTACCCATCTGAAATCTTGTTGTGCCATGTAGTTTCCCACGCTTCGTATTCTTTCACTGCTGCTTTGTCTTGAACTGATATGATTTGAACCGTGTCTCTATTTTGATTTGGCAAGACAATGCAGTGACCATAGGACATAGATATATGTTTGTTTGATGCTTTTATTATGTACTAGTACTTGGCAATAGAAGACTTGGTAGTTTAATCCTGTCCACCTTACTAATGAACTGTGTCACAGCCCTAGAATATTGTTTGTAAATAGTTCCATCTTCATCCAGGCATCATATTTAAATTTCTGAAATTTGAATTGAGGAATTTTCAAAGCCTCAGAAACCTTCTAAAAATGATCAACATTAAAATCTCCTCAAAGAAGTCCAAGAAAATGTTCCTCTTAGTCTCTGAAAATATTGCAAAGAGGTAAAACTCAAAACAATATTTTTGGTATCTCAGAGTTAATTATTTTGGGCCTTTGAATTAAATAAATAGCTATTTGCATTGGATATATATTTGATATATAAATAATATATGTCCAATAATTACTGGAACATTTTATGTGGTTTGGTATATTTTAACTCTAGCCACATAACTATTTTCAGGATTTTATAAAATGGTTTAGTATTTTACTAAACTAAAACAACACAGAACAAAATAGATAAATAAAAACAGAAATGGAAAGAGAGAGAAGGACTACCTGGCGCTCACCTGGTAGCCCACCTGGCCCAGCAGCACGGCCCAGCCCATCTCCACTT